>NC_142873.1:25414621-25717651 GCF_051225735.1 Oryctolagus cuniculus
GCCCGGAGATAGAGTAATAGAGAAAAATAAGGCCTCCCCTCAACATGGCAGTGAGAAAGCTTGGATTCGGTCTGCCCGATTAAGTGAGGCGATGAGCACCTGCGGGCAGCTAGCAGCTTATGCGCCGCAGGTCACCGAAGACAGGCACGAATTAACATCAGTAAGGCCTCCCCACAATACAAAAACCTCCTCACAACATGGCGAAGAGAGGACCCGGATTCGGTTTGCCTGATTGATAGGACTTGTAAGAGCCTGTGGCAACTCTAGCAAGTAGAGCAGAGTGTGTGCCGCGGGACACCGAAGACAGGCGCGTATCAACGCCAAAAAATAAAAAGAAAGGGGGATCTGTGGGGAGCAGCCCGGACTGGACTAAGTTACTGGAATTAAGACTTATTCTATGCATCTGCTCTCCCACAATATGGCGCTGGGAGAGAAGTAAACAGCTTCCGCACAGCTGCCTCCAGTTCAACCAATAAACTGTAGGACTTGCTCCTGATTGGAGAGCAGCGTACTCGGCGTGTGGGCAGCCGAGTTAGGATTGGTGGAGGAGGACTATAAAGGAGGAGAGAGACGGCATGCACCGGGAACATCTATGGGGAACATCTAGCTGAAGGAACACCCGTGCAGCCCCCGAGAAAGCCGGCCGGCGGTGTGCCGCTCCCCTGTGGAAGTGGGGAATGTGGCCGGGGGAACTGCCCTTCCACGGAGGTGGAAGGGATAGTAGCCAACCCGGGAAGAACCAGCAGCAAACCCGGGGAGGGCCGAGCAGATGAGAGAACAGCGCAGGGTCCTGTGTTGCTCCTCCACGAAGAGGGGGAGCGACATAATGGTGCCGTGACTCGGATTAGGAAACCTAGGACGGATAGGAAACTTAGGAGGGAAGAAACGGGAAGAACTGGGAAAATATCGGAGAGAGAAACTAGCAAACAGCCTAGGGAAAATATCGGAGAGAGAAACTAGCAGAGTCTAGGGAAATTACTGGAGAGAGAGACTAGCAAACAGCCTAGGGAAAAGCCGGACGAAAAGGGTGCCGGAAGAAGCTATTGAAAGCCTAGGCATAGACTCGGATACGGACTACGGTGGGAAGCTGGGAGAAATCTCTAAGGTCGAAAGCGAAAGTGAAAGCTAGAACAAACAGACTCGGATGCAGACTGTGGGGAGAGGCCAGGAGAAATGAGGGAGGAGTATTGTTGGAGGAAAGCTTGGGGAAACATACCGGGTAGAGAAAAATGTTAGGGAAATTGAAGCCGCGGGGGGCAGGCCAAGGCAGACACGAAAGCCACTTTGGGGTTCTCAAGTTAGCCCGGGAATAGGGGGTGAAAAGTTGAAACCAGAAGCTGAAACGTAAGCCAGATTGGGATCCGCCTGATTAGCCCGGGAAGCAAAGGACGGGAAGCCAAATCATGGGGCGGAGACGTATGCTGGGTTGAATTCGTCAGGCTAGCCCGGGGAACTTAGATTGAATGCTAGTGGCGGACACGTAAGCTACGCTGTGTTACTCGCGGAAGCCGCCGCGTGCAGAGAGAGCACGGGGCGTGAATAGATAGGGAACAGGGCTGGCGCGAGGCCGTGGTGCAGACGCGAAGGGCGTGGAGACCGCGGAGCGCGCGAAGCCAAGCCGCGCAAAGCCGGGAAGCTGCGCAGATGAGAGAGGCACGGGCTGAAGCGGCTCAGAGCCGGAAAGCTGCCGAGAAGCAGCCTCGGGGCAGGCGCAGCCAGGAAGCCGCGGGGATAAGAGAAACAGAAGTTTAGAAGTAAAGTGAGAGAAATAGGAATGCTGGAAGATAGAAGTAAAATGGGAGAAATAGGAATGCCCGGAGATAGAGTAATAGAGAAAAATAAGGCCTCCCCTCAACATGGCAGTGAGAAAGCTTGGATTCGGTCTGCCCGATTAAGTGAGGCGATGAGCACCTGCGGGCAGCTAGCAGCTTATGCGCCGCAGGTCACCGAAGACAGGCACGAATTAACATCAGTAAGGCCTCCCCACAATACAAAAACCTCCTCACAACATGGCGAAGAGAGGACCCGGATTCGGTTTGCCTGATTGATAGGACTTGTAAGAGCCTGTGGCAACTCTAGCAAGTAGAGCAGAGTGTGTGCCGCGGGACACCGAAGACAGGCGCGTATCAACGCCAAAAAATAAAAAGAAAGGGGGATCTGTGGGGAGCAGCCCGGACTGGACTAAGTTACTGGAATTAAGACTTATTCTATGCATCTGCTCTCCCACAATATGGCGCTGGGAGAGAAGTAAACAGCTTCCGCACAGCTGCCTCCAGTTCAACCAATAAACTGTAGGACTTGCTCCTGATTGGAGAGCAGCGTACTCGGCGTGTGGGCAGCCGAGTTAGGATTGGTGGAGGAGGACTATAAAGGAGGAGAGAGACGGCATGCACCGGGAACATCTATGGGGAACATCTAGCTGAAGGAACACCCGTGCAGCCCCCGAGAAAGCCGGCCGGCGGTGTGCCGCTCCCCTGTGGAAGTGGGGAATGTGGCCGGGGGAACTGCCCTTCCACGGAGGTGGAAGGGATAGTAGCCAACCCGGGAAGAACCAGCAGCAAACCCGGGGAGGGCCGAGCAGATGAGAGAACAGCGCAGGGTCCTGTGTTGCTCCTCCACGAAGAGGGGGAGCGACATAATGGTGCCGTGACTCGGATTAGGAAACCTAGGACGGATAGGAAACTTAGGAGGGAAGAAACGGGAAGAACTGGGAAAATATCGGAGAGAGAAACTAGCAAACAGCCTAGGGAAAATATCGGAGAGAGAAACTAGCAGAGTCTAGGGAAATTACTGGAGAGAGAGACTAGCAAACAGCCTAGGGAAAAGCCGGACGAAAAGGGTGCCGGAAGAAGCTATTGAAAGCCTAGGCATAGACTCGGATACGGACTACGGTGGGAAGCTGGGAGAAATCTCTAAGGTCGAAAGCGAAAGTGAAAGCTAGAACAAACAGACTCGGATGCAGACTGTGGGGAGAGGCCAGGAGAAATGAGGGAGGAGTATTGTTGGAGGAAAGCTTGGGGAAACATACCGGGTAGAGAAAAATGTTAGGGAAATTGAAGCCGCGGGGGGCAGGCCAAGGCAGACACGAAAGCCACTTTGGGGTTCTCAAGTTAGCCCGGGAATAGGGGGTGAAAAGTTGAAACCAGAAGCTGAAACGTAAGCCAGATTGGGATCCGCCTGATTAGCCCGGGAAGCAAAGGACGGGAAGCCAAATCATGGGGCGGAGACGTATGCTGGGTTGAATTCGTCAGGCTAGCCCGGGGAACTTAGATTGAATGCTAGTGGCGGACACGTAAGCTACGCTGTGTTACTCGCGGAAGCCGCCGCGTGCAGAGAGAGCACGGGGCGTGAATAGATAGGGAACAGGGCTGGCGCGAGGCCGTGGTGCAGACGCGAAGGGCGTGGAGACCGCGGAGCGCGCGAAGCCAAGCCGCGCAAAGCCGGGAAGCTGCGCAGATGAGAGAGGCACGGGCTGAAGCGGCTCAGAGCCGGAAAGCTGCCGAGAAGCAGCCTCGGGGCAGGCGCAGCCAGGAAGCCGCGGGGATAAGAGAAACAGAAGTTTAGAAGTAAAGTGAGAGAAATAGGAATGCTGGAAGATAGAAGTAAAATGGGAGAAATAGGAATGCCCGGAGATAGAGTAATAGAGAAAAATAAGGCCTCCCCTCAACATGGCAGTGAGAAAGCTTGGATTCGGTCTGCCCGATTAAGTGAGGCGATGAGCACCTGCGGGCAGCTAGCAGCTTATGCGCCGCAGGTCACCGAAGACAGGCACGAATTAACATCAGTAAGGCCTCCCCACAATACAAAAACCTCCTCACAACATGGCGAAGAGAGGACCCGGATTCGGTTTGCCTGATTGATAGGACTTGTAAGAGCCTGTGGCAACTCTAGCAAGTAGAGCAGAGTGTGTGCCGCGGGACACCGAAGACAGGCGCGTATCAACGCCAAAAAATAAAAAGAAAGGGGGATCTGTGGGGAGCAGCCCGGACTGGACTAAGTTACTGGAATTAAGACTTATTCTATGCATCTGCTCTCCCACAATATGGCGCTGGGAGAGAAGTAAACAGCTTCCGCACAGCTGCCTCCAGTTCAACCAATAAACTGTAGGACTTGCTCCTGATTGGAGAGCAGCGTACTCGGCGTGTGGGCAGCCGAGTTAGGATTGGTGGAGGAGGACTATAAAGGAGGAGAGAGACGGCATGCACCGGGACCATCTATGGGGAACATCTAGCTGAAGGAACACCCGTGCAGCCCCCGAGAAAGCCGGCCGGCGGTGTGCCGCTCCCCTGTGGAAGTGGGGAATGTGGCCAGGGGGAACTGCCCTTCCACGGAGGTGGAAGGGATAGTAGCCAACCCGGGAAGAACCAGCAGCAAACCCGGGGAGGGCCGAGCAGATGAGAGAACAGCGCAGGGTCCTGTGTTGCTCCTCGATGAAGAGGGGGAGCGACATATTGCATCAGTATACAAAATTTGGAAGGAAGAAGGCAAAACCAACTCACACCCAGAAAACATTTAGGAAATTGCCGCTTCAGAAACCAAAGGCCGCTGAGGCACCCAAAACAATGACAGCAAGCCAGAATTGGAGCAAGCCAACACCTGTTCCCTGATTGAAAAAGAACCATTCTCTTGTGCCCTAAACTCAATGTGGTAGCCTTAAAACCAAAGCTCACATCAGAAAATTCATTACAAACCATGATAAATAAGAAAAATGAGGAAAAAGACAAAGAAATGCAAGAATCCATAATGATATTGGGCTTGATTTAGTCACAAGGAAACCGGCTGTTCCCGGATTCATCCACCCCTCCAGCTGACTGCCTGTGGAATTCTGACTGAATGAACCTGAAAATCGCAGTGAAACTCAGTTTGGAGGCAATTAATATCTGTCACCTCAGCCAAAGTGTTCCATTTTATTTTTCAAAACACAAAAACTCACCTTGGTTGTGTTACCTGTAGATTTACATGCTTCAAACGCCTATTTGTTGTGTTTTTTATTTCCTAGTGGCTACTCTGTCCAAACTCTTGTTTGCATTCTGTCAGAATACAAAATTTGGGAAGGAAGAAGGCAAAACCAACTCAGATCCAGAAAACATTTAGGAAATTGCAGCTCAAGAAACCACAAATCGGCTGAGGCAGTCAAAACAATGACAGCAAGGCAGAATTGGAGCAAGCCAACAGCTGTGCCCTGATTGAAAATGAAACTTCCTCTTGTGCCCTGAACTCCATATTGCAGCCTCAAAACCAAAGCTCACATCAAAAAATTCATTACAAACCATGATAAATAAGAAAAATGAATAAAATCCAAAGAAATACAAGAATCCATAATGATATTTGGCTTGATTTAGTCGCAAGGAAACCGGCTGTTCCCGGATTCATCCACCCCTCCAGCTGACTGTTTGGAGGCTGTTAATATCTGTCACCTCAGCCAAAGTGTTCCATTTTATTTTCCAAAACACAAAAACTCACCTTGGTCGTGTTACCTGTAGATTTATAAGCTAAACACATATTTGTTGTGTTTTTATTTCATAATGGTTACTCTGCTGAAACTCTTGTTTGTATTGTGTCAGAATACAAAATTTGGGAAGGAAGAAGGCAAAACCAACTCAGACCAAGAAAGCATTCAGGAAATTGACTCTCAAGTAACGAAATGTCAGCAGAGGCACCCAAAACAATGACAGCAAGCCAGAATTGTAGCAAGCCAACAGCTGTGCCCTGATTGAAAAAGAGTCTTCCTCTTGTGCCCTGAACTCCATATTGCAGCTTCAAAACCAAAGCTCTTATCAGAAAATTCATTACAAACCATGATAAAAAAGAAAAAAGAGAAAAAAGCCAAAGAAATGCAAGAATCCATAATGAAATTGTGCTTGATTTAGTCACAAGTTTACCGGCTCTTCCAGGATTCATCCACACCTGCAGCTGACTTCCTGTGGAATTCTGACTGAATTAACCTGAAAATCGCAGTGAAACTCAGTTTGGAGGCAATTAATATGTGTCACCTCAGCCAAAGTGTTCCATTTTATTTTCCAAAACACAAAAACTCACCTTGGTCGTGTTACCTATAGCTTCAAATGCCTATTTGTTGTGTTTTTTTTATTTCCTTGGCTACTCTGTCCATACTCTTGTTTGTATTGTGTCAGAATACAAAATTTGGGAAGGAAGAAGGCAAAACCAACTCAGACCCAGAAAACATTAGGAAATTGTCGCTCAAGAAACCAGAAATCGGCTGAGGCACTCAACAAAATGACAAAAAGCCAGAATTGGACCACGCCAACAGCTGTGCCCTGATTGAAAAAGAACCATTCCTCCGGCGCCCTGAACTCAATATTGCAGCTTCAAAACCAAAGCTCACATCAGAAAATTCATTACAAACCATGATAAATAAGAAAAATGAGAAAAATCCAAAGAAATGCAAGAATCCATAATGATATTGGGCTTGATTTAGTTGCAAGGAAACCGGCTGTTCCCGGATTCATCCAGCCCTCCAGCTGACTGCCTGTGGAATTCTGACTGAATTAACCTGAAAATCGCAGTGAAACTCAGTTTGGAGGCAATTAATATCTGTCGACTCAGCAAAAGTGTTCCATTTTAGTTTCCAAAACACAAAACCTCACCTTGGTCGTGTTACCTGTAGATTTCTAAGACTCAAACGCCTATTTGTTGTGTTTTTTATTTCATAATGGCTACTCTCTCCAAACTCTTGTTTGTATTGCGTCAGAATACAACATTTGGGAAGGAAGAAGGCAAAACCAACTCAGACCCAGAAAATACTTAGGAAATTACCACTCAAGAAACCACATATTGGCTGAGGAACCCAAAACAATGACAGCAAGCCAGAATTGCAGCAAGCCAATAGCTGTGATCTGATTGAAAAAGAACCATCCTCTTGTGCCCTGAACTCAATATTGCAGCCTCAAAACCAAAGCTCACATCAGAAAATTCATTACAAACCATGATAAATAAGAAAAATGAGAAAAAAGCCAAAGAAAGGCAAGAATCCATAATGATATTGGGCTTGATTTAGTCGCAAGGAAACCGGCTGTTCCCGGATTCATCCACCCCTCCAGCTGACTGCCTGTGGAATTCTCATTGAATTAACCTGAACATCGCCGTGAAACTCCGTTTGGAGGCTGTTAATATCTGACACCTCAGCCAAAGTGTTCCATTTTAGTTTCCAAAACACAAAAACTCACCTTGGTCGTGTTGCTTGTAGATTTCTAAGCTTCAAAAGACTATTTCTTGTGCTTTGTATTTCATAATGGCTACTCTGTCCAAACTCTTGTTTGTATTGCGTGAGAATATAAAATTTGGAAAATAAGAAGGCAAAACCAACTCAGACCCAGAAAATGTTTAGGAAATTGGTGCTCAAGAAACCAAACATCAGCTGAGGCACCCAAACCAATGACAGCAAGCCAGAATTGGAGCACGCCAACAGCTGTGGCCTGATTGAAAAAGAACCTTCCTCTTGTGCCCTGAACTCAATATGCCAGCCTCAAAACCAAAGCTGACATCAGAAAATTCATTACAAACCATGACAAATAAGAAAAATGATAAAAAAGCCAAAGAAATGCTAGAGTCCTTTCTGATATTGGGCTTGATTTAGTTGCAAGGAAACCGGCTGTTCCCGGATTCATCCACCCCTCCAGCTGACTCCCTTGGAATTCTGACTGAATGAACCTGAAAATCGCAGTGAAACTCAGTTTGGAGGCAATTAATATCTGTCGACTCAGCAAAAGTGTTCCATTTTAGTTTCCAAAACACAAAACCTCACCTTGGTCGTGTTACCTGTAGATTTCTAAGCTTCAAACGCCTATTTGTTGTGTTTTTTATTTCATAATGGCTACTCTGTCCAAACTCTTGTTTGTATTGCGTCAGAATACAACATTTGGGAAGGAAGAAGGCAAAACCAACTCAGACCCAGAAAATACTTAGGAAATTACCACTCAAGAAACCACATATTGGCTGAGGCACCCAAAACAATGACAGCAAGCCAGAATTGGAGCAAGCCAACAGCTGTGCCCTGATTGAAAACGAACCTTCCTCTTGTGCCCTGAACTCAATATGCCAGCCTCAAAACCAAAGCTCACATCAGAATATTCATTAGAAACCATGATAAATATGGAAAATGAGAAGAAAGCCAAAAAAATGCAAGAATCCAAAATGATAGTGGGCTTGATTTAGTCGCATGGAATCCGGCTGTTCCCAGATTCATCCACCCCTCCAGCTGACTGCTGTGGAATTCTGACTGAATTAACCTGAAACTCGCAGTGAAACTCAGTTTGGACGCTATTAATATCTGTCACCTTTGCCAAAGTGTTCCATTTTACTTTCCAAAACACAAAAACTCACCTTGGTTTTGTTACCTGTAGATGTCTAAGCTTCAAACGCGTATTTGTTGTGTGTTTTATTTCATAATGTCTACTCTGTCCAAACTCTTCTTTCTATTGTGTCAGAATACAAAATTTGGGAAGGAAGAAGGCAAAACAAACTCAGACACAGAAAACATTTAGGAAATTGCCGCTCAAGAAATCAAACGTCAGCTGAGGCACCCAAAATAATGACAGCAAGCCAGAATTGGAGCAAGCCAACAGCTGTGCCCTGATTGAAAAAGAGCCATCCTGTTGTGCCCTGAATGCCATATTGCAGCTTCAAAACCAAAGCTCACATCAGAAAATTCATTACATAGCATGATAAATATGGGAAATGTGAAAAAGCCAAAGAAATGCAAGAGTCCTTTGTGATATTTGGCTGGATTTAGACATAAGAAAACCGGCTGTTTCCAGATTCATCCCCCCCCGTTCAAAGACTCACTTTGGAATTCTGATGGAATTCACCTCATAATCGCACTCACACTGAATTTGGAGGGAATTAGAATCGGTCCCCTCAGCAGAAGTGTTCCATATCATTTCCCAAAACACAGAAACTCATCTTGGTCTTGTTGCCTGTTAATTTCAAATCCTGAAAGGCCAATTGGCTGTGTTTTTGTTTTCTTTCCTAATGGCTGCTCTGTCCAAAATCTTGCTAGTATTGCTTCAGAATAGAAAATTTGGGAAGGAAGGAGGCAAAACCAACTCAGACCAAGAAAGCATTTAGGAAATTGCCGCTCAAGAAACCACAAATTGCCTGAGGCACCCAAAACAATGACAGCAAGCCAGAATTAGAGCAAGCCAACAGCTGTGCCCTAATTGAAAAAGAACCATCCTCTTGTGCCCTGAACTCCATATTGCAGCCTGAAAATTTAAAGGTCACATTAGAAAATTCATTACATAGTATGATAAATATGGGAAATGTGAAAAAGCCAAAGAAATGCAAGAGTCCTTTGTAATATTTGGCTGGAATTAGACACAAGGAAACTGGCTGTTTCCAGATTCATCCCCCCCTTTCACAGACTGACTGGAATTCTGATTGAATTCACCTCAAAATTGCATTCACACTCAATTTGGAGGGAATTAGTATCTGTCCCCTCAGCAGAAGGGTTCCATGTCACTTTCCAAAACACAGAAACTCATCTTGGTTGTGTTGCCTGTAGATTTCTAATTATGAAATGCAAATTTGCTGTGTTTTTGTTTTCCTTCCTAATGGCTGCTCTGTCGAAAATCTTGCTTGTATTGCGTCAGAATACAAAATTTGGGAAGGAAGAAGGCAAAACCAACTCAGACCCAAAAACATTTAGGAAATTGCCGCTCAAGAAACTACACATCTGCTGAGGCACCCAAAACAATGACAGCAAGCCAGAATTGGAGCAAGCCAACAGCTGTGCCCAGATTGAATAAGACCCTTCCTCTAGTGCCCTGAACTCAATATGCCAGCCTCAAAACCAAAGCTCACATCAGAAAATTCATTACAAACCTTAATAAATAAGACAAATGAGAAAAAAGCCAAAGAAATGCAAGAATACATATTGATATTGGTATTGATTTGTCACAAGGAATCCGGCTGTTCCCGGATTCATCCACCCCTCCAGCTGACTGCCTGTGGAATTCTCAATGAATTAACCTGAAAATCGCAGTGAAACTCCGTCTGGAGGCAATTAATATCTGTCACCTCAGCCAAAGTGTTCCATTTTATTTTCCAAATCACAAAAACTCACCTTGGTCGTGTTACCTGTAGATTTCTAAGCTTAAAATGCCTATTTGTTGTGTTTTTTATTTCATAATGGATACGCTGTCCAAACTCTTGTTTGTATTACGTCAGAATACAAAATTTGGGAAGGAAGAAGGCAAAACGAACTCAGACCAAGAAAGCATTTAGGAAATTAACGCTCAAGAAACCAAATGTCAGCTGAGGCACCCAAAACAATGAAAGCAAGCCTGAATTGCAGCAAGCCAACAGCTGTGCCCTGATTGAAAAAGAACCTTCCTCTTGTGCCCTGAACTCAACATGCCAGTCTCAAAACCAAAGCTCACATCAGAAAATTCATTACAAACCATGATAAATAAGAAAAATGAGAAAAAAGCCAAAGAAATGCAAGAATCCATAATGATATTGGGCTTGATTTAGTCGCAAGCAGATTGGCTGTTCCCGGATTCATCCTCCCTCCAGCTGACTGCCTGTGGAATTCTCACTGAATTAACCTGAAAATCGCAGTGAAACTCAATTTGGAGGCAATTAATATCTGTCACCTCAGCCAAAGTGTTCCATTTTATTTTCCAAAACACAAAAACTCATCTTGGTCATTTTACCTGTAGATTTCTAAGCTTCAAACGCCTATTTGTTGTGTTTTTTTTATTTCATAATGGCTACTCTGCCCAAACTCTTGTTTGTATTGCGTCAAAACATAACATTTGGGAAGGAAAAAGGCAACACCAACTCAGACCCAGAAAACATTTAGGAAATTGCCGCTCAAGAAACCACAAATTGCCTGAGGCACCCAAAACAATGACAGCAAGCCAGAATTGGAGCAAGCCAACAGCTTTGCCCTGAGTGAAAAAGAACCTTCCTCTTGTGCCCTGAACTCAATATGCCAGCCTCAAAAGCAAAGCTCACATCAGAAAATTCATTACAAACCTTGATAAATAAGAAAAATGAGAAAAAAGCCAAAGGAATGCAAGAGTCCTTTGTTATATATGGCTGGATTTAGACACAAGGAAACTGGCTGTTTCCAGATTCATCCCACCCTTCCACAGAATGGCTTTGGAATTCTGATTGAATTACCTCAAAACCTTACTCACACTCAATTTATGGGGAATCAGAATCTGTCCCCTCAGCAGAAGGGTTGCATGTCATTTTCCAAAACACAGAAACTCATCTTGGTCGTGTTGCCTGTAGATTTATAAGCTTCAAATGCCTATTGTTGTGTTTTTTATTTCATAATGGCTACTCTGTCCAAACTCTTGTGTGTATTGCATCAGAATAGAAAAATTGGGAATAAGAGGTCAAAACCAACTCAGACCCAGGAAAAATTGAGGAAATTGCCGCTCAAGAAACCACAAATCGGCTGAGGCACCCAAAACAATGAGAGCAAGCTAGAATTGGAGCAAGCCAACAGCTGTGCCTGTTTGAAAAAGACCATTCCTCGGTGCCCTGAACTCCATATTGCAGCATCAAAACCAAAGCTCACATCAGAAAATTCATTACAAACCATGATAACTAAGGGAAATGTGAAAAAGCCAAAGAAATGCAAGAGTCCTTTGTGATATTTAGCTGGATTTAGACACAAAAAAACTGGCTGTTTCCAGATTCATCCCACCCTTCCATAGACTGCCTGTAGAATTCTGACTGAATTCACCTGAAAATCGCACTCACACTCAGTTTAGAGGGAATTAGTATCTGTCCCCTCAGTGGAAGTGTTCCATGTCATTTTCCAAAACACAGAAACTAATCTTGGTCATTTTGCCTGTAGATTTCTAATCCTGAAAGGCCAATTTGCTGTTTTTTTTTCTTTTATAATGGTTACTCGGTCCAAAATCTTCATTGTATTGCATGAGAATAGAAAATTTGGGAATAAGAAGGCAAAACCAACTCAGACCAGAAAACATTTAGGAAATTGCCACACAAGAAACCACAAATTGGCTGAGGCACCCAAAACAATGACAGCAAGCCAGAACTGGAGCAAGCCAACAGTTGTGCCCTGATTAAAAAGAACCTTCCTCTTGGGTCCTGAATTCAATATGCCAGCCTCAAAACCAAAGCTCACATCAGAAAATCCATCACAAACCATGATAAATAAGAAAAAAGAGAAAAATCCAAAGAAATGCAAGAATCCATAATGTTATTGGGCTTGATTTAGTCGCAAGGAAACCGGCTGTTCCTAGATTAATCCACCCCTCCAGCTGACTGCCTGTGGAATTCTGACTGAGTTAACCTGCAAATCGCAGTGAAATTCCGTTTGGAGGCAATTAATATCTGTCACCTCAGCCAAAGTGTTCCATTTTATTTTTCAAAACACAAAAACTCACCTTCGTTGTGTTACCTATAGCTTCAAATGCCTATTTGTTGTGTTTTTTTATTTCCTAATGGCTACTCTGTCCAAACTCTTGTTTGTATTGCGTCAGAATACAAAATTTGGGAAGGAAGAAGGCAAAACCAACTCAGACCCAGAAAACTTTTAGGAAATTGCCGCTCAAGAAACCACAAATCGGCTGAGGCACCCAAAGCAATGACAGCAAGCCACAATTGGACCACACCAACAGCTGTGCCCAGATTGAAAAAGAACCATCCTCTTCTGCCCTGAACTCCATATTGCAGCCTCAAAACCAAAGCTCACATCAGAAAATTCATTACAAACCATGATAAATAAGAAAAATGAGAAAAATCCAAAGAAATGCAAGAATCCATAATGATACTTGGCTTGATTTAGTTGGAAGGAAACCGGCTGTTCCCGGATTCATACACCCCTCCAGCTAAGTGCCTGTGGAATTCTAACTGAATTAAGCTGCAAATCGCAGTGAAACTCAGTTTGTAGGCAATTAATATCTGTCACCTCAGCCAAAGTGTTCCTTTTTATTTTCCAAAACACAAAAACTCACCTTAGTAGTGTTACCTGTAGATTTATAAGCTAAACACATATTTGTTGTGTTTTTTATTTCATAATGGTTACTCTGCCGAAACTCTTGTTTGTGCTTGAGAATATAAAATTTTGAAAATAAGAAGGCAAAACCAACTCAGACCAGAAAACATTTAGGAAATTGGTGCTCAAGAAATCAAACGTCAGCTGAGGCACCCAAACCAATGACAGCAAGCCAGAATTGGAGCAAGCCAACAGCTGTGCCCTGATTGAAAAAGAACCTTCCTCTTGTGCCCTGAACTCCATATTGCGGCCTTAAAACCAAAGCTCACATCAGAAAATTCATTACAAACCATGATAAATAAGAAAAATGAGAAAAAAGCCAAAGAAATGCTAGAGTCCTTTGTGATATTGGGCTTGATTTAGTCACAAGGAAACCGGGTGTTCCCGGATTCATACACCCCTCCAGTGGACTGCCTGTGGAATTCTGACTGCATTAACCTGCAAATCGCAGTGAAACTCAGTTTGGAGGCAATTAATATCTATCACCTCAGCCAAAGTGTTCCATTTTAGTTTCCAAATCACAATAACTCACATTGGTCGTGTTACCTGCAGATGCCTAAGCGTCAAACACCTATTTATTGTGCTTTTTATTTCATAATGGCTACTCTGTCCAAACTCTTGTTTGTATTGCATCCGAATACAAAATTTGGGAAGGAAGAAGGCAAAACCAATTCAGACCCAGAAAACATTTAGTAAATTGCCGCTCAAGAAACCAAAGGCCGCTGAAGCACCCAAAACAATGACAGCAAGCCAGAATTGGACCACGCCAACAGCTGTGACCTGATTGAAAAAGAGCCTTCGTCTTGTGCCGTGAACTAAATATGCCAGCCTCAAAACCAAAGCTCACATCAGAAAATTCATTACAAACCATGATAAATAAGAAAAATGAGAAAAAAGCCAAAGAAAGGCAAGAATCCATAATGATATTGCGCTTCTTTTAGTCGCATGGAAACCAGCTGTTTCCGGATTCATCTACCCCTCCAATGGCTGCCTGTTTAATTCTGACTGAATTAACCTGAAAATCGCAATGAAACTCAGTCTGGAGGCAATTAATATCTGTCACCTCAGCCAAAGTGTTCCATTTTAGTTTCCAAAACACAAAAACTCACCTTGGTCATATTACCTGTAGATTTCTAAGCTTAAAATGCCTATTTGTTGTGTTTTTTATTTCATAATGGCTACTCGGTCCAAACTCTTGTTTGTATGGCATCAGAATACAAAATTTGGGAAGGAAGAAGGCAAAACCAACTCAGACCCAGTAAACATTTAGGAAATTGCCACTCAGAAACCAAAAGTCAGCAGATGCACCCAAAACAATCACAGCAAGCCAGAATTGGACCACGCCAACAGCTGTGCCCTGATTGAAAAAGAACCATCCTCTGGTGCCCTGAACTCAATATGCCAGCCTCAAAACCAAAGCTGACATGAGAAAATTCATTACAAACCATGATAAATAAGAAAAATGAGAAGAAAGCCAAAGAAATGCAAGAATCCATAATGATATTGGGCTTGATTTAGTCGCAAGGAAACCGGCTGTTCCCGGAATCATCCACCCCTCCAGTTGACTGCCTGTGGAATTTTGACTGAATTAACCTGCAAATCGCAGTGAAACTCAGTTTGGAGGCAATTAATATCTGTCACCTCAGCCAAAGTGTTCCATTTTATTTTCCAAATCACAAAAACTCAGCTTGGTTATGTTTTCTGTAGATGTCTAAGCCTCAAACGCCTATTTGTTGTGTTTTTTATCTCATAAGGGCTACTCTGCGCAAACTCTTGTTTGTATTGCATCAGAATACAAAATTTGGGAAGGAAGAAGGCAAAACCAACTCAGACCCAGAAAACATTTAGGTAATTGCCGCTCAAGAAACCAAAGGCCGCTGAGGCACAAAAAACCTTTAAAGCAAGCCAGAATTGGAGCAAGCCAACAGCTGTGTCCTTTTTGAGAAAGAACCTTCCTCTTGTGCCCTGAACTCAATATGCCAGCCTCAAAACCTAAGCTCACATCACAAAATGCATTACAAACCATGATAAATAAGAAAAAAGAGAAAACAGCCAAAGAAATGCAAGAATCCATAATGATATTGTGCTTGATTTCATCGCAAGGAAACCGGCTGTTCCCGGATTCATCCACCCCTCCAGCTGTCTGCCTGTGCAATTCTGACTGAATTAACCTGAAATTCGCAGTGAAACTCAGTTTGGAGGCAATTAATAAATGTCACCTCAGCCAAAGTGTTCCATTTTAGTTTCCAAAACACAAAAACTCACCTTGGTCGTGTTACCTGTAGTTTTCCAAGCTTCAAACGCCTATTTGTTGTATATTATATTTCATAATGGCTACTCTGTACAGACTCTTCTTTGTATGGCATCAGAATACAAAATTTGGGAAGGAAAAAGGCAAAACCAACTCAGAGCCAGAAAACATTTAGGAAATTGCAGCTCAAGAAAGCAAAAGTCAACACAGGCAGCCAAAACAATGACAGCAAGCCAGAATTGGAGCAAGCCAACAGCTGTGCCCGGATTGAAAAACAACCTTCCTCTTGTGCCCTGAACTGAAATGCCAGCCTCAAAATCAAAGCTCACATCAGAAAATTCACTACAAACCATGATAAATTGGAACAATAAGAAGAAAGCCAAAGAAATGCAAGAATCCATAATGATATTGGGGTTGATTTAGTCGCAAGGAAACCGGCTCTTCCCGGATTCATCCACCCCTCCAGCTGACTGCCTGTGGAATTCTGACTGAATTACCCTGAAAATCACAGTGAAACTCAGTTTGGAGGCAATTAATATCTGTCACCTCAGCCAAAGTGTTCCATTTTAGTTTCCAAATCAAAAAGTTCACCTTGGTCGTGTTACCTGTAGATTTCTAAGCTTCAAACGCCTATTTGTTGTGTTTTTTATTTCATACTGTCTACTCTGTCCAAACTCTTGTTTGTATTGCGTCAGAATACAAAATTTGGGAAGGAAGAAGGCAAAACCAACTCAGACCCAGAAAACAATTAGGAAATTGACGCTCAAGAAACCAAAGGCCGCTGAGGCAGCAAAAACCTTTAAAGCAAGCCAGAATTGGAGCAAGCCAACAGCTGTGCCCTGATTGAAAAAGAACCTTTTCTTGTGCCCTGAACTAAATATGCCAGCCAAAAAACCAAAGCTCACATCAGAAAATTCATTACAAATCATGATAAATAAGAGAAATGAGAAAAAAGCCAAAGAAATGCAAGAATCCATAATGATACTGTGCTTGATTTATTCACAAGGAAACCGGCTGTTCCTGGATTCATCCACCGCTCCAGCTGACTGCCTGTGGAATTCTGACTGAATTAACCTGAAAATCGCAGTGAAACTCAGTTTGGAGGAAATTAATATCTGTTACCTCAAAGTGTTCCACTTTATTTTCCAAAACACAAAAACTCACCTTGGTCGTGTTACCTGTAGATTTCTAAGCTTCAAACGCCTATTTGTTGTGTTTTTTATTTCATATGCGCTACTCTGCGCAAACTCTTGTTTGTATTGTGTCAGAATACATAATTTTGGAAGGAAGAAGGCAAAACCAACTCAGACCCAGAAAACATTTAGGAAATTGCCGCTCAAGAAACTATAAATTGGCTGAGGATCCCAAAACAATGACAACAAGCCAGGATTGGAGCAAGCCAACAGCTGTGCCCTGATTGAAAAAGAACAATCCTCTGGTGCCCTGAACTCAATATGCCAGCCTCAAAACCAAAGCTCACATCAGAAAATTCATTACAAACCATGATAAATCAGGGAAATAGAAAAAGCCAAAGAAATGCAAGTGTCCTTTGTGATATTTGGCTGGATTTAGACACAAGGAAACTGGCTGCTTCCAGATTCATCCCCTCCTTCCCAAGACTTACTTGGAATTCTGATTGAATTTACTTGAAAATCGCTCTCACACTCAATTTGGAGGGAATTAGAATCTGTCCCCTCAGCTAATGTGTTCCATGTCGTTTTCCAAAACACAGAAACTCATCTTGTTTGTGTTGCCTGTAGATTTCTAATCCTGAACGGCCAATTTGCTATGTTTTTCTTTTTTTCTTTCATAATGGCTACTCTGTAAGATCTTGCTTCTATTGTATCAGAATACAAAATTTGGGAAGAAGAAGGCAGAACCGACTCAGACCCAGAAAACATTGAGGAAATTGCTACCCAAGAAACCACAAATCGACTGAGGCACCCAAAACAATGAGAGCAAGCCAGAATTGGAGCATGCCAACAGCTGTGCCCTGATTGAAAAAGAACCTTCCTCTGGTGCCCTGAATTCAATATGCCAGCCTCAAAACCAAAGCTCACATCAGAAAATTCATTACAAACCATGATAAATAAGAAAAATGAGAAAAAAGCCAAAGAAATGCAAGAATCCATAATGATATTGGGCTTGATTTAGTCGCAAGGAAACCGGCTGTTCCCGGATTCATCCACCCTTCCAGCTGACTGATTGTGGAATTCCGACTGAATTAACCTGAAAATCGCAATGAAACTCAGTTTGGAGGCAATTAATGTCTGTCACCTCAGCCAAAGCATTCCATTTTAGTTTCCAAAGCACAAAAACTCACCTTGGTCGTGTTACCTGTAGATTTCTAATCTGCAAACGCCTACTTTGTGTTTTTTATTTCATAATGGCTACTCTGTCCAAACTCTTGTTTGTATTGCGTCAGAATACAAAATTTGGGAAGGAAGAAGGCAAAACCAACTCAGACCCAGAAAACTTTTATGAAATTGCCACTCAAGGAACCACAAATTGGCTGATGTACTCAACAAAATAACAGCAAGCCAGAATTGGAGCAAGCCAACAGCTGTACCCTGATTTAAAAATGAACCATCCTCTTGTTCCCTGAACTCAATATGCCAGCTTCAAAACCAAAGCTCACATCAGAAAATTCATTACAAACCATGATAAATAAGACAAATGAGAAAAAAAGGCAAAGAAATGCAAGAATCCCTGATGATGTTGTGCTTGTTTTAGTTGCAAGGAAAACGGCTGTTCCCGGATTCATCCACCCCTCCAGCTGACTGCCTGTGGAATTCTGACTGAATTAACCTGAAAATCGCAGTGAAACTCAGTTTGCAAGTAATTAATATCTGTCACCTCAGCCAAAGTGTTCCATTTTATTTTCCAAAACACAAAACCTCACCTTGGTCATGTCATCTCTAGATTTCTAAATTTCAAATGCCTATTTGTTGTGTTTTTTATTTCATAATGGCTACGCAGTCCAAACTGTTGTTTGTATTGAGTCAGAATACAAAATTTGGGAAGGAAGAAGGCAAAACAACTCAGACCTAGAAAACATTTAGCAAGTGCCGCTGAAGAAACCAAAAGTCAGCAGAGGCACCAAAAACAATGACAGCAAGGCAGAATTGGAGCTTGCAAACAGCTGTGCCCTGATTGAAAGAGAACCTTCGACCGGCGCCGTGGCTTACTAGGCTAATCCTCCGCCTAGCGGCACTGGCACACCAGATTTTAGTCCTGGTTGGGGCGCCGGATTCTGTCCCAGTTGCCCCTCTTCCAGGCCAGCTCTCCGCTATGGCCCGGGAGTGCAGTGGAGGGTGGCCCAAGTGCTTGGGCCCTGCACCCCATGGGAGACCAGGAAAAGCACCTGGCTCCTGCCATCGGATCAGCGTGGTGCGCTGGCCACAGCGCACCAGCCGCGTCGGCCATTGGAGGGTGAACCAACGGCAAAGGAAGACCTTTCTCTCTGTCTCTCTCTCTCAATGTGCACTCTACCAGTTAAAAAAAAAAAAGAAAAAGAAAAAGAACCTTCGTCTTGTGCCCTGAACTAAATATGCCAGACCCAAAACCAAAGCTCACATCAGATAATTCATTATAAACCAGGATAAATAAGAAAAAAGAGAAAAAACCCAAAGAAATGCAGGAATCCATAATGATATTGGGCTTGATTTAGTCGCAAGGAAACCGGCTGTTCCCGGATTCATCCACCCCTCCAGCTGACTGCCTGTGGAATTCTGACTGAATTAAACTGAAAATCGCAGTGAAACTGAGTTTGGAGGCAATTGATATCTGTCACCTCAGCCAAAGTGTTCCATTTTAGTTTCCAAAACACAAAAACTCACTTTGGTCATGTTACCTGTAGATTTCTAAGCTTCAAACGGTTATTTGTTGTGTTTTTTATTTCATAATGTCTACTCTGCCCAAACTCTTGTTTGTATTGTGTCAGAATACAAAATTTGGGAAGGAAGAAGGCAAAACCAACTCAGACCCTGAAAACATTTAGCAAATGCCGCTCAAGAAAGCAAATGTCAGCTGAGGCACCCAAAACAATGAGAGCAAGCCAGAATTGGAGCAAGCCAACAGCTGTGCCCTGATTGAAAAAGAACGTTCCTCTTGGGCCTTGAACTCAATATGCCAGCCTCAACACCAAAGCTCACATCAGAAAATTCATTACAAACCATGATAAATAAGAAAAATGAGAAAAAAGCCAAAGAAAGGCAAGAATCCATAATGATATTGGGCTTGATTTAGTCGCAAGGAAACCGGCTGTTCCCGGATTCATCCACCCCTCCAGCTGACTGCCAGTGGAATTCTGAGTGAATTAACCTGAAAATAGCAGTGAATCTCAGTTTGGAAGCTATTAATATCTGTCACCTCAGCCAAAGTGTTCCATTTTATTTTCCAAATCACAAAAACTCACCTTGGTCATATTACCTGTAGATGGCTAAGCTTCAAACGCCTATTTGTTGTGCTTTTTATTTCAGAACGGTAACTCTGCCCAAACTCTTGGTTGTATTGCGTCAGAATACAAAATTTGGGAAGGAAGAAGGCAAAACCAACTCAGACCCAGAAAACATTTAGCAAATGCTGCTTAAGAAAGTAAAGGCCGCTGAGGCACCCAAAACAATGACAGCAAGCCAGAATTGGAGCAAGCCAACAGCTGTGCCCTGATTGAAAAAGAACTTTCCTCTTGAGCCATGAACTCAATATGCCAGCCTCAAAACCAAAGCTCACATCAGAAAATTCGTTACAAATCATGATATATAAGAGAAATGAGAAAAAAGCCAAAGAAATGCAAGAATCCATAATGATACTGAGCTTCATTTATTCACAAGGAAACCGGCTGTTCCTGGATTCATCCACCGCTCCAGAGACTGCCTGTTGAATTCTGACTGATTTAACCTGGAAATCGCAGTGAAACTCTGTTTGGAGGCAATTAATATCTGTCACCTCAGCCAAAGTGTTCCATTTTATTTTCCAAATAACAAAAACTGACCTTGTCGTGTTACCTGTGGATGTCTAAGCTTCAAACACCTATTTGTTGTGTTTTTTTATTTCATATGTGCTACTCTGCCCAAACTCTTGTTTGTATTGTGTCAGAATACATAATTTGGGAAGGAAGAAGGCAAAATCTACTCATTCCCAGAAAACATTTGGGCAATTGCCGCTCAAGAAACCATAAATCGGCTGAGGAACCCAAAACAATGACAACAAGCCAGAATTGGACCACGCCAACAGCTGTGCCCTGATTGAAAAAGAACCATCCTCTGGTGCCCTGAACTCAATATGCCTGCCTCAAAACCAAAGCTCACATCAGAAAATTCATTACAAACCATGATAAATCAGGGGAATAGAAAAAGCCAAAGAAATGCAAGCGCCCTTTGTGATATTTGGCTGGATTTAGACACAAGGAAACTGGCTGCTTCCAGATTCATCCCCTGCTTCCCAAGACTTACTTTGGAATTCTGATTGAATTTACTTGAAAATCGCTCTCACATTCAATTTGGAGGGAATTAGAATCTGTCCCCTCAGCTGATGTGTTCCATGTCGTTTTCCACAACACAGAAACTCATCTTGTTTGTGTTGCCTGTAGATTTCTAATCCTGAACGGCCAATTTGCTATGTTTTTCTTTTTTTCATCCATAATGGCTACTCTGTCCAAAATCTTGCTTCTATTGTATCAGAATACAAAATTTGGGAAGAAGAAGGCAGAACCGACTCAGACCCAGAAAACATTGAGGAAATTGCTACACAAGAAACCACAAATCGACTGAGGCACCCAAAAAAATGACAGCAAGCCAGAATTGGAGCATGCCAACAGCTGTGCCCTGATTGAAAAAGAACCATCCTCTGGTGCCCTGAAATCAATATGCCAGCCTCAAAACCAAAGCTCACATCAGAAAATTCATTACAAACATGATAAATAAGAAAAATGAGAAGAAAGCCAAAGAAATGCAAGAATTCAAAATGATATTGGCTTGATTTAGTCGCAAGGAAACCGGCTGTTCCCGGATTCATCCACCCCTCCAGCTAACTGCCTGTGGAATTCTGAATGAATGAACCTGAAAATCGCAGTGAAACTTAGTTTGGAGGCAATTAATACCTGTCACCTCAGCCAAAGTGTTCCATTTTATTTTCCAAAACACAAAAACTCACCTTGGTCGTGTTACCTGTAAATTTCTGAGCCTCAAACACTTATTTGTTGTGTTTTTTATTTCATAATGGCTACTCTGTCCAAACTCTTGTTTGTATTGCGTCAGAATACAAAATTTGGGAAGGAAGTAGGCAAAACCAACTCAGACCCAGAAAACATTTAGGAAATATCCGATATAGAAACCAAAAGTAGCAGAGGCACCCAAAACAATGACAGCAAGCCAGAATTGGACCATGCCATCAGCTGTGCCCTGATTGAAAAAGAACCTTCCTCTTGTGCCCTGAACTCAATATGCCAGCCTCAAAACTAAAGCTCACATAAAAAAATTCATTACAAACCATGATAAATAAGAAAAATGACAAGAAAGCCAAAGAAAGGCAAGAATCCATAATGATATTGGGCTTGATTTAGTCGCAAGGAAACCGGCTGTTCCCGGATTCATCCACCCTCCAGATGACTGCCTGTGGAATTCTGACTGAATTAACCTGAAAATCGCAGTGAAACTCAGTTTGCAGGCAATTAATGTCTGTGACCTCTGCCAAAGTGTTCCATTTTATTTTCCAAAACACAAAAACTCACCTTGGTCATTTTACGTGTAGATTTCTAACCTTCAAACGACTGTTTGTTGTGCTTTTTATTTCATAATGGCTACTCTGCCGAAACTGTTGTTTATATTGCGTGAGAATACAAAATTTGGGAGGGAAGAAGGCAAAACCAACTCAGACCTAGAAAACATTTAGAAAATTGCCACTCAACAAACGAAAAGTCAGCTGAGGCACCCAAACAATGACAGCAAGCCAGATTTGGAGCAAGGCAACAGCTGTGCACGGATTGAAAAAGACCATTCCTCCGGAGCCCTGAACTCCATATTGCAGCCTTAAAACCAAAGCTCACATCAGAAAATTCATTACAAACCATGATATAGCAGTAAAAAGAGAAAAAAGCCAAAGAAATGTAAGAATCCATAATGATAGTGGGCTTCATTTAGTCGCATGGATACCGGCTGTTCCCGGATTCATCCACGCCTCAAGCTGACTGCTTGTGGAATTCCGACTGAATTAATCTGAAAATCGCAGTGAAACTCTGTTTGGAGGCAATTAATGTCTGTCACCTCAGCCAAAGTGTTCCATTTTATTTTCCAAAACACAAAAACTCACCTTGGTTGTGTTACCTGTAAATTTCTAAGCTTCAAACGCCTATTTGTTGTGTTTTTTTATTTCATAATGGCTACTCTACGCGAACTCTTGTTTGTAATGCATCAGAATACAAAATTTGGGAAGGAAGAAGGCAAAACCACCTCAGACCCAGAAAACATTTAGGAAATTGCCACTCAAGAAACCACAAATCGGCTGAGTCACCCAAACCAATGACAGCAAGCCAGAATTGGAGCAACCCTACAGCTGTGCCCTGATTGAAAAAGAATCTTTTCTTGTGCCCTGAACTAAATATGCCAGCCAAAAAACCAAAGCTCACATCAGAAAATTCATTACAAATCATGATATATAAGAGAAATGAGAAAAAAGCCAAAGAAATGCTAGAATCCATAATGATACTGTGCTTGATTTATTCACAAGGAAACCGGCTGTTCCTGGATTCATCCACCGCTCCAGAGACTGCCTGTTGAATTCTGACTGATTTAACCTGCAAATCACAGTGAAACTCTGTTTGGAGGCAATTAATATCTGTCACCTCAGCCAAAGTGTTCCATTTTATTTTCCAAATAACAAAAACTGACCTTGTCGTGTTACCTGTGGATTTCTAAGCTTCAAACACCTATTTGTTGTGTTTTTTTATTTCATATGCGCTACTCTGCGCAAACTCTTGTTTGTATTGTGTCAGAATACATAATTTGGGAAGGAAGAAGGCAAAACCAACTCAGACCCAGAAAACATTTAGGCAATTGCCGCTCAAGAAACCATAAATCGGCTGAGGAACCCAAAACAATGACAACAAGCCAGAATTGGACCACGCCAACAGCTGTGCCCTGATTGAAAAAGAACCATCCTCTGGTGCCCTGAACTCAATATGCCTGCCTCAAAACCAAAGCTCACATCAGAAAATTCATTACAAACCATGATAAATCAGGGGAATAGAAAAAGCCAAAGAAATGCAAGCGTCCTTTGTGATATTTGACTGTATTTATACACAAGGAAACTGGCTGTTTCCAGATTCATCCCCTCCTTCCCAAGACTTACTTTGGAATTCTGATTGAATTTACTTGAAAATCGCTCTCACACTCAATTTGGAGGGAATTAGAATCTGTCCCCTGAGCAGATGGGTTCCATGTCGTTTTCCAAAACACAGAAACTCATCTTGTTTGTGTTGCCTGTAGATTTCTAATTCTGAACGGCAAATTTGCTATGCTTTTTCTTTTTTCTTTCATAATGGCTACTCTGTCCAAATACTTGCTTCTATTGTATCAGAATACAAAATTTGGGAAGAAGAAGGCAGAACCGACTCAGACCCAGAAAACATTGAAAATTGCTACACAAGAAACCACAAATCGACTGAGGCACCCAAAACAATGAGAGCAAGCCAGAATTGGGGCATGCCAACAGCTGTGCCCTGATTGAAAAAGAACCATCCTCTGGTGCCCTGAATTCAATATGCCAGCCTCAAAACCAAAGCTCACATCAGACATTTCATTACAAACCATGATAAATAAGAAAAATGAGAAAAAAGCCAAAGAAATGCAAGAATCCATAATGATATTGGGGTTGATTTAGTCGCAAGGAAACCGGCTGTTCCCGGATTCATCCACCCTTCCAGCTGAATGCCTGTGGAATTCTGACTGAATGAAGCTGAAAATCGCAGTGAAACTGAGTTTGGAGGCAATTAATATCTGTCACCTCAGCCAAAGTGTTCCATTTTAGTTTCCAAAACACAAAAGCTCACCTTGGTCGTGTTACCTGTAGATTTCTAAGCCTCAAACGCCTATTTGTTGTGTTTTTTATTTCATAATGGCTACTCTGTTCAAACTCTTGTTTGTATTGCATCAGAATACAAAATTTGGGAAGGAAGAAGGCAAAACCAACTCAGACCCAAAAACATTTAGGAAATTTACGCTCAAGAAACCAAAGGCCGCTGAGGCACCAAAAACCTTTAAAGCAAGCCAGAATTAGAGCAAGCCAACTGCTGTGCCCTGAATTAAAAAGAACTTTCCTCTTGAGCCATGAACTCAATATGCAAGCCTCAAAACCAAAGCTCACATCAGAAAATTCATTACAAACCATGATAAATAAGAAAAATGAGAAGAAAGCCAAAGAAAGGCAAGAATCCAAAATGATAGTTGGCTTGATTTAGTCGCAAGGAGACCGGCTGTTCCCGGATTCATCCACCCCTCCAGCTGACTGCCTGTGGAATTCTGAATGAATGAACCTGAAAATCACAGTGAAACTCAATTTGGAGGCAATTAATATCTGTCACCTCAGCCAAAGTGTTCCATTTTATTTTCCAAATCACAAAAACTCACCTTGGTCGTGTTACCTGTATATTTCTAAGCCACAAACGCCTATTTGTTGTGTTTTTTATTTCATAATGTCTACTCTGTCCAAACTCTTGTTTGTATTGCGTCAGAATACAAAATTTGGCAAGGAAGAAGGGAAAACCAACTCAGACCCAGAAAACATTTAGGAAATGGCCGCTCAAGAATCCAAAGGCCGCTGAGGCACCAAAAACCTTTAAAGCAAGCCCGAATTGGAGCAAGCCAAGAGCTGTGCCCTGATTGAAAAAGAACCTTCTTCTTGTGCCCTGAACTACATATGCCGGCCTCAAAACCAAAGCTCACATCAGAAAATTCATTACAAATCATGATAAATAAGAGAAATGAATAAAAAGCCAAAGAAATGCAAGAATCCATAATGATACTGTGCTTGATTTATTCACAAGGAAACCGGCTGTTCCTGGATTCATCCACCGCTCCAGCTGACTGCCTGTGGAATTCTGACTGAATTAACCTGAAAATCGCAGTGAAACTCAGTTTGGAGGAAATTAATATCTGTCACCTCAGCCAAAGTGTTCCATTTTATTTTCCAAAACACAAAAACTCAGCTTGGTCGTGTTACCTGTACATTTCTAAGCTTCAAACGCCTATTTGTTGTTTTTTTTATTTCATATGCGCTACTCTGTGCAAACTCTTGTTTGTATTGTGTCAGAATACATAATTTGGGAAGGAAGAAGGCAAAATCTACTCATTCCCAGAAAACATTTAGGCAATTGCCGCTCAAGAAACCATAAATCGGCTGAGGAACCCAAAACAATGACAACAAGCCAGAATTGGACCACGCCAACAGCTGTGCCCTGATTGAAAAAGAACCATCCTCTGGTGCCCTGAACTCAATATGCCTGCCTCAAAACCAAAGCTCACATCAGAAAATTCATTACAAACCATGATAAATCAGGGGAATAGAAAAAGCCAAAGAAATGCAAGCGTCCTTTGTGATATTTGACTGTATTTATACACAAGGAAACTGGCTGTTTCCAGATTCATCCCCTCCTTCCCAAGACTTACTTTGGAATTCTGATTGAATTTACTTGAAAATCGCTCTCACACTCAATTTGGAGGGAATTAGAATCTGTCCCCTGAGCAGATGGGTTCCATGTCGTTTTCCAAAACACAGAAACTCATCTTGTTTGTGTTGCCTGTAGATTTCTAATCCTGAACTGCCAATTTGCTATGTTTTTCTTTTTTTCTTTCATAATGGCTACTCTGTCCAAAATTGTGCTTCTATTGTATCAGAATACAAAATTTGGGAAGAAGAAGGCAGAACCGACTCAGACGAAGAAAACATTGAGGAAATTGCTACACAAGAAACCACAAATCGACTGAGGCACCCAAAACAATGAGAGCAAGCCAGAATTGGAGCATGCCAACAGCTGTGCCCTGATTGAAAAAGAACCATCCTCTGGTGCCTGAACTCAATATGCCAGCCTCAAAACCAAAGCTCACATCAGAAAATTCATTACAAACCATGATAAATAAGAAAAATGAGAAGAAAGCCAAAGAAATGCAAGAATCCATAATGATATTGGCTTGATTTAGTCGCAAGGAAACCGGCTGTTCCTGGATTCATCCACCCCTCCAGCTAACTGCCTGTGGAATTCTGAATGAATGAACCTGAAAATCGCAGTGAAACTTAGTTTGGAGGCAATTAATATCTGTCACCTCAGCCAAAGTGTTCCATTTTATTTACCAAATCAAAAAAACTCACCTTGGTCGTGTTACCTGTATATTTATAAGCCTCAAACGCCTATTTGTTGTGTTTTTTATTTTATAATTGCTACTCTGTAAAAACTCTTGTTGTATTGCATCAGAATACAAAATTTGGGAAGGAAGAAGGCAAAACCAACTCAGACTGAGAAAACATTTAGGAAATTTCCACTCAGAAACCAAAAGTCAGCAGATGCACCCAAAACAATCACAGCAAGACAGAATTGGACCACGCCAACAGCTGTGCCCTGATTGAAAAAGAACCTTCGTCGGGTGCCCTGAACTCAAATGCCAGCCTCAAAATCAAAGCTCACAGTGAAACTCAATTTGGAGGCAATTAATATCTGTCACCTCAGCCAAAGTGTTCCATTTTATTTACCAAATCACAAAAATTCACCTTGGTCGTGTTACCTGTATATTTCTAAGCCTGAAACGCCTATTTCTTGTGTTTTTTATTCCATGAGGGCTACTCTGTCCAAACTCTTGTTTGTATTGCATCAGAATACAAAATTTGGGAAGGAAGAAGGCAAAAACTACTCAGACCCAGAAAACATTTAGGAAATTGCAACACAAGAAACCACAAATCGACTGAGGCACCCAAAACAATGACAGCAAGCCAGAATTGGAGCAAGCCAACAGCTGTGCACTGATTGAAAAAGAACCTTTCTCTTGTGCCCTGAATTCAATATGCCAACCTCAAAACCAAAGCTCACATCAGACATTTCATTACAAACCATGATAAACAAGAAAAATGAGAAAAAAGCCAAAGAAATGCAAGAATCCATAATGATATTGGGCTTGATTTAGTCGCAAGGAAACCGGCTGTTCCCAGATTCATCCACACCTCCAGTTGACTGCCTGTGGAATTCTGCCTGAATTAACCTGAAAATCTTAGTGAAACTCCGTTTGGAGGCAATTAATATGTGTCGCCTCATCCAAAGTGTTCCATTTTAGTTTCCAAAACATAAAAACTCACCTTGGTTGTGTTCCCTGTAGATTTGTAAATCAAACGCCTATTTGTTGTGTTTTTTATTGCATAATGGCTACTCTGCCCAAACTCTTGTTGTATTGCGTCAGAATACAAAATTTGTGAAGGAAGAAGGCAAAACCAACTGAGGCCCAGAAAACTTTTAGGAAATTGCTGCTCAAGAAACTAAAAGTCAGCTAGACACCGAAAACTAGGACAGCAAGGCAGTATTGGAACAAGCCAACAGCTGTGCCCTGTTTGAAAAACAACCTTCCTCTTGTGCCCTGAACTCAATATGCCAGCTTCAAAACCAAAGCTCACATCAGAAAATTCATTACAAACCATGATAAATAAGAAAAATGAGAAAAAAGCCAAAGAAATGCAAGAATCCATAATGAGATTGGGCTTGATTTAGTCGCAAGGAAACCGGCTGTTCCCGGATTCATGCACCCCTCCAGCAGACTGCCTGTGGAATTATGACTGAATTAACCTGAAATTCGCAGTGAAACTCAGTTTGAAGACAATTAATATGTGTCACCTCAGCCAAAGTGTTCCATTTTATTGTCGAAAACACAAAACTCACCTTGGTCGTGTTACCTGTAGATTTATAAGCTAAACACCTATTTGTTGTGTTTTTTATTTCATAATGGCTACTCTGCCGAAACTCTTGTTTGTATTGCGTCAGAATAGAAAATTTGGGAAGGAAGAAGGCAAAACCAACTCAGACCCAGAAAACATTTAGGAAGATGCCGCTCAAGAAACCACAAAATGCCTGAAACACCCAAAACAATAAGAGCAAGCCAGAATTGGAGCAAGCCAACAGCTGTGCCCTGATTGAAAAAGAACCTTCCTCTTGTGCCCTGAACTCAATATGCCAGCCTCAAAACCAAAGCTCACATCAGACATTTCATTACAAACCATGATAAATAAGAAAAATGAGAAAAAAGCCAAAGAAATGCAAGAATCCATAATGATATTGGGGTTGATTTAGTCGCAAGGAAACCGGCTGTTCCCGGATTCATCCACCCCTCCAGCTGACTGCCAGTGGAATTCTGACTGAATTAACCTGAAAATCGCAGTGAAACTCAGTTTGGAGGCAATTAATATCTGTCACCTCAACCAAAAAGTTCCATTTTAGTTTCCAAAACACAAAAACTCACCTTGGTTGTGTTTCCCATGGATTTCTAAGACTCAAATGCCTCTTTGTTGTGTTTTTTATTTCATAATGGCTTCTCTGCCCAAATTCTTGTTTGTATTGCGTCAGAATACAAAATTTGGGAAGGAAGAAGGCAAAACCGACTGAGACCCAGAAAACATTTAGGAAATTGCCTCTCAAGAAATTAAAATGGGCTGAGGCACCCAAACCAATGACAGCAAGCTAGAATTGGAGCAAGCCAACAGCTGTGCCCTGATTGAAAAAGAACCTTCCTCTTGTGCCCTGAACTCAATATGCCAGCCTCAAAACCAAAGCTCACATCAGACATTTCATTACAAACCATGATCAATAAGAAAAATGAGAAAAAAGCCAAAGAAATGGAAGATTCCATAATGATAGTGGGCTTGATTTAGTGGTATGGAAACCGGATGTTCCCAGATTCATCCACCCCTCCAGCTGACTTTCTGTGGAATTCTGACTGAATTCACCTGAAAATCGCAGTGAAACTCCGTTTGGAGGCAATTAATATCTGACACCTCAGCCAAAGTGTTCCATTTTAGTTTCCAAAACACAAAAACTCACGTCGGTCGCGTTACCTATAGATTTCTAAGCTTCAATCGCCTATTTGTTGTGTTTTGTATTCCATGATGGCTACTCTGTCCAAACTCTTGTTTGTATTGCATCAGAATACAAAATTTGGGAAGGAAGAAGGCAAAAACTACTCAGACCCAGAAAACATTTAGGAAATTGCCGCTCAAGAAACCACAAATCGGCTGAGGCACCCAAAACAATGACAGCAAGCCAGAATTGGAGCAAGCCAACAGCTGTGCCCTGATTGAAAAAGAACCTTTCTCTTGTGCCCTGAATTCAATATTCCAGCCTCAAAACCAAAGCTCACATCAGACATTTCATTACAAACCATGATAAATAAGAAAAATGAGAAAAAAGCCAAAGAAATGCAAGAATCCATAATGATATTGGGCTTGATTTAGTCGCAAGGAAACCGGCTGTTCCCAGATTCATCCACACCTCCAGTTGACTGCCTGTGGAATTCTGCCTGAATTAACCTGAAAATCTTAGTGAAACTCCGTTTGGAGGCAATTAATATGTGTCGCCTCATCCAAAGTGTTCCATTTTAGTTTCCAAAACATAAAAACTCACCTTGGTTGTGTTACCTGTAGATTTGTAAATCAAACGCCTATTTGTTGTGTTTTTTATTGCATAATGGCTACTCTGCCCAAACTCTTGTTGTATTGCATCAGAATACAAAATTTGGGAAGGAAGAAGGCAAAACCGACTGAGACCCAGAAAACATTTAGGAAATTGCCTCTCAAGAAATTAAAATGGGCTGAGGCACCCAAACCAATGACAGCAAGCTAGAATTGGAGCAAGCCAACAGCTGTGCCCTGATTGAAAAAGAACCTTCCTCTTGTGCCCTGAACTCAATATGCCAGCCTCAAAACCAAAGCTCACATCAGACATTTCATTACAAACCATGATCAATAAGAAAAATGAGAAAAAAGCCAAAGAAATGGAAGATTCCATAATGATAGTGGGCTTGATTTAGTGGTATGGAAACCGGATGTTCCCAGATTCATCCACCCCTCCAGCTGACTTTCTGTGGAATTCTGACTGAATTCACCTGAAAATCGCAGTGAAACTCCGTTTGGAGGCAATTAATATCTGACACCTCAGCCAAAGTGTTCCATTTTAGTTTCCAAAACACAAAAACTCACGTCGGTCGCGTTACCTATAGATTTCTAAGCTTCAATCGCCTATTTGTTGTGTTTTGTATTCCATGATGGCTACTCTGTCCAAACTCTTGTTTGTATTGCATCAGAATACAAAATTTGGGAAGGAAGAAGGCAAAAACTACTCAGACCCAGAAAACATTTAGGAAATTGCCGCTCAAGAAACCACAAATCGGCTGAGGCACCCAAAACAATGACAGCAAGCCAGAATTGGAGCAAGCCAACAGCTGTGCCCTGATTGAAAAAGAACCTTTCTCTTGTGCCCTGAATTCAATATTCCAGCCTCAAAACCAAAGCTCACATCAGACATTTCATTACAAACCATGATCAATAAGAAAAATGAGAAAAAAGCCAAAGAAATGCAAGAATCCATAATGATATTGGGCTTGATTTAGTCGCAAGGAAACCGGCTGTTCCCAGATTCATCCACACCTCCAGTTGACTGCCTGTGGAATTCTGCCTGAATTAACCTGAAAATCTTAGTGAAACTCCGTTTGGAGGCAATTAATATGTGTCGCCTCATCCAAAGTGTTCCATTTTAGTTTCCAAAACATAAAAACTCACCTTGGTTGTGTTACCTGTAGATTTGTAAATCAAACGCCTATTTGTTGTGTTTTTTATTGCATAATGGCTACTCTGCCCAAACTCTTGTTGTATTGCTTCAGAATACAAAATTTGGGAAGGAAGAAGGCAAAACCAACTCAGACCCAGAAAACATTTAGGAAATTGCTACTCAAGAAACCACAAATCGGCTGAGGCACCCACAAGAATGACAGCAAGCCAGAATTGGAGCAAGCCAACAGCTGTGCCCTCATTGAAAAAGAACCTTCCTCTTGTGCCCTGAACTCAATATGCCAGCCTCAAAACCAAAGCTCACATCAGAAAATTCATTACAAACCATGATAAGTATGGAAAATGAGAAGAAAGCCAAAGAAAGGCAAGAATCCAAAATGATAGTTGGCTTGATTTAGTCGCAAGGAAACCGGCTGTTCCCGGTTTCATCCACCCCTCCAGCTGACTGCCTGTGGAATTCTGACTGAATTAACCTGAAAATCGCAGTGAAACTCAGTTTGGAGGCTATTAATATCTGTCACCTCAGCCAAAGTGTTCCATTTTAGTTTCCAAAACAAAAAAAACTCACCTTGGTCGTGTTACCTGTAGATTTATAAGCTTCAAACATCTAATTGTTGTTTTTTTTTATTTCATAAAGGCTACCCTGCACAAACTCTTGTTGTATTGCGTCAGAATACAAAATTTGTGAAGGAAGAAGGCAAAACCAACTGAGGCCCAGAAAACTTTTAGGAAATTGCTGCTCAAGAAACTAAAAGTCAGCTAGACACCGAAAACTAGGACAGCAAGACAGTATTGGAACAAGCCAACAGCTGTGCCCTGTTTGAAAAACAACCTTCCTCTTGTGCCCTGAACTCAAATGCCAGCTTCAAAACCAAAGCTCACATCAGACATTTCATTACAAACCATGATAAATAAGAAAAATGAGAAAAAAGCCAAAGAAATGCAAGAATCCATAATGATATTGGGGTTGATTTAGTCGCAAGGAAACCGGCTGTTCCCGGATTCATCCACCCCTCCAGCTGACTGCCAGTGGAATTCTGACTGAATTAACCTGAAAATCGCAGTGAAACTCAGTTTGGAGGCAATTAATATCTGTCACCTCAACCAAAGTGTTCCATTTTAGTTTCCAAAACACAAAAACTCACCTTGGTCGTGTTTCCCATGGATTTCTAAGACTCAAATGCCTCTTTGTTGTGTTTTTTATTTCATAATGGCTTCTCTGCCCAAATTCTTGTTTGTATTGCGTCAGAATACAAAATTTGGGAAGGAAGAAGGCAAAACCGACTGAGACCCAGAAAACATTTAGGAAATTGCCTCTCAAGAAATTAAAATGGGCTGAGGCACCCAAACCAATGACAGCAAGCTAGAATTGGAGCAAGCCAACAGCTGTGCCCTGATTGAAAAAGAACCTTCCTCTTGTGCCCTGAACTCAATATGCCAGCCTCAAAACCAAAGCTCACATCAGACATTTCATTACAAACCATGATAAATAAGAAAAATGAGAAATAAGCCAAAGAAATGGAAGATTCCATAATGATAGTGGGCTTGATTTAGTGGTATGGAAACCGGATGTTCCCAGATTCATCCACCCCTCCAGCTGACTTTCTGTGGAATTCTGACTGAATTCACCTGAAAATCGCAGTGAAACTCCGTTTGGAGGCAATTAATATCTGACACCTCAGCCAAAGTGTTCCATTTTAGTTTCCAAAACACAAAAACTCACGTCGGTCGCGTTACCTATAGATTTCTAAGCTTCAATCGCCTATTTGTTGTGTTTTGTATTCCATGATGGCTACTCTGTCCAAACTCTTGTTTGTATTGCATCAGAATACAAAATTTGGGAAGGAAGAAGGCAAAAACTACTCAGACCCAGAAAACATTTAGGAAATTGCCGCTCAAGAAACCACAAATCGGCTGAGGCACCCAAAACAATGACAGCAAGCCAGAATTGGAGCAAGCCAACAGCTGTGCCCTGATTGAAAAAGAACCTTTCTCTTGTGCCCTGAATTCAATATTCCAGCCTCAAAACCAAAGCTCACATCAGACATTTCATTACAAACCATGATCAATAAGAAAAATGAGAAAAAAGCCAAAGAAATGCAAGAATCCATAATGATATTGGGCTTGATTTAGTCGCAAGGAAACCGGCTGTTCCCAGATTCATCCACACCTCCAGTTGACTGCCTGTGGAATTCTGCCTGAATTAACCTGAAAATCTTAGTGAAACTCCGTTTGGAGGCAATTAATATGTGTCGCCTCATCCAAAGTGTTCCATTTTAGTTTCCAAAACATAAAAACTCACCTTGGTTGTGTTACCTGTAGATTTGTAAATCAAACGCCTATTTGTTGTGTTTTTTATTGCATAATGGCTACTCTGCCCAAACTCTTGTTGTATTGCATCAGAATACAAAATTTGGGAAGGAAGAAGGCAAAACCGACTGAGACCCAGAAAACATTTAGGAAATTGCCTCTCAAGAAATTAAAATGGGCTGAGGCACCCAAACCAATGACAGCAAGCTAGAATTGGAGCAAGCCAACAGCTGTGCCCTGATTGAAAAAGAACCTTCCTCTTGTGCCCTGAACTCAATATGCCAGCCTCAAAACCAAAGCTCACATCAGACATTTCATTACAAACCATGATCAATAAGAAAAATGAGAAAAAAGCCAAAGAAATGGAAGATTCCATAATGATAGTGGGCTTGATTTAGTGGTATGGAAACCGGATGTTCCCAGATTCATCCACCCCTCCAGCTGACTTTCTGTGGAATTCTGACTGAATTCACCTGAAAATCGCAGTGAAACTCCGTTTGGAGGCAATTAATATCTGACACCTCAGCCAAAGTGTTCCATTTTAGTTTCCAAAACACAAAAACTCACGTCGGTCGCGTTACCTATAGATTTCTAAGCTTCAATCGCCTATTTGTTGTGTTTTGTATTCCATGATGGCTACTCTGTCCAAACTCTTGTTTGTATTGCATCAGAATACAAAATTTGGGAAGGAAGAAGGCAAAAACTACTCAGACCCAGAAAACATTTAGGAAATTGCCGCTCAAGAAACCACAAATCGGCTGAGGCACCCAAAACAATGACAGCAAGCCAGAATTGGAGCAAGCCAACAGCTGTGCCCTGATTGAAAAAGAACCTTTCTCTTGTGCCCTGAATTCAATATTCCAGCCTCAAAACCAAAGCTCACATCAGACATTTCATTACAAACCATGATCAATAAGAAAAATGAGAAAAAAGCCAAAGAAATGCAAGAATCCATAATGATATTGGGCTTGATTTAGTCGCAAGGAAACCGGCTGTTCCCAGATTCATCCACACCTCCAGTTGACTGCCTGTGGAATTCTGCCTGAATTAACCTGAAAATCTTAGTGAAACTCCGTTTGGAGGCAATTAATATGTGTCGCCTCATCCAAAGTGTTCCATTTTAGTTTCCAAAACATAAAAACTCACCTTGGTTGTGTTACCTGTAGATTTGTAAATCAAACGCCTATTTGTTGTGTTTTTTATTGCATAATGGCTACTCTGCCCAAACTCTTGTTGTATTGCATCAGAATACAAAATTTGGGAAGGAAGAAGGCAAAACCGACTGAGACCCAGAAAACATTTAGGAAATTGCCTCTCAAGAAATTAAAATGGGCTGAGGCACCCAAACCAATGACAGCAAGCTAGAATTGGAGCAAGCCAACAGCTGTGCCCTGATTGAAAAAGAACCTTCCTCTTGTGCCCTGAACTCAATATGCCAGCCTCAAAACCAAAGCTCACATCAGACATTTCATTACAAACCATGATCAATAAGAAAAATGAGAAAAAAGCCAAAGAAATGGAAGATTCCATAATGATAGTGGGCTTGATTTAGTGGTATGGAAACCGGATGTTCCCAGATTCATCCACCCCTCCAGCTGACTTTCTGTGGAATTCTGACTGAATTCACCTGAAAATCGCAGTGAAACTCCGTTTGGAGGCAATTAATATCTGACACCTCAGCCAAAGTGTTCCATTTTAGTTTCCAAAACACAAAAACTCACGTCGGTCGCGTTACCTATAGATTTCTAAGCTTCAATCGCCTATTTGTTGTGTTTTGTATTCCATGATGGCTACTCTGTCCAAACTCTTGTTTGTATTGCATCAGAATACAAAATTTGGGAAGGAAGAAGGCAAAAACTACTCAGACCCAGAAAACATTTAGGAAATTGCCGCTCAAGAAACCACAAATCGGCTGAGGCACCCAAAACAATGACAGCAAGCCAGAATTGGAGCAAGCCAACAGCTGTGCCCTGATTGAAAAAGAACCTTTCTCTTGTGCCCTGAATTCAATATTCCAGCCTCAAAACCAAAGCTCACATCAGACATTTCATTACAAACCATGATCAATAAGAAAAATGAGAAAAAAGCCAAAGAAATGCAAGAATCCATAATGATATTGGGCTTGATTTAGTCGCAAGGAAACCGGCTGTTCCCAGATTCATCCACACCTCCAGTTGACTGCCTGTGGAATTCTGCCTGAATTAACCTGAAAATCTTAGTGAAACTCCGTTTGGAGGCAATTAATATGTGTCGCCTCATCCAAAGTGTTCCATTTTAGTTTCCAAAACATAAAAACTCACCTTGGTTGTGTTACCTGTAGATTTGTAAATCAAACGCCTATTTGTTGTGTTTTTTATTGCATAATGGCTACTCTGCCCAAACTCTTGTTGTATTGCATCAGAATACAAAATTTGGGAAGGAAGAAGGCAAAACCGACTGAGACCCAGAAAACATTTAGGAAATTGCCTCTCAAGAAATTAAAATGGGCTGAGGCACCCAAACCAATGACAGCAAGCTAGAATTGGAGCAAGCCAACAGCTGTGCCCTGATTGAAAAAGAACCTTCCTCTTGTGCCCTGAACTCAATATGCCAGCCTCAAAACCAAAGCTCACATCAGACATTTCATTACAAACCATGATCAATAAGAAAAATGAGAAAAAAGCCAAAGAAATGGAAGATTCCATAATGATAGTGGGCTTGATTTAGTGGTATGGAAACCGGATGTTCCCAGATTCATCCACCCCTCCAGCTGACTTTCTGTGGAATTCTGACTGAATTCACCTGAAAATCGCAGTGAAACTCCGTTTGGAGGCAATTAATATCTGACACCTCAGCCAAAGTGTTCCATTTTAGTTTCCAAAACACAAAAACTCACGTCGGTCGCGTTACCTATAGATTTCTAAGCTTCAATCGCCTATTTGTTGTGTTTTGTATTCCATGATGGCTACTCTGTCCAAACTCTTGTTTGTATTGCATCAGAATACAAAATTTGGGAAGGAAGAAGGCAAAAACTACTCAGACCCAGAAAACATTTAGGAAATTGCCGCTCAAGAAACCACAAATCGGCTGAGGCACCCAAAACAATGACAGCAAGCCAGAATTGGAGCAAGCCAACAGCTGTGCCCTGATTGAAAAAGAACCTTTCTCTTGTGCCCTGAATTCAATATTCCAGCCTCAAAACCAAAGCTCACATCAGACATTTCATTACAAACCATGATCAATAAGAAAAATGAGAAAAAAGCCAAAGAAATGCAAGAATCCATAATGATATTGGGCTTGATTTAGTCGCAAGGAAACCGGCTGTTCCCAGATTCATCCACACCTCCAGTTGACTGCCTGTGGAATTCTGCCTGAATTAACCTGAAAATCTTAGTGAAACTCCGTTTGGAGGCAATTAATATGTGTCGCCTCATCCAAAGTGTTCCATTTTAGTTTCCAAAACATAAAAACTCACCTTGGTTGTGTTACCTGTAGATTTGTAAATCAAACGCCTATTTGTTGTGTTTTTTATTGCATAATGGCTACTCTGCCCAAACTCTTGTTGTATTGCATCAGAATACAAAATTTGGGAAGGAAGAAGGCAAAACCGACTGAGACCCAGAAAACATTTAGGAAATTGCCTCTCAAGAAATTAAAATGGGCTGAGGCACCCAAACCAATGACAGCAAGCTAGAATTGGAGCAAGCCAACAGCTGTGCCCTGATTGAAAAAGAACCTTCCTCTTGTGCCCTGAACTCAATATGCCAGCCTCAAAACCAAAGCTCACATCAGACATTTCATTACAAACCATGATCAATAAGAAAAATGAGAAAAAAGCCAAAGAAATGGAAGATTCCATAATGATAGTGGGCTTGATTTAGTGGTATGGAAACCGGATGTTCCCAGATTCATCCACCCCTCCAGCTGACTTTCTGTGGAATTCTGACTGAATTCACCTGAAAATCGCAGTGAAACTCCGTTTGGAGGCAATTAATATCTGACACCTCAGCCAAAGTGTTCCATTTTAGTTTCCAAAACACAAAAACTCACGTCGGTCGCGTTACCTATAGATTTCTAAGCTTCAATCGCCTATTTGTTGTGTTTTGTATTCCATGATGGCTACTCTGTCCAAACTCTTGTTTGTATTGCATCAGAATACAAAATTTGGGAAGGAAGAAGGCAAAAACTACTCAGACCCAGAAAACATTTAGGAAATTGCCGCTCAAGAAACCACAAATCGGCTGAGGCACCCAAAACAATGACAGCAAGCCAGAATTGGAGCAAGCCAACAGCTGTGCCCTGATTGAAAAAGAACCTTTCTCTTGTGCCCTGAATTCAATATTCCAGCCTCAAAACCAAAGCTCACATCAGACATTTCATTACAAACCATGATAAATAAGAAAAATGAGAAAAAAGCCAAAGAAATGCAAGAATCCATAATGATATTGGGCTTGATTTAGTCGCAAGGAAACCGGCTGTTCCCAGATTCATCCACACCTCCAGTTGACTGCCTGTGGAATTCTGCCTGAATTAACCTGAAAATCTTAGTGAAACTCCGTTTGGAGGCAATTAATATGTGTCGCCTCATCCAAAGTGTTCCATTTTAGTTTCCAAAACATAAAAACTCACCTTGGTTGTGTTACCTGTAGATTTGTAAATCAAACGCCTATTTGTTGTGTTTTTTATTGCATAATGGCTACTCTGCCCAAACTCTTGTTGTATTGCTTCAGAATACAAAATTTGGGAAGGAAGAAGGCAAAACCAACTCAGACCCAGAAAACATTTAGGAAATTGCTACTCAAGAAACCACAAATCGGCTGAGGCACCCACAAGAATGACAGCAAGCCAGAATTGGAGCAAGCCAACAGCTGTGCCCTCATTGAAAAAGAACCTTCCTCTTGTGCCCTGAACTCAATATGCCAGCCTCAAAACCAAAGCTCACATCAGAAAATTCATTACAAACCATGATAAGTATGGAAAATGAGAAGAAAGCCAAAGAAAGGCAAGAATCCAAAATGATAGTTGGCTTGATTTAGTCGCAAGGAAACCGGCTGTTCCCGGTTTCATCCACCCCTCCAGCTGACTGCCTGTGGAATTCTGACTGAATTAACCTGAAAATCGCAGTGAAACTCAGTTTGGAGGCTATTAATATCTTTCACCTCAGCCAAAGTGTTCCATTTTAGTTTCCAAAACAAAAAAAACTCACCTTGGTCGTGTTACCTGTAGATTTATAAGCTTCAAACATCTAATTGTTGTTTTTTTTTATTTCATAAAGGCTACCCTGCACAAACTCTTGTTGTATTGCGTCAGAATACAAAATTTGTGAAGGAAGAAGGCAAAACCAACTGAGGCCCAGAAAACTTTTAGGAAATTGCTGCTCAAGAAACTAAAAGTCAGCTAGACACCGAAAACTAGGACAGCAAGACAGTATTGGAACAAGCCAACAGCTGTGCCCTGTTTGAAAAACAACCTTCCTCTTGTGCCCTGAACTCAAATGCCAGCTTCAAAACCAAAGCTCACATCAGACATTTCATTACAAACCATGATAAATAAGAAAAATGAGAAAAAAGCCAAAGAAATGCAAGAATCCATAATGATATTGGGGTTGATTTAGTCGCAAGGAAACCGGCTGTTCCCGGATTCATCCACCCCTCCAGCTGACTGCCAGTGGAATTCTGACTGAATTAACCTGAAAATCGCAGTGAAACTCAGTTTGGAGGCAATTAATATCTGTCACCTCAACCAAAGTGTTCCATTTTAGTTTACAAAACACAAAAACTCACCTTGGTCGTGTTTCCCATGGATTTCTAAGACTCAAATGCCTCTTTGTTGTGTTTTTTATTTCATAATGGCTTCTCTGCCCAAATTCTTGTTTGTATTGCGTCAGAATACAAAATTTGGGAAGGAAGAAGGCAAAACCGACTGAGACCCAGAAAACATTTAGGAAATTGCCTCTCAAGAAATTAAAATGGGCTGAGGCACCCAAACCAATGACAGCAAGCTAGAATTGGAGCAAGCCAACAGCTGTGCCCTGATTGAAAAAGAACCTTCCTCTTGTGCCCTGAACTCAATATGCCAGCCTCAAAACCAAAGCTCACATCAGACATTTCATTACAAACCATGATAAATAAGAAAAATGAGAAATAAGCCAAAGAAATGGAAGATTCCATAATGATAGTGGGCTTGATTTAGTGGTATGGAAACCGGATGTTCCCAGATTCATCCACCCCTCCAGCTGACTTTCTGTGGAATTCTGACTGAATTCACCTGAAAATCGCAGTGAAACTCCGTTTGGAGGCAATTAATATCTGACACCTCAGCCAAAGTGTTCCATTTTAGTTTCCAAAACACAAAAACTCACGTCGGTCGCGTTACCTATAGATTTCTAAGCTTCAATCGCCTATTTGTTGTGTTTTGTATTCCATGATGGCTACTCTGTCCAAACTCTTGTTTGTATTGCATCAGAATACAAAATTTGGGAAGGAAGAAGGCAAAAACTACTCAGACCCAGAAAACATTTAGGAAATTGCCGCTCAAGAAACCACAAATCGGCTGAGGCACCCAAAACAATGACAGCAAGCCAGAATTGGAGCAAGCCAACAGCTGTGCCCTGATTGAAAAAGAACCTTTCTCTTGTGCCCTGAATTCAATATTCCAGCCTCAAAACCAAAGCTCACATCAGACATTTCATTACAAACCATGATAAATAAGAAAAATGAGAAAAAAGCCAAAGAAATGCAAGAATCCATAATGATATTGGGCTTGATTTAGTCGCAAGGAAACCGGCTGTTCCCAGATTCATCCACACCTCCAGTTGACTGCCTGTGGAATTCTGCCTGAATTAACCTGAAAATCTTAGTGAAACTCCGTTTGGAGGCAATTAATATGTGTCGCCTCATCCAAAGTGTTCCATTTTAGTTTCCAAAACATAAAAACTCACCTTGGTTGTGTTACCTGTAGATTTGTAAATCAAACGCCTATTTGTTGTGTTTTTTATTGCATAATGGCTACTCTGCCCAAACTCTTGTTGTATTGCATCAGAATACAAAATTTGGGAAGGAAGAAGGCAAAACCAACTCAGACCCAGAAAACATTTAGGAAATTGCTACTCAAGAAACCACAAATTGGCTGAGGCACCCACAAGAATGACAGCAAGCCAGAATTGGAGCAAGCCAACAGCTGTGCCCTCATTGAAAAAGAACCTTCCTCTTGTGCCCTGAACTAAATATGCCAGCCTCAAAACCAAAGCTCAAATCAGAAAATTCATTACAAACCATGATAAATAAGAAAAATGAGAAAAAAGCCATAGAAATGCAAGAATCCATAAAGATATTGGGCTTCTTTTAGTAGCAAGGAAACCGGCTGTTTCCGGATTCATCCACCCCTCAAGCTGACTGCCTGTTTAATTCTGACTGAATTAACCTGAAAAGCGCAATGAAACTCAGTTTGGAGGCAATTAATATCTGTCACCTCAGCCAAAGTGTTCCATTTTATTTTGCAAAACACAAAAACTCACATTGGTCGTGTTACCTGAAGATGCCTAAGCGTCAAACGCCTATTTGTTGTGTTTTTTAATTCATAATGGCTACTCTGCCCAAACTCTTGGTTGTATTGCGTCAGAATACAAAATCTGGGAAGGAAGAAGGCAAAACCAACTGAGACCCAGAAAATATTTAGGAAATTGCCGCTCAAGAAACCACAATTCGGCTGAGGCACCCAAAACAATGACAGCAAGCCAGAATTGGAGCAAGCCAACAGCTGTGCCCTGATTGAAAAAGAAACTTCCTCTTGTGCCCTGAACTCAATATGCCAGCCTCAAAACCAAAGCTCACATCAGAAAATTCATTACAAACCATGATAAATAAGAAAAATGAGAAAAAAGCCAAAGAAAGGCAAGAATCCATAATGATATTGGGCTTGATTTAGTCGTAAGGAAACCGGCTGTTCCCGGATTCATCCACCCCTCCAGCTGACTGCCTGTGGAATTCTGACTGCATTAACCAGCAAATGGCAGTGGAACTCAGTTTAGTGGCCATTAATATGTGTCGACTCAGCAAAAGTGTTCCATTTTAGTTCCAAAACACAAAAACTCACCTTGGTCGTGCTACCTGTATATTTCTAAGCCTCAAACGCCTCTTTGTAGTTTTTTTTTATTTCATAATGGCTACTCTGTCAAAATTCTAGTTTGCAAAGCGTCAGAATACAAAATTTGGGAAGAAGAAGGCAGAACCGACTCAGACCCAGAAAACATTTCGGAAATGGCCGCTCAAGAAACCAAAGGCCACAGAGGCACCCAAAACAATGACAGCAAGCCAGAATTGGACCACGCCAACAGCTGTGCCCTGATTGAAAAAGAAACTTCCTCTTGAGCCATGAACTCAATATGCCGGCCTCAAAATCAAAGCTCACATCAGAAAATTCATTATAAACCATGATAAATAAGAAAAATGAGAAAAAAGCCAAAGAAATGCAAGAATCCATAATGATATTGGCTTGATTTATTCACAAGGAAACCGGCTGTTCCCGGATTCCTCCACCCCTCCAGCTGACTGCCTGTGGAATTCTGACTGAATGAACCAGAAAATCGCAGTGAAACTCAGTTTGGAGGCAATTAATATCTGTCACCTCAGCCAAAGTGTTCCATTTTATTTACCAAATCACAAAAACTCACCTAGGTCATGTTACTTGTAGATTTCTAAGCTTCAAATGCCTATTTTTTGTGTTTCTTATTTCATAGTGGCTACGCTGTTCAAACTCTTGTTTGTATTGCATCAGAATACAAAATTTGGGAAGGAAGAAGGCAAAACCAACTCAGACCGAGAAAACATTTAGGAAATACCGCTCAAGAAACCACAATTCGGCTGAGTAACCCAAAACAATGACAGCAAGCTAGAATTGGACCACACCAACAGCTGTGCCCTGATTGAAAAAGAACCTTCCTCTTGTACCCTGAACTCCATATTGTAGCCTCAAAACCAAAGCTCACATCAGAGAATTCATTAGAAACCATGAGAAATAAGAAAAATGAGAAGAAAGCCAAAGAAATGCAAGAATCCATAATGATATTGGCTTGATTTAGTCGCAAGGAAACCGGCTGTTCCCGGATTCATACACCCCTCCAGTGGACTGCCTGTGGAATTCTGACTGCATGAACGTGCAAATCGCAGTGAAACTCAGTTTGGAGGCAATTAATATCTATCACCTCAGCCAAAGTGTTCCATTTTAGTTTCCAAAACACAAAAACTCACCTTGGTCATGTTACCTGTAGATTTCTAAGCTTCAAATGCCTATTTGTTGGGTTTTTTATTTCATAATGGCTACTCTGTCGAATCTCTTGTTTGTATTGCATCACAATACAAAATTTGGGAAGGAAGAAGGCAAAACCAACTAAGAGCCAGAAAACATTTAGAAATTGCCACTCAAGAAAACACAAATCTGCCAAGGCACCCAAAACAATGAGAGCAAGCCAGAATTGGAGCAAGCCAACAGCTTTGTCCTATTTGAAGAAGAACCATCATCTGGTGCCCTGAACTCAATATTCCAGCCTCAAAACCAAAGCTCACATCAGAAAATTCATTACAAACCATGATAAATAAGAAAAATTAGAAAAAAGCGAAAGAAATGCAAGAATCCATAATGATAGAGGGCTTGATTTCGTCGCATGGATACCGGCTGTTCCTGGATTCATCCACCCTCCAGCTGACAGCCTGTGGAATTCTGACTGAATTAACCTGGAAATCGCAGTGAAACTCAGTTTGGAGGCAATTAATATCTGTGACCTCAGCCAAAGTGTTCCATTTTGGTTTCCAAAACACAAAAACTCACCTTGGTCGTGTTACTTGTAGATGTCTACACTTCAAACGCCTATTTGTTGTGTTTTTTAGTTCATAATGGCTACTCTGCCCAAACTCTTGTTTGTATTGCGTCAGAATACAAAATTTGGGAAGGAAGAAGTCAAAACCAACTAAGACCCAGAAAACATTTAGGAAATTGCCACTCAAGAAACCACAAATTGCCTGAGGCACCCTAAACAATGACAGCAAGCCAGAATTGGACCAAGCCAACAGCTGTGCCCTGATTGAAATAGTCCATTCCTCCGGTGCCCTGAACTCCATACTGCAGCCTTAATACCACAGCTGACATCAGAAAATTCATTACAAACCATGATAAATAAGAAAAATGAGAAAAAAGCCAAAGAAATACAAGAAAACATAATGTATTGGGCTTGATTTAGTCGCAAGGAAACCGGTTGTTCCCGGATTCATCCACCCCTCCAGCTGACTGCCTGTAGAATTCTCACTGAATTAACCTGAAAATCGCAGTGAAACTCAGTTGGGAGGCAATAAATGTCTGTCAACTCAGCCAAAGTGTTCCATTTTATTTTCCAAAACACAAAAACTCACCTTGGTCATGTTTCCTGTAGATGTCTAAGCTTCAAACGCCTATTTGTGGTGTTTTTTATTTCATAATGGCTACTCTGCCCAAACTCTTGTTTGTATGCGTCAGAATACAAAATTTGGGAAGGAAGAAGGCAAAACCAACTCAGACCCAGAAAACATTTAGAAAATTGATGCTCAAGAAACCTAAAGTAAGCTGAGACACCCAAAACAATGACAGCAAGGCAGAATTGGAGCAAGCCAACAGCTGTGCCCTTATTGAAACAGAACTTTCCTCTTGTGCCCTGAACTCAATATGCCAGCCTCAAGACCAAAGCTCACATCAGAAAATTCATTACAAACCATGATAAATAAGAAAAATGAGAAAAAAGTCAAAGAAGTGCAAAAATCCATAATGATATTGGGCTTGATTTAGTCGCAAGGAAACCGGCTGTTCCCAGATTCATCCACCCCTCCAGCTGACTGCCTGTGGAATTCTGACTGAATTAACCGGAAAATCGCAGTGAAACTCAGTTTGGAGGCAATTAATATCTGTCACCTCAGCCAAAGTGTTCCATTTGTGTTTCTAAAACACAAAAACTCACCTTGGTCATGTTACCTGTAGATTTCTAAGCTTCAAACGCCTATTGGTTATGTTTTTTATTTAATAATGGCTAACCTGTCCCAACTTTTGTTTGTATTTCATCAGAATACAAAATTTCGGAAGGAAGAATGCAAAACCAACTCAGAACCAGAAAACATTATGAAATTGCCGCTCAAGAAACCACAAATTGCCTGAGGCACCCAAAACAATGACAGCAAGCCAGAATTGGAGGAAGCCAACAGCTGTGCCCTGATTGAAAAAGAACCTTCCTCTTGTGCCCTGAAGTCCATATTGCAGACTCTACACCAAAGCTCACATCAGATAATTCATTACAAATCATGATAAATAGGAGAAATGAGAAAAAAGCCAAAGAAATGCAAGAGTCCTTTGTGATATTTGGCTGGATTTAGATGCAAGGAAAATGACTGTTTCCAGATTCATCCCACCCTCCCACAGAGTGACTTTGGAATTCTGATTGAATTCACCTCAAAATCGCACTCACACTCAATTTAGAGGGAATTAGTATTTGTCCCCTCAGTAGAAGGGTTCCATGTCATTTTCTGAAACACAGAAACTCATCTTGGTCGTGTTGCCTGTAGATTTCTAATCCTGAAAGGCCAATTTGTTGTGTTTTTTTTTTATTCTTTCATAATCGCTATTATGTCCAAAATCTTGCTTCTATTGCATAAGAATACAAAATTTGGGAAGGAAGAAGGCAAAACCAACTCAGACCGAGAAAACATTTAGGAAATACCGCTCAAGAAACCAAAAGTCAACTGAGGCACCAAAAGCAATGACAGCAAGCCAGAATTGCAGCAAGCCAACAGCTGTTCCCTGATTGAAGAAGAACCTTCTCCTGTGCCCTGAACTCCATATTGCTGCCTCAAAACCAAAGCTCACATCAGAAATTCATTACACACATTGACAAATAAGAAAAATGAGAAAAAAGCCAAGGAAATTCAAGAATGCATAATGATATTGATCTTGATTTAGTCTCAAGGAAACCGGCTGTTCCTGGGTTCATCCACCCCTCCAGCTGACTGCCTGTGGAATTCTGACTGAATTAACCTGAAAATCGCAGTGAAACACAGTTTGGAGGCAATTAATATCTGTCACCTCAGCCAAAGTGTTCCATTTGTGTTTCCAAAACACAAAAACTCACCTTGGTCATGTTACCTGTAGATTTCTAAGCTTCAAACGCCTATTTGTTGTGTTTTGTATTTCATAATAGCTACTCTGTCCAAACACTTGTTTGTATTTCATCAGAATACAAAATTTGGGAAGGAAGAAGGCAAAACCAACTCAGACCCAGAAAACATCTAGGAAATTGCCACTCAAGAACTGAAAAGTCAGCTGAGGCACCCAAACCAATGACAGCAAGCCAGAATTGGAGCAAACCAACAGCTGTGCCCTGATTGAAAAAGATCCTTCCTCTTGTGCCCTGAACTCAATATGCCAGCCTCAAAACCAAAGCTCACATCAGAAAATGCATTACAAACCATGAGAAATAAGGGAAATGTGAAATAGGAAAACAAATGCAAGCGACCTTTGTGATATTTGGCTGTATTTAGACACAAGGAAACTAGCTGTTTCCAGATTCATCCCCCCTTCCACTGACTGACTTTGGAATTCTGATTGAATTCACCTCAAAATCGCACTCACACTCAATTTGGAAGGAATTAGAATCTATACCCTCAGTAGAAGGGTTCCATGTCATTTTCCAAAACACAGAAGCTCATCTTGTTCGTGTTGCCTGTAGATTTCTAATCCTGAATGGCCAATTTGCTGTGTTTTTTTTTTTTCTTTCATAATGGCTACTCTGTCCAAAATCTTGCTTCTATTGCATCAGAATACAAAATTTGGGAAGAAGAAGGCAAAACCGACTCAGACCCAGAAAACATTTAGGAAATTGCAACACAAGAAACCACAAATTGCCTGAAGCACCAAAAACAATGACAGCTAGCCAGAATTGGAGCAAGCAAACAGCTGTGTCCTTTTTGAAAATGAACCTTCCTATTGTGGGCTGAACTCAATATGCCAGTCTCAAAACTAAAGCTCACATCAGAAAATTCATTACAAACCATGATAAATAAGAAAAATGAGAAAAAAGCTAAAGAAATGCAAGAATCCATAATGATATTGGGCTTGATTTAGTCGAAAGGAAACCTGCAGTTCCCGGATTCATCCACCCCTCCAGCTGACTGCCTGTGGAATTCTGACTGAATTAACCTGAAAATCGCAGTGAAACTCAGTTTGGAGGCAATTAATATCTGTCACCTCAGCCAAAGTGTTCCATTTTAGTTTCCAAATAACAAAAACTCACCTTGGTTGTGTTACCTGTAGATTTCTAAGCTTCAAATGCCTATTTGTTGTGTTTTTTATTTCATAATGGCTACTCTTTCTGAACTCTTGTTTGTATTGCGTCAGAATACAAAATTTTGGAAGGAAGAAGAAAAACAAACTCAGACCCAGAAAACATTTAGGAAAATGCTGTTCAAGAAATGACATATTGGCTGAGTCACAAAGAATAATGACAGCAAACCAGCATTGGAGCAAGCCAACAGCTGTGCCCTAATTGAAAAAGACCCTTCCTCTTGTGCCCTGAACTCAATATGCCCACCTCAAAACCAAATCTCACATCAGAAAATTCATTACAAACCATGATAAATAAGAAAAATGAAAAAGGCCAAAGCAATGCAAGAATCCATAATGATATTGGGCTTGATTTAGTCAAAAGCAAACCGGCTGTTCCTGGATTCATCCACCCCTCCAGATGACTGCCTGTGGAATTCTGACTGAATTAACCTGAAAATCGCAGTGAAACTCAGTTTGGAGGCAATTAATATCTGTCACCTCACCCAAAGTGTTCCATTTTAGTTTCCAAAACACAAAAAATCACCTTGGTCGTGTTACCTGTAGTTTTCTAAGCTTCAAACGCCTATTTGTTGTATTTTATATTTCATAATGGCTACTCTGTAAAGACTCTTGTTTGTATGGCATCAGAATACAAAATTTGGGAAGGAAGAAGGCAAAACCAACTCAAAACCAAAAAACATTTAGGAAATTGCCACACAAGAAACCACAAATTGCCTGAAGCACCCAAAACAATGACAGCAAGCCAGAATTGGAGCAAGCCAACAGCTTTGTCCTTTTTGAAAAAGAACCTTCCTATTGTGCCCTGAACTCAATATGCCAGCCTCAAAACCAAAGCTCGCATCAGAAAATTCATTACAATGCAAGATAAATAAGAAAAATGAGAAGAAAGCCAAAAAAATGCAAGAATACATAATGATATTGGGCTTGATTTATTCACAAGGAAACCGGCTGTTCCCGGATTCATCCACCCCTCCAGCTGACTGCCTGTGGAATTCTGACTGAATTAACCTGAAAATCGCAGTGAAACTCAGTTTGCAAGCAATTAATATCTGTCACCTCAGCCAAAGTTTTCCATTTTAGTTTCCAAAACACAAAAACTCACCTTGGTCGTGTTATCTCTAGATTTCTAATCTTCAAATGCCTACTTGTTACATTTTTTATTTCATAATGTCTACTCTGTCCAAACTGTTGTGTGTTGCATCAGAATACAAAATTTGGGAAGGAAGAAGTCAAAACCAACTCAGACCCAGAAAGCATTTAGTAAATTGTCACTCAAGAAACCACAAATCGGCTGAGGCACCCAAAACAATGACAGCAAGCCAGAATTGGAGCAAGCCAACAGCTGTGCCCTGATTGAAAAAGAACCATCCTCTGTTACCTTGAACTCCATGTTGCAGCCTCAAAACCAAAGCTCACATCAGAAACTTCATTGCAAACCATGATAAATAAGAAAAATGAGAAAAATGCCAAAGAAATGCAAGAATCCATAGTGATATTGGCCTTGATTTACTTGCAAGGATACCGGCTGTTCACAGATTCATCCACCCCTCCAGCTGACTGCCAGTGGAATTCTGACTGAATTAACCTGAAAATCACAGTGAAACTCAGTTTGGAGGCAATTAATGTCTGTCACCTCAGCCAAAGTGTTCCATTTTATTTTCCAAAACACAAAAGTTCACTTGGTGGTGTTACCAGCAGATGTCTAGCTTCCAACGCCTATTGGTTGTGTTTTTTATTTCATAATGGCAACTCAGTCCAAACTCTGGTTTGTATTGCGTCAGAATACAAAATTTCAGAAAAGAAAAGCAAAACCAACTCAGACCCAGAAAACATTTGGCAAATGCTACTCAAGATACCAAAAGTCAGCTGAGGCACCAAAAACAATGACAGCAAGCCAGAATTGCAGCAAGCCAACAGCTGTTCCCTGATTGAAAAAGAAACTTCCTCCTGTGCCCTGACCTCCATATTGCTGCCTCAAAACCAAAGCTCACATCAGAAATTCATTACAAACATTGACACATAAGAAAAATGAGAAAAAAGCCAAAGAAATGCAAGAATGCATAATGATATTGGGTTTGCTTTAGTCGAAAGAAACCAGCTGTTCCCGAATACATCCAAGCCTTCAGCTGACTGCCTGTGGAATTCTGACTGAATTAACCTGAACATCGCCGTGAAACTCAGTTTGGAGGCTGTTAATATCTGACACCTCAGCCAAAGTGTTCCATTTTAGTTTCCAAAACACAAAAACTCACCTTGGTCGTGTTACCTGTATATTTCTAAGCTTCAAACGCCTATTAGTTGTGTTTTTTATTTCATAAGGGCTAATCTGCCCAAACTCTTGTTTGTATTGCATCAGAATACAAAATTTGGGAAGGAAAAAGGCAAAACTAACTCAGACCCAGAAAACATTTAGGAAATTGCCACTCAAGAAAACACAAATCTACTGAGGCACCCAAAACAATGACAGCAAGCCAGAATTGGAGCAAGCCAACAGCTGTGCCCTGATTGAAAAAGAACCATCCTCTTGTGCTCTGAACTCCATATTGCACCCTCAAAACCAAAGCTCACATCAGAAAATTCATTACAAATCATGATAAATAAGAAAAATGAGAAAAAATCCAAAGAAATGCAAGAATCCATAATGATATTGGGCTTGATTTAGTCGCAAGGAAACCGGCTGTTCCCGGATTCATCCACCCTTCCAGCTGACTGATTGTGGAATTCCGACTGAATTAACCTGAAAATCGCAATGAAACTCAGTTTGGAGGCAATTAATGTCTGTCACTTCAGCCAAAGTGTTCCATTTTAGTTTCCAAAACACAAAAACTCACCTGTTTCGTGTTATCTGTAGATTTCTAATCTTCAAACGCCTACATTGTGTTTTTTATTTCATAATGGCTACTCTGTACAAACTCTTGTTTGAATTGCGTCAGAATACAAAATTTGGGAAGGAAGAAGGCAAAACCAAATCAGACCCAGAAAACATTTAGGAAATTGCCACTCAAGGAAAAACAAATTGGCTGACGCACTCAACAAAATGACAGCAAGCCAGAATTGGAGAAAGCCAACAGCTGTACCCTGATTTAAAAATGAACCATCCTCTTGTTCCCTGAACTCAATATGCCAGCTTCAAAACCAAAGCTCACATCAGAAAATTCATTACAAACCATGATAAATAAGAAAAATGAGGAAAAAATGCCAAAGAAATGCAAGAATCCATAATGGTATTTTGCTTGTTTTAGTCGCAAGTAAACCGGCTGTTCCCGGATTCATCCACCCCTCCAGCTGACTGCCTGTGGAATTCTGACTGAATTAACCTGAAAATCGCAGTGAAACTCAGTTTGCAAGCAATTAACATCTGTCACCTAGGCCAAAGTGTTCCATTTTTTTTTCCAAAACACAAAACCTCACCTTGGTCCTGTTATCTCTACATTTCTAATCTTCAAATGCCTATTTGTTGTGTTTTTTATTTCATAATGGCTACTCTGTACAAACTCTTGTTTGTATTGCGTCAGAATAGAACATTTTGGAAGGAAGAAGGCAAAACCAACTCAGACCCAAAAAACATTTAGAAAAATTGACACTCAAAAAACTACAATTTGGCTGAGGCACTCAGCACAATGACAGCAAGCCAGAATTGGAGCAATCGAACAGCTGTGCTCTGATTGAAAAAGAACCTTCCTCTGGTGCCCTGAACTCAATATGCCAGCCTCAAAAAAGCAAAGGCCGCTGAGGCACCAAAAACCTTTAAAGCAAGCCAGAATTGGAGCAAGCCAACAGCTGTGCCCGGATTGAAAAAGAACCATCCTCTTGTGCCAAGAACGCAATATGCCAGCCTCAAAACCAAAGCTCACATCAGAAAATTCATTACAAACCATGATAAATAAGAAAAATGAGAAAAAAGCCAAAGAAAGGCAAGAATCCATAATGATATTCGGCTTGATTTCGTCGCAAGGAGACCAGCTGTTCACAGATTCATCCACCCCTCCAGCTGACTGCCAGTGGAATTCTGAGTGAATTAACCTGAAAATCAAAGTGAAACTCAGTTTGGAAGCTATTAATATCTGTCACCTCAGCCAAAGTGTTCCATTTTATTTTCCAAATCACAAAAACTCACCTTGGTCATATTACCTGTAGATGTCTAAGCTTCAAACGCCTATTTGTTGTGCTTTTTATTTCTGAAAGGCTGCTCTTCCCAAACTCTTGTTTGTATTGCATCAGAATACAAAATTTGGGAAGGAAGAAGGCAAAACCAACTCAGACCCAGAAAACATTTAGCAAATGCCGCTCAAGAAAGCAAATGTCAGCTGAGGCACCCAAAACAATGACAGCAAGGCAGAATTGGAGCAAGCCAACAGCTGTGCCCTGATTGAAAAAGAACCTTCCTCTTGAGCCATGAACTCAATATGCCAGCCTCTAAATCAAACCTCACATCAGAAACTTCATTACAAATCATGATAAATAAGAAAAATGAGAAAAAATCCAAAGAAATGCAAGAATCCATAATCGTATTGGGCTTGATTTCGTCGCAAGGAAACCGGCTTTTCCCGGATTTCTCCACCCCTCCAGCTGACTGCCTGTGGAATTCTGACTGAATTGACCTGAAAATCGCAGTGAAACTCAGTTTGGAGGCAATTAATATCTGTCACCTCAGCCAAAGTGTTCCATTTTATTTTCCAAATCACAAAAACTCACCTTGGTCATGTTACCTGTAGATTTATAAGCTTCAAAGGCCTATTTGTTGTGTTTTTTATTTCATATGCGCTACTCTGCGCAAACTCTTGTTTATATTGTGTCAGAATACAATATTTGGGAAGGAAGAAGGCAAAACCAACTCAGACCCAGAAAACATTTAGGAAATTGCCGCTCAAGAAACCATAAATTGGCTGAGGAACCCAAAACAATGACAACAAGCCAGGATTCTAGCAAGCCAACAACTGTGCCCTGATTGAAAAAGAACCATCCTCTGGTGCCCTGAACTCAATATGCCAGCCTCAAAACCAAAGCTCACATCAGAAAATTCATTATAAACCATGATAAATCAGGGAATAGAAAAAGCCAAAGAAATGCAAGCGTCCTTTGTGATATTTGGCTGGATTTAGACACAAGGAAACTGGCTGTTTCCAGATTCATCCCCTTCTTCCCAAGACTTACTTTGGAATTCTGATTGAATTTACTTGAAAATCGCTCTCACACTCAATTTGGAGGGAATTAGAATCTGTCCCCTCAACTGATGGGTTCCATGTCGTTTTCCAAAACACAGAAACTCATCTTGTTTGTGTTGCCTGTAGATTTCTAATCCTGAACGGCCAATTTGCTATGTTTTTCTTTTTTTCTTTCATAATGGCTACTCTGTCCAAAATCTTGCTTCTATTGTATCAGAATACAAAATTTGGGAAGAAGAAGGCAGAACCGACTCAGACCCAGAAAACATTGAGGAAATTGCTACACAAGAAACCACAAATCGACTGAGGCACCCAAAACAATGACAGCAAGCCAGAATTGGAGCATGCCAACAGCTGTGCCCTGACTGAAAAAGAACCATCCTCTGGTGCCCTGAATTCAATATGCCAGCCTCAAAACCAAAGTTCGCAGCAGAAAATTCATTACAAACCATGATAAATAAGAAAAATAGAAGAAAGCCAAAGAAATGCAAGAATCCATAATGATATTGGGCTTGATTTAGTCGCAAGGAAACCGGCTGTTCCCGGATTCATCCACCCATCCAGCTGACTGCGTGTGGAATTCTGACTGAATTAACCTCAACATCGCAGTGAAACTCTGTTTGGAGGCAATTAATATCTGTCACCTCAGCCAAAGTGTTCCATTTTATTTTCCAAAACACAAAAATTCACCTTGTTCGTGTTACCTGTAGATTTCTAAGCTTCAAACGCCTATTTGTTGTGTTTTTTATTTCATACAGTCTACTCTGTCCAAACTCTTGTTTGTATTGCGTCAGAATACAAAATTTGGGAAGGAAGAAGACAAAACAAACTCAGACCCAGAAAACAATTAGGAAATTGACGCTCAAGAAACCAAAGGCTGCTGAGGATCCAAAAACCTTTAAAGCAAGCCAGAATTGGAGCAAGCAAACAGCTGTGCCCTGATTTAAAAAGAACCATCCTCTTGTGCCAGAACGCAATATGCCAGCCTCAAAACCAAAGCTGACATCAGAAAATTCATTACAAACCATGATAAATAAGAAAAATGAGAAAAAAGTCAAAGAAAGCACGAATCCATAATGATATTGGGCTTGATTTCGTTGCAAGGAGACCAGCTGTTCACAGATTCATCTACCCCTCCAGCTGACTGCCAGTGGAATTCTGAGTGAATTAACCTGAAAATCAAAGTGAAACTCAGTTTGGAAGCTATTAATATCTGTCACCTCAGCCAAAGTGTTCCATTTTATTTTGCAAATCACAAAAACTCACCTTGGTCGTATTACCTGTAGATGTCTAATCTTGAAACGCCTATTTGTTCTGCTTTTTATTTCTGAAAGGCTACTCTGCCCAAACTCTTGGTTGTATTGCGTCAGAATACAACATTTGGGAAGGAAGAAGGCAAAACCAACTGAGACCCAGAAAACATTTTGCAAATGCCGCTCAAGAAAGCAAATATCAGCTGAGACACCCAAAACAATGACAGCAAGGCAGAATTGGAGCAAGCCAACAGCTGTGCCCTGATTGAAAAAGAACCTTCCTCTTGAGCATGAACTCAATATGCCAGCCTCAAAACCAAAGCTCACATCAGAAAATTCATTACAAACCATGATAAATAAGAAAAATGAGAAGAAAGCCAAAGAAAGGCAAGAATCCATAATGATATTGGGCTTGATTTAGTCGCAAGGAAACCGGCTGTTCCCGGATTCATCCACCCATCCAGCTGACTGCCTGTGGAATTCTGCCTGAATGAACCTGAAAATCGCAGTGAAACTCAGTTTGGAGGCAATTAATATCTGTCACCTCAGCCAAAGTGTTCCATTTTATTTACCAAATCACAAAAACTAACCTTGTTCGTGTTAACTGTATATTTCTAAGCCTCAAATGCGTATTTGTTGTGTTTTTTATTTTATAATAGCTACTCTGTCCAAACTCTTGTTGTATTGCATCAGAATACAATATTTCAGAAGGAAGAAGGCAAAACCAACTCAGACCCAGAAAACATTTAGGAAATTGCCACTCAGAAACAAAATGTCAGCAGATGCACCCAAAACAATCACAGCAAGCCAGAACTGGACCACGGCAACAGCTGTGCCCTGATTAAAAAAGACCATTCCTTCGGTGCCATGAACTCAATATGCCATCCTCAAAACCAAAGCTCACATCAGAAAATTCATTACAAACCATGAGAAATAAGAACAATGAGAAGAAAGCCAAAGAAATGCAAGAATCCATAATGATATTGGGGTTGATTTAGTAGCAAGGAAACCAGCTCTTCCCGGATTCATCCACCCCTCCAGCTGACTGCCTGTGGAATTCTGACTGAATGAAGCTGAAAATCGCAGTGAAACTGAGTTTGGAGGCAATTAATATCTGTCACCTCAGCCAAAGTGTTCCATTTTAGTTTCCAAAACACAAAAGCTCACCTTGGTCGTGTTACCTGTAGATTTCTAAGCTTCAAACCGTTATTTGTTGTGTTTTTTATTTCATAATGGCTACGCTGTCCAAACTCTTGTTTGTATTGCATCAGAATACAAAATTTTGTAAGGAAGAAGGCAAAACCAACTCAGACCCAGGAAACATTTAGGAAATTGCCGCTCAAGAAACCAAAGGCCGCTGAGGCACCAAAAACCTTTAAAGCAAGCCAGAATTGGAGCAAGCCAACAGCTGTGCCCTGATTGAAAAAGAACCTTTCTCTTGTGCCGTGAACTCAATATTGCAGCCTCAAAACCAAAGCTCACATCAGAAAATTCATTACAAACCATGATAAATAAGAAAAATGAGAAAAAAGCCAAAGAAATGCAAGAATCCATAATGATATTGGGGTTGATTTAGTCGCAAGGAAACCGGCTGTTCCCGGATTCATCCACCCCTCCAGCTGACTGCCTGTGGAATTCCGACTGAATTAACCTGCAAATTGCAGTGAAACTCAGTTTTGAGGCAATTAATATCTGTCACCTCAGCCAAAGTGTTCCATTTTATTTTCCAAAACACAGAAACTCACATTGCTCATGTTACCTGTAGATTTCTAAGCTTCAAGCACCTATTTGTTGTGTATTTTATTTCATAATGGCTACTCTGCCCATACTCTTGTTTGTATTGCGTGAGAGTAGAAAATTTGGAAAGGAAGAAGGGAAAGCATGCTCACCCAGAAAACATTTAGGAAATTGCCGCTCAACAAACCAAAAGTCAGCTGAGGCACCCAAGACAATGATAGCAAGCCAGAATTGGAGCAAGCCAACAGCTGTGCCCTGATTGAATAAGACCTTCCTCTTGTGCCCTGAACTCAATATGCCAGCCTCAAAACCAAAGCTCACATCAGAAAATTCATTACAAACATTAATAAATAAGACAAATGAGAAAAAAGCCAAAGAAATTCAAGAATCCATATTGATATTGGGATTGATTTAGTCACAAGGAAACCGGCTGTTCCCGGATTCATCCACCACTCCAGCTGACTGCCTGTGGAATTCTGACTGAATTAACCTGAAAATCGCAGTGAAACTTAGTTTGGAGGCAATTAATATGTGTCACCTCAGCCAAAGTGTTTCATTTTATTTTCCGAAACACAGAAACTCACCTTGGTCGTCTTACCTCTAGATTTCTAATATTCAAACACCTACTTGTTGTGTTTTTTTATTTCATAACGACTACTCTTTCCTAACTCTGGTTTGTATTACGTCAGAATACAAAATTTGGGAAGGAAGAAGGCAAAAGCAACTCAGACGCAGAAAACATTTAGGAAATTGCCACTCAGAAACCAAAAGTCAGCAGAAGCACCCAAAACAATGACAGCAAGCCAGAATAGGAGCAAGCCAACAGCTGTGCCCTGATTGAAAAAGAACCTTCCTGTTGTGCCCTGAACTCAATATGCCAGCCTCAAAACCAAAGCTCACATCAGAAAATTCATTACAAACCATGATAAATAAGAAAAATGAGAAGAAAGCGAAAGAAATGCAAGAATCCATAATGATATTGGGCTTGATTTAGTCGCAAGGAGACGGCTGTTCCCGGATTCATTCACCCCTACAGCTGACTGCCTGTGGAATTCTGATTGAATTAACCTGAAAATCACAGTGATACTCAGTTTGAAGACAATTAATATCTGTCACCTCAGCAAAAGTGTTCCATTTTATTTTCCAAATCACAAAAACTCACCTTGGTCGTGTTACCTGTTGATTTCTAAGCTTCAAATGGTTATTTGTTGTGTTTTTTATTTCATAATGGCTACTCTGTCCAAACTCTTGTTTGTATTGCATCAGAATGCAAAATTTGGGAAGGAAGAAGGCAAAACCAACTCAGACCCAGAAAACATTTAGGAAATTGCCGCTCAAGAAACCAAAGGCCGCTGAGGCACTAAAAACCTTTAAAGCAAGCCAGAATTGGAGCAAGCCAACAGCTGTGTCCTTTTTGAAAAAGAACCATCCTCTTGTGCCCTGAACTCAATATGCCAGCCTCAAAACCAAAGCTCACATCAGAAAATTCATTACAAACCATGATAAATAAGAAAAATGAGAAAAATGACAAAGAAAGGCAAGAATCCATAATGATATTGGGCTTGATTTAGTCGCAAGGAAACCGGCTGTTCCCGGATTCATCCACCCCTCCAGCTGACTGCCAGTGGAATTCTGACTGCTTTAACCTGCAAATGGCAGTGAAACTCAGTTTGGAGGCAATTAATATCTGTCGACTCAGCAAAAGTGTTCCATTTTAGTTTCCAAAACACAAAAACTAAGCTTGGTCATGCTACCTGTATATTTCTAAGCCTCAAATGCCTATTTGTTGTGTTTTTTATTTCATAATGTCTACTCTGTCCAAATTCTAGTTTGCAAAGCGTCAATATACAAAATTTGGGAAGGAAGAAGGCAACACCAACTCAGAACCAGAAAACATTTAGGAAATGTCCACTCAAGAAAACAAAGGCTGCTGAGGCACCAAAAACCTTTAAAGCAAGCCAGAATTGAAGCAAGCCAGCAGCTGTGCCCTGATTGAAAAAGAACCTTCGTCTTGTGCCCTGAACTCCATGTTGCAGCTTCAAAACCAAAGCTCACATCAGAAAATTCATTACAAACCATGATAAATAAGAAAAATGAGAAAAAAGCCAGAGAAATGCAATAATCCATAATGGTATTGGGCTTGATTTAGTCGCAAGGAAACCAGCAGTTCCCGGATTCATTCACCCCTCCAATGACTGCCTATTTAATTCTGACTGAATTAACCTGAAAATCGCAGTGAAACTCAGTTTGGAGGAAATTAATATCTGTCACCTCAGCCAAAGTGTTCCATTTTAGTTTCCAAAACACAAAAACTCACCTTGTTCGTGCTACCTGTATATTTCTAAACCTCAAACTCCTATTTGTTGTGTTTTTTATTTCATAATGGCTACTCTGTCCAAATTCTAGTTTGCAATGAGTCAGTATACAAAATTTGGGAAGGAAGAAGGTAACAGCTACTCAGACCCAGAAAACATTTAGGAAATTGCCGCTCAAGAAACCACAAATCGGTTGAGGCACCCAAAACAATGACAGCAAGCCAGAATTGAAGCATGCCAACAGCTGTGCCCTGATTGAGAAAGAACCATCCTCTGGTGCCCTGAACTCAATATGCCAGCCTCAAAACCAAAGCTCACATCAGAAAATTCATTGCAAACCATGATAAATAAGAAAAATGAGAAAAAAGCCAAAGAAAGGCAAGAATCCATAATGATATTGGGCTTGATTTAGTCGCAATGAGACCGGCTGTTCACAGATTTATCCACTCCTCCAGCTGACTGCCAGGGGAATTCTGACTGAATTAACCTGAAAATCGCAGTGAAACTCAGTTTGGAGGCAATTAATACTGTCACCTCAGTCAAAGTGTTCCATTTCATTTTCCAAAACACAAAAACTCACCTTGGTCGTGTTACCTGTAGATGTCTAAGCTTCAAACGCCTATTTGTTGTGTTTTTTATTTCATAATGGCTACGCTGTCCAAACTCTTGTTTGTATTGCGTCAGAATACAAAATTTGGGAAGGAAGAAGGCAAAAGCAACTCAGACCCAGAAAACATTAAGCAAATGCCACTCAAGAAAGCAAATATCAGCTGAGGCACCCAAACCAATGACAGCAAGCCAGAATTGGAGCAAGCCAACATCTGTACCTTGATTGAAATTGAACCTTCCTCTTGAGCCATGAACTCAATATGCCTGCCTCAAAACCAAAGCTCACATCAGAAAATTCATTATAAACCATGATAAATAAGAAAAATGAGAAAAAAGCCAAAGAAATGCAAGAATCCATAATGATATTGGCTTGTATTAGTCGCAAGGAAACCGGCTGTTCCCGGATTCATCCACCTCGCCAGCTGACTCCCTGTGGAATTCTGACTGAATTAACCTGAAAATCACAGGGAAACTCAGTTTGCAGGCAATTCATATCTTTCACCTATTTGTTGTGTTTTTTATTTCATCCACCCCTCCATCTGACTGCCTGTGGAATTCTGACTGCATTAACCTGCAAATAGCAGTAAAACTCAGTTTGCAGGCAATTAATATCTTTCACCTCAGCCAAAGTGTTCCATTTTTGTTTCCAAAACAGAAAACTCACCTTGGTCGTGTTACCTGTAGATGTCTAAGCTTCAAATGACTATATGTTGTGCTTTTTATTTCCAATGGCTACTCTGCCCAAACTCTTGGTTGTATTGCGTCAGAATACAATATTTTGGAAGGAAGAAGGCAACAACAACTCAGACCCAGAAAACATTTAGGAAATAGCTGCTCAGGAAACCAAAGGCCGCTGAGGCACCAAAAACCTTTAAAGCAAGCCAGAATTGGAGAAAGCCAACAGCTGTGCCCTGATTGAAAAAGAACCATCCTCTGGTGCCCTGAACTCAATATGCCAGCCTCAAAACTAAAGCTCACATCAGAAAATTCATTACAAACTTTGATAAATAAGAAAAATGAGAAAAATCCAAAGAAATGCAAGAATCCATAATGATATTGGGGTTGATTTAGTCGCAAGGAAACCGGTTGTTCCCAGATTCATCCACCCCTCCAGCTGACTGCCTGTGGAATTCTGACTGGCTTAAGCAGAAAATCGCAGTGAAAATCAGTTTGGAGGCAATTAATATCTGTCACCTCAGCCAAAGTGTTCCATTTTATTTTCCAAATTACAAAAACTCACCTTGGTCATGTTACCTGTAGATGTCTAAGCTTCAAACGCCTATTTGTTGTGTTTTTTAATTCATAATGGCTACTCTGCGCAAACTCTTGTTTGTATTGCGTCAGAATATAAAATTTGGGAAGGAAGAAGGCAAAACCATCTCAGAGCCAGGAAACATTTAGGAAATTGCCGCTCAAGAAACCAAAGGCCGCTGAGGCACCCAAAACAATGACAGCAAGCCAGAATTGGAGCAAGCCAACAGCTGTGCCCTGATTGAAAAAGAACCATCCTCTGGTGCCCTGAACCTAATATGCCAGTCTGAAAACCAAAGTTCAAAGCAGAAAATTCATTACAAACCTTGATAAATAAGAAAAATGAGAAAAAATCCAAAGAAATGCAAGAATCCATAATGATATTGTGCTTGATTTAGTCGCAAGGAAACCGGCTGTTCCCGATTCATCCAACCCTCCAGCTGACTGCCTGTGGAATTCTGACTGAATTGACCTGAAAATCGCAGTGAAACTCAGTTTGGAGGCAATTTATATCTGTCACCTCAGCCAAAGTGTTCCATTTTATTTTCCAAATCACAAAAACTCACCTTGGTCATGTTACCTGTAGATTTATAAGCTTCAAAGGCCTATTTGTTGTGTTTTTTAATTCATAATGGCTACTCTGCGCAAACTCTTGTTTGTATTGCGTCAGAAAACAAAATTTGGGAAGGAAGAAGGCAAAACCAGCTCAAAGCCAGGAAACATTTAGGAAATTGCCGCTCAAGAAACCAAAGGCCGCTGAGGCACCCAAAACAATGACAGCAAGCCAGAATTGGAGCAAGCCAACAGCTGTGCCCTGATTGAAAAAGAACCATCCTCTGGTGCCCTGAACCTAATATGCCAGCCTCAAAACCAAAGTTCGCAGCAGAAAATTCATTACAAACCTTGATAAATAAGAAAAATGAGAAAAAAGCCAAAGAAATGCAAGAATCCATAATGATATTGTGCTTGATTTAGTCACAAGGAAACCGGCTGTTCCCGATTCATCCAACCCTCCAGCTGACTGCCTGTGGAATTCTGACTGAATTGACCTGAAAATCGCAGTGAAACTCAGTTTGGAGGCAATTAATATCTGTCACCTCAGCCAAAGTGTTCCATTTTATTTTCCAAATCACAAAAACTCACCTTGGTCATGTTACCTGTAGATTTATAAGCTTCAAAGGCCTATTTGTTGTGTTTTTTATTTCATAATAGCTACTCTGTCCAAACTCTTCTTTGTATTGCATCAGAATACAAAGTTTGGGAATAAGAAGGCAAAACCAACTCAGACCCAGAAAACATTTAGCAAATGCCGCTCAAGAAACTACAATTCAGCTGAGGCCCCCTAAACAATGACAGCAAGCCAGAATTGGAGCAAGCCAACAGCTGTGCTCTGAATTAAAAAGAACCATCCTCTTGTGCCAAGAACTCAATAGCCAGACTCAAAACCAAAGCTCACATCAGAAAATTCATTACAAACCATGATAAATAAGAAAAATGAGAAAAAAGCCAAAGAAATGCAAGCTTCCATAATGATATTTGGCTTGATTTAGTCGCAAGGAAACCGGCTGTTCCCGGATACATTCACCCTCCAGCTGACTGCCTGTGGAATTCTGACTGCATTAACCTGCAAATAGCAGTAAAACTCAGTTTGGAGGCAATTAATATCTGTCACCTCAGCCAAAGTGTTCCATTTTTGTTTCCAAAACAGAAAACTCACCTTGGTCGTGTTACCTGTAGATGTCTAAGCTTCAAATGCCTATATGTTGTGCTTTTTATTTCCAATGGCTACTCTGCCCAAACTCTTGGTTGTATTGCGTCAGAATACAAAATTTGGGAAGGAAGAAGGCAAAACCAACTCAGACCCAGAAAACATTTAGGAAATGGCCGCTCAAGTAACCAAAGGCCGCTGAGGCCCCAAAAACCTTTAAAGCAAGCCCGAATTGGAGCAAGCAACAGCTGTGCCCTGATTGAAAAAGAACCTTCTTCTTGTGCCCTGAACTACATATGCCAGCCTCAAAACCAAAGCTCACATCAGAAAATTCATTACAAACCATGATAAATAAGAAAAATGAGAAAAAAGCCAAAGAAAGGCAAGAATCCATAATGATATTGGGCATGATTTAGTCACATGGATGCCGGCTGTTCCGGGATTCATCCACCCCTCCAGCTTACTGCCAGTGGAATTCTGATTGAATTAACCAGCAAATCGCAGGAAACTCAGTTTGCAGTTAATTAATATCTGTCACCTCAGCCAAAGTGTTCCATTTTAGTGTCCAAAACACAAAAACTCACCTTGGTCGTGTTAACTGTAGATTTAAAAGCTTCAAACGCCTATTTGTTGTGTTTTTTATTTCATAAGGGCTACTCTGTCCAAACTCTTGTTTGTATTGCATCAAAATACAACATTTGGGAAGGAAGAAGGCAAAACCAACTCAGCCCCAGAAAACATTTAGGAAAATGCTGCTCAAGAAACCACAAAATGCCTGAAACAACCAAAACAATGACAGCAAGCCAGAATTGGAGCAAGCCAACAGCTGTGCCCTGATTGAAAAAGACCATTCCTCCGGTGCCCTGAACTCCATATTGCAGCCTTAAATCCAAACCTCACATCAGAAAATTGATTACAAAGCATGATAAATAAGGGAAATGTGAAAAAGCCAAAGAAATGCAAGTGTCCTTTGTGATATTTGGCTGGATTTAGACACAAGGAAACTGGCTGTTTATAGATTCATCCCCCCCTTCCACTGACTGACTTTGGATTTCTGATTGAATTCACCTCAAAATCGCACTCACACTCAATTTGGAGGGAATTAGAATCTTTCCCCTCAGCAGAAGGGTTCCATATCGTTTTCCAAAACACAGAAACTCATCTTGGTCATGTTGCCTGTAGATTTCTAATCCTGAACGGCCAATTTGCTGTGTTTTTTTTTTTTCTTTCATAATGGCTACTCTGTCTAAAATCTTGCTTCTATTGCATCAGAATACAAAATTTGGGAAGAAGAAGGCAGAACCGACTCAGACCCAGAAAACATTTAGGAAATTGCAACACAAGAAACCACAAATCGACTCAGGCACCCAAAACAATGACAGCAAGCCAAAATTGGAGCAAGCCAACAGCTGTGCCCTGATTGAAAAAGAACCTTTCTCTTGGGCCTGAACTCAATATGCCAGCCTCTACACCAAAGCTCACATCAGAAAATTCATTACAAACCATGATAAATAAGAAAAAAGAGAAAACAGCCAAAGAAATGCAAGAATCCATAATGATATTGTGGTTGATTTCATCGCAAGGAAACCGGCTGTTCCCGGATTCATCCACCCCTCCAGCTGACTGCCTGTTTAATTCTGACTGAATTAAGCTGCAAATCACAGTGAAACTCAGTTGGAGGCTATTAATATCTGTCACCTAAGCCAAAGTGTTCCATTTTAGTTTCCAAAACACAAAAAATCACCTTGGTCGTGTTACCTGTAGTTTTCTAAGCTTCAAACGCCTATTTGTTGTATCTTATATTTCATAATGGCTACTCTGTACAGACTCTTGTTTGTATGGCATCAGAATACAAAATTTGGGAAGGAAGAAGGCAAAACCAACTCAGACCCAGAAAACATTTAGGAAATTGCCACTCAAGAAACCAAAAGACAGCTGTGGCACCCAAAACAATGACAGCAAGCCAGAATTGGAGCAAGCCAACAGCTGTGCCCTGATTGAAAAAGACCATTCCTCCGGTGCCCTGAACTCAATATTGCAGCCTCAAAACCAAAGCTCACATCAGAAAATTCATTACAAACCATGATAAATCAGGGAAATGTGAGAAAGCCAAAGAAATGCAAGAGTACTTTCTGATATTTGGCTGGATTTAGACACAAGGAAACTGGCTGTTTCCAGATTCATCCCCCCTCTTCCACAGAATGACTTTGGAATTCTGATTGAATTCACCTCAAAATCACACTGACACTCAATTTAGAGGGAATTAGTATCTGTCCCCTCAGCAGAAGGGTTCCATGACATTTTCGAAAACACAGAAACTCATCTTGGTCATGTTGCCTGTAGATTCCTAATCCTGAAAGGCCAATTTGCTGAGTTCTTTTTTTTCTTTCATAAAGGCTACTCTGTCCAAACTCTTGCTTGTATTGCATCAGAATACAAAATTTGGGAATAAGAAGGCAAAACCGACTAAGACCCAGAAAATATTTCGGAAATTGCAACACAAGAAATCACAAATCGGCTCAGGCACCAAAAACAATGAGAGAAAGCCAGAATTGGACCACACCAACAGCTGTGCCCTGATTGAAAAACCATCCTCGGGTGCCCTGAACTCAATATGCCAGCCTCAAAACCAAAGCTCACATCAGAAAATTCATTACAAACCATGATAAATAAGAAAAATGAGAAAAAAGCCTAAGAAATGCAAGAATCCGTAATGATATTGGGCTTGATTTAGTCGCAAGGAAACCGGCTGTTCCCGGATTCATCTACCCCTCCAGCTGACTGCCTGTGGAATTCTGATTGAATTAACCTGAAAATCGCAGTGAAACTCAGTTTGAGGCAATTAATATCTGTGACCTCAGCCAAAGTGTTCCATTTTTGTTTCCAAAACAGAAAACTCACCTTGGTCGTGTTACCTGTAGATGTCTAAGCTTCAAACGCCTATTTATTGTGTTTTGTATTTCATAATGGCTACTCTGTCCAAACTCTTGTTTGTATTGCGTCGGAATACAAAATTTGGGAAGAAAGAAGAAAAACCAACTCAGACCCAGAAAACATTTAGGAAATTGCCTCTCAGGAAAGCAAAAATCGGCTGAGGCACCCAAAACAATGACAGCAAGCCTGAATTGGAGCAAGCCAACAGCTGTGCCATGATTGAATAAGAACCTTCCTCTTGAGCCCTGAACTCAATATGCCTTCCTCTAAACCAAAGCTCACATCAGAAAATTCATTACAAACCATGATAAATAAGAAAAATGAGAAAAATGCCAAAGAAATGCAAGAATCCATAATAGTATTTTGCTTGATTTAGTCGCAAGGAAACCGGCTGTTCCCGGATACATCCACCCCTCCAGCTAACTGCCTGTGGAATTCTGACTGAATAAACCTGAAAATCGCAGTGAAACTCAGTTTGGAGGCAATTAATATCTGTCACCTCAGCCAAAGTGTTCCATTTTATTTTCCAAAACACAAAAACTCACCTTGGTCGTGTTACCTGTAGATGCCTAAGCATCAAACGCCTATTTGTTGTGTTTTGTATTTCATTATGGCTACTTGTACAAACTCTTGTTTGTATTGCATCAGATTACAAAATTTGGGAAGGAAGAAGGCAAAACGAACTCAGATCCAGAAAATATTTAGGAAATTGCGACTCAAGAAACCACAAATTGGCTGAGGCAGTCAAAATAATGACAGCAAGACAGAATTGGAGCACCCAACAGCTGTGCCATGATTGAAAATGAACCTTCCTCTTGCGCCCTGAACTTCATATTGCACCTCAAAACCAAAGATCGCATCAGAAAATTCATTACAAACCATGATAAATAAGAAAAATGAGAAAAAAGCCAAAGAAATGCAAGAATCCATAATGATATTGGGCTTGATTTAGTCGCAAGGAAACCGGCTGTTCCCGGATTCATCCACGCCTCCAGCTGACTGCCTGTGCAATTCTGACTCAATTAACCTGCAAATCGCAGTGTAACTCAGTTTGGAGGCAATTAATGTCTGTCACCTCAGCCAAAGTGTTCCATTATAGTTTCCAAAACACAAAAACTCACCGTGGTTGTGTTACCTGTAGATTTCTAAGCTTCAAATGCCTATTTGTTTTGTTTTTTATTTCATAATGGCTACTCTTTCCTAACTCTTGTTTGTATTGCGTCAGAATACAAAATTTGGGAAGGAAGAAGAAAAACCAACTCAGACCCAGAAAACATTTAGGAAAATGCTGTTCAAGAAACGACATATTGGCTGAGGCACCCAAAACAATGACGGCAACCCAGAATTTCGGCAAGCCAACAGCTGTGCCCTGATTGAAAAAGACCCTTCCTCTTGTGCCCTGAACTCAATATGCCAGCCTCAAAACCAAAGCTCACATCAGAAATTCATTACAAATATTGATAAATGAGAAAAATGAGAAAAAAGCCAAAGAAAGGCAAGAATCCATAATGATATTGATCTTGATTTAGTCTCAAGGAAACCGACTGTTCCCGGATTCATCCACCCCTCCAGCTGACTGTCTGTTTAATTCTGAGTGAATTAACCTGAAAATCGCAGTGAAACTCATTTTGGAGGCAATTAATATCTGTCACCTCAGCCAAAGTGTTCCATTTGTGTTTCCAAAACACAAAAACTCACCTTGGTCGTGTTACCTGTAGATTTCTAAGCTTCAAACGCCTATTTGTTGTGTTTTCTATTTCATTATGGCTACGCTGTCCTAACTCTTGTTTGTATTGCGTCAGAATACAAAATTTGGGAAGGAAGAAGGCAAAACCAACTCAGACCCAGAAAACATTTAGGAAATGGCCGCTCAAGAAACCAAACGTCAGCTGAGACACCCAAAGAAATGACAGCAAGCCAGAATTGGAGCAAGCCAACAGCTGTGCCCTGATTGAAAAAGATCCTTCCTCTTGTGCCCTGAACTCAATATGCCAGCCTCAAAACCAAAGCTCACATCAGAAAATGCATTACAAACCATGAGAAATAAGGGAAATGTGAAAAAGGCAAACAAATGCAAGCGTCCTTTTTGATATTTGGCTGTATTTAGACACAAGGAAACTAGCTGTTTCCAGATTCATCCCCCCCTTCCACTGACTGACTTTGGAATTCTGATTGAATTCACCTCAAAATCGCACTCACACTCAATTTGGAAGGAATTAGAATCTGTACCCTCAGTAGAAGGGTTCCATGTCGTTTTCCAAAACACAGAAGCTCATCTTGTTCGTGTTGCCTGTAGATTTCTAATCCTGAATGGCCAATTTGCTGTGTTTTTTTTTTTCTTTCATAATGGCTACTCTGTCTAAAATCTTGCTTCTATTGCATCAGAATACAAAATTTGGGAAGAAGAAGGCAAAACCGACTCAGACCCAGAAAACATTTAGGAAATTGCAACACAAGAAACCACAAATTGCCTGAAGCACCCAAAACAATGACAGCAAGCCAGAATTTGAGCAAGCCAAAGGCTGTGTCCTTTTTGAAAATGAACCTTCCTATTGTGCCCTGAACTCAATATGCCAGTCTCAAAACCAAAGCTCACATCAGAAAATTCATTCCAAACCATGATCAATAAGAAAAATGAGAAAAAAGCCGAAGAAATGCAAGAATCCATAATGATATTGGGATTGATTTAGTCACAAGGAAACCTGCAATTCCCGGATTCATCCACCCCTCCAGCTGACTGCCTGTGGAATTCTGACTGAATTAACCTGAAAATTGCAGTGAAACTCAGTTTGGAGGCAATTAATATCTGTCACCTCATCCAAAGTGATCCATTTTATTTTCCAAAACACAAAAACTCACCTTAGTCGTGTTACCTGTAGATTTCTATGCTTCAAACGCCTATTGTTTGTGTTTTTTATTTCATAATGGCAACTCAGTCCAAACTCTTGTTTGTATTTCGTCAGAATACAACATTTGGGAAGGAAGAAGTCAAAACCAACTCAGACATAGAAAATATTTAGGAAATTGCCACTCAAGAAATCACAAATTGGTTAATTAATATCTGTCACCTCAGCCAAAGTTTTCCATTTGTGTTTCCAAAACACAAAAACTCACCTTGGTCATGTTACATGTGGATTTATAAGCTTCACATGCCTATTGGTTATGTTTTTTATTTAATAATGGCTAACCTGTCCCAACATTTGTTTGTATTTCATCAGAAACAAAATTTGGGGAGGAAGAAGGCAACACCAACTCAGAGCCAGAAAAAATTTTGGAAATTGCCGCTCAGGAAACCACAAATTTCCTGAAGCTCCCAAAACACTTACAGCAAGACAGAATTGGAGCAAGCCAACAGCTGTGCCCTGATTGAAAAAGAACCTTCCTCTGGTGACCTGAGCTCCATATTGCAGCCTCAAAAACAAAGTTCACATCAGAAACTCATTACATACCATGATAAATAAGAAAAATGAGAAAAAAGCCAAAGAAATGCAAGAATCTATAATGATATTGGGCTTGATTTAGTCGCAAGGAAACCGGCTGTTCCCGGATTCATCCACCCCTCCAGCTGACTGCCTGTGGAATTCTGACTGAATTAAGGTGAAAATCGCAGTGAAACTCAGTTTGGAGGCAATTCATGTCTGTCACCTCAGCCAAAGTGTTCCATTTTATTTTCCAAAACACAAAAATTCACCTTGTTCGTGTTACCTGTAGCTCCAAACACCTATTTGTGGTGTTTTTTATTTGACAATGGCTACTCTGCCCAAACTTTTGTTTGTATTGCATCAGAATACAAAATTTGGGAAGGAAGAAGGCAAAACCAACTCAGACCCAGAAAACATTTAGGAAATTGCCGCTCAAGAAACCACAAATTGCCGGAGGCACCCAAGCCAATGACAGCAAGCCAGAATTGGACCACGCCAACAGCTGTGCCCTGATTGAAAAAGAACCTTCCTCTGGTGCCCTGAACTCCATATTGCAGCCTCAAAACCAAAGCTCACATCAGAAAATTCATTACAAACCATGATAAATAAGAAAAATGAGAAAAAAGCCAAAGAAATGCAAGAATCCATAATGATATTGGGCTTGATTTAGTCGCAAGGAAACCTGCTGTTCCCGGATTCATCCACCCCTCAGCTGACTGCCTGTGGAATTCTGAATGAATTAACCTGAAAATCGCAGTGAAACTCAGTTTGGAGGCAATTTATATCTGTCACCTCAGCCAAAGTGTTCCATTTTAGTTTCCAAAACACAAAAACTCACCTTGGTCGTGTTAAGCTGTAGATTTATAAGCTTCAAATGCCTATTTGCTGTGTTTTTTATTGCATAATGGCTACTCTGTCCAAACTCTGCTTTGTATTGTGTGAGAATAGAAAATTTGGGAAGGAAGAAGGCAAAACCAACTCAGACCCAGAAAACATTTAGGAAATTGCCGCTCAAGAAACCACAAATCAGTTGAGGCACCCAAAACAATGACAGCAAGCCAGAATTGGAGCAAGCCAACAGCTGTGTCCTATTTGAATAAGAACCTTCCCATTGTGCCCTGAACTCAATATTGCAGCCTCAAAACCAAAACTCACATTTGAAAATTCAATAGAAATCATGATAAATAAGGGATATGTGAAAAAGCCAAAGAAATGTAAGAGTCCTTTGTGATATTTGGCCAGATTTAGATGCAAGGAAACTGACTGTTTCCAGATTCATCCTCCCTTCCACAGACTGACTTTTGAATCGTGATTGAATTCACCTCAAAATAGCACTGACACTCAATTTGGAGGGAATTAGTATCTGCCCCTCAGCAGAAGGGTTCCATGACATTTTCAAAAACACAGAAACTCATCTTGGTCATGTTGCCTATAGATTTCTAATCCTGAAAGGCCAATTGGCTGTGCTTTTTTTTCTTTCATACTGGCCACTTTGTCCAAAATCTTGCTTCTATTGCATCAGAATACAAAATCTGGGAAGGAAGAATGCAAAACCAACTCAGACCCAGAAAACATTTAGAAAATTTCCGATCAAGAAACCAAAAGTAGCTGAGGCACCCAAAACAATGACAGCAAGCCAGAATTGGACCACGCCAACAGCTGTGCCCTGATTGAAAAAGAACCATCCTCTGGTGCCCTGAACTCAATATGCCAGCCTCAAAACCAAAGCTCACATCAGAAAATTCATTACAAACCATGATAAATAAGAAAAATGAGAAAAAAGCCAAAGAAATGCAAGAATACATAATGATATTGGGTTTGATTTAGTCACAAGGAAACCGGCAGTTCCCGGATTCATCCACCCCTCCAGCTAACTGCCTGTGGAATTTTGACTGAATTAACCTGCAAATCGCAGTGAAACTCAGTTTGGAGTTAATTAATATCTGTCACCTCAGCCAAAGTGTTCCATTTTACTTTCCAAAACACAAAAACTCACCTTGGTCGTGTTACTTGTAGATTTATAAGCTTCAAAAGCCTATTTGTTGTGTTTTTTATTTCATAATGGCTACTCTGTCCAAACTCTTGATTGCATGGCATCAGAATACAAAATTTGGGAAGGAAGAAGACAAAACCAACTCAGACCCAGAAAACATTTAGGAAATTGCCACTCAAGTACCCAAAACAATGACAGCAAGCCAGAATTGTAGCAAGCCAACAGCTGTGCCCTGATTGAAAAAGAACCTTCCTCCTGTGCCCTGTAGTCAATATGCCAGCCTCAACACCAAAGCTCACATCAGAAAATTCATTACAAACCATGTTAAATAAGACAAATGAGAAAAAAGCCAGAGAAATGCAAGAATCTATAATGATATTGGGCTTGATTTAGTTGCAAGGATACTGGCTGTTCCCGGTTTCATCCACCCCTCCAGCTGACTGCCTGTGGAATTCTGATTGAATTAACCTGAAAATCACAGTGAAACTCAGTTTGGAGGCAATTAATATCTGTCACCTCAGCCAAAGTGTTCCATTTTCGTTTACAAAACACAAAAACTCACCTTGGTCGCGTTACCTATAGATTTCTAAGCTTCAAACGCCTATTTGTTGTGTTTTTTATTTCATATCGGAAATTCTTTCCAAACTCGTTTGTATGGCATCAATGACAGCAAGGCAGAATTGGAGCAAGCCAACAGCTGTGCCCTGATTGAAAAAGACCATTCCTCCGGTGCCCTGAACTCCATATTGCAGCCTCAAAACCAAAGCTCACATCAGAAAATTCATTACAAACCATGATAAATCAGGGAAATGTGAGAAAGCCAAAGAAATGCAAGGGTCCTTTGTGATATTTGGCTGGATTTAGACACAAGGAAACTGACTGTTTCCAGATTCATTCCCACCTTTCACAGAATGACTTTGGAATTCTGATTGAATTCACCTCAAAATCGCACGGACACTCAATAAAGATGGAATTAGTATCTGTCCCCTCAGCAGAAGGGTTCCATGTCATTTTCCAAAACACAGAAACTTATCTTGGACGTGTGGCCAGTAGATTCCTAATCCTAAAAGGCCAATTTGCTGAGTTTTTTTTTCTTTCATAATGGCTACTCTGCCCAAACTCTTGCTTGTATTGCATCAGAATACAAAATTTGGGAATAAGAAGGCAAAACCTACTCAGACCCAGAAAACATTTAGGAAATTGCCACTCAAGAAACCACAAATTGGCTAAGGCACCAAAAACAATGACAGCACGCCAGAATTAGACCACGCCAACAGCTGTGCCCTGATTGAAAAAGAATCATCCTCTGGTGCCCTGAACTCAATATGCTGCCCTCAAAACCAAAGCTCACATCAGAAAATTCATTACAAACCATGATAAATAAGAAAAATGAGAAAAAAGCCAAAGAAATGCAAGAATCTATAATGATATTGTGCTTGATTACATCGCAAGGAAACCGGCTATTCCCGGATTCATCCACCCCTCCAGCTGACTGCCTGTGGAATTCTGATTGCAATAACCTGAAAATCGCAGTGAAACTCAGTTTGAGGCAATTAATATCTGTCACCTCGGCCAAAGTGTTCCATTTTACTTTACAAGTCACAAAAATTAACCTTGTCGTGTTACCTGTATATGTCTAAGCTTCAAACGCCTATTTGTAGTGTTTTGTATTTCATAATGGCTACTCTGTCCAAACTCTTCTTTGTATGGCATCAGAATACAACATTTGGGAAGGAAGAAGGCAAAACCAACTCAGACCAGAAAACATTTAGGAAATTGCCGCTCAAGAAACCACAAATTGGCTGAGGCACCCAAAACAATGACAGCAAGCCACAAGTGGAGCATGCCAACAGCTATTTCCTTTTTGAAAAAGAACCTTCCTATTGTTCCCTGAACTAAATATGCCAGCCTCAAAACCAAAGCTCACATCAGAAAATTCATTACAAACCATGATAAATAAGAAAAATGAGAAAAAAGCCAAAGAAATGCAAGAATCCATAATGATATTGGGCTTGATTTAGTCGCAAGGCAACCGGCTGTTCCTGGAATCATCCACCCCTCCAGCTGACTGCCTGTGGAATTCTGACTGAATTAACCTGAAAATCGCAGTGAAACTCAGTTTGGAGTTAATTAATATCTGTCACCTCAGCCAAAGTGTTCCATTTTAGTTTCCAAAACACAAAAACTCACCTTGGTCGTGTTACCTGTTGATTTCTAAGCGTCAAATGCATATTTGTTGTGCTTTTTATTTCCGAATGGCTTCTCTGCCCAAACTCTTGGTTGTATTGCGTCAGAATACAAAATTTGGGAAGGAAGAAGGCAAAACCAACTCAGACCCAGAAAATATTTAGGAAATTGCCGCTCAAGAAACCACAAATCGACTGAGGCACCCAAAATAATGACAGCAAGCCAAAATTGGAGCAAGCCAACAGCTGTGCCCTGATTGAAAAAGAACCTTCCTCTTGTGCCCTAAACTCCATATTGCAGCCTCTAAACCAAAGCTCACATCAGAAAATTCATTACAAACGATGATAAATAAGAAAAATGAGAAAAAAGCCAAAGAAATGCAAGAATCCATAATGATATTGGGCTTGATTTAGTCTCTAGGAAACCGGCTGTTCCCGGATTCATCCACCCATCCAGCTGACTGCTTGTGGAAATCCGACTGAATTAACCTGCAAATCGCAGTGAAACTCAGTTTGGAGTTAATTAATATCTGTCACCTCAGCCAAAGTGTTCCATTTTAGTTTCCAAAGCACAAAAAATCGCCTGTTTCGTGCTACTAGTAGATTTCTAATCTTCAAACGCCTACTTTGTGTTTTTTATTTCATAATGGCTACTCTGTCCAAAATCTTGCTTCTATTGTATCAGAATACAAAATTTGGGAAGAAGAAGGCAGAACCGACTCAGACCCAGAAAACATTTAGTAAATTGACGCTCAAGTAACCAAAGGCCACTGAGGCACCAAAAACGTTTAAAGCAAGCCAGAATTGGAGCAAGGCAACAGCTGAGCCCTGATTTAAAAAGAACCATCCTCCTGTGCCAAGAACGCAATATGCCAGCCTCAAAACCAAAGCTCACATCAGAAAATTCATTACAAACCATGATAACTAAGAAAAATGAGAAAAAAGCCAAAGAAAGGCAAGAATCCATAATGATATTGGGCTTCATTTAGTCGCAAGGAGACCAGCTCTTCACAGATTCATCCACCCCTCCAGCTGACTGCCAGTGGAATTCTGACTGAATTAACCTGAAAATCAAAGTGAAACTCAGTTTGGAAGCAATTAATATCTGTCGACTCAGCGAAAGTGTTCCATTTTATTTTCCAAATCACAAAAACTCACCTTGGTCATATTACCTGTAGATGTTTAAGCTTCAAACGCCTATTTGTTGTGCTTTTTATTTCTGAATGGCTTCTCTGCCCAAACTCTTGGTTGTATTGCGTCAGAATACAAAATTTGGGAAGGAAGAAGGCAAAACCAACTCAGGCCCAGAAAACATTTAGCAAATGCCGCTCAAGAAAGCAAATGTCAGCTGAGGCACCCAAAACAATGACAGCAAGCCAGAATTGGAGCAAGCCAACAGCTGTGCCCAGATTGAAAAAGAACTTTTTCTTGTGCCCTGAACTAAACATGCCAGCCTCAAAACCAAAGCTCACATCAGAAAATTCATTACAAACCATGATAAATAAGAAAAATGAGAAGAAAGCCAAAGAAATGCAAGAATCCATAATGACATGGGGCTTGATTTAGTTGCAAGGAAACCGGCTGTTCCTGGATTCATCCACCCCTCCAGCTGACTGCCTGTGGAATTCTGACTGAATTAACCTGAAAATCGCAGTGAAACTCAGTTTGGAGGCAATTAATATCTGTCACCTCAGCCAAAGTGTTCCATTTTATTTTCCAAAACACAAAACTCATCTTAGTCGTGTTACCTGTAGATGTCTAAGCTTGAAACGCCTATTTGTTGCGTTTTTTATTTCATAATGGCTACTCTGTCCAAACTCTTGTTTGTATTGCGTCAGAATACAAAATTTGGGAAGGAAGAAGGCAAAACCAACTCAGAATCAGAAAACATTTAGGAAATTGCCACTCAAGAAACCACAAATTGACTGAAGCACCCAAAACAATGACAGCAAGCCAGAATTGGAGCAAGCCAACAGCTGTGTCCTTTTTGAAAAAGAACCCTCCTATTGTGCCCTGAACTCCATATGCCAGCCTCAAAACCAAAGCTCACATCAGAAAATTCATTACAAACCATGATAAATAAGAAAAATGAGAAAAAAGCCAAAGAAATGCAAGAATCCATAATGATATTAGCCTTGATTTAGTCGCAAGGAAACCGGCTGTTCCCGGATTCATCCACCCCTCCAGCTGACTACCTGTGGAGTTCTGACTGAATTAACCTGAAAATCGCAGTGAAACTAAGTTTGCAAGCAATTAATATCTGTCACCTCAGCCAAAGTTTTCCATTTTAGTTTCCAAAACACAAAAACTCACCTTGGTCGTGTTATCTATATTTCTAATCTTCAAATGCCTACTTTTTGCTTTTTTATTTCATAATGTCTACTCTGTCCAAACTATTGTGTGTATTGCATCAGAATACAAAATTTGCGAAGGAAGAAGGCAAAACCAACTCAGACCCAGAAAGCATTTAGTAAATTGCCACTCAAAAAACCACAATTTGTTTGAGGCACTGAACACAATGACAGCACGCCAGAATTGGAGCAAGCCAACAGCTGTGCCCTGATTGAAAAAGAACCATCCTCTGGTGCCCTGAAATCCATATTGCAGCCTCAAAACCAAAGCTCACATCAGAAACTTCATTGCAAACCATGATAAATAGGAAAAATGAGAAAAATGCCAAAGAAATGCAAGAATGCCTAATGATATTGGGCTTGATTTAGTTGCAAGGATACCGGCTGTTCCCGGGTTCATCCACCACTCCAGCTGACTGCCAGTGGAATTCTGAGTGAATTAACCTGAAAATCACAGTGAAACTCAGTTTGGAGGCAATTAATGTCTGTTACCTCAGCCAAAGTGTTCCATTTTATTTTCCAAAACACAAAAGCTCACTTGGTGGTGTTACCAGCAGATGTCTAGCTTCCAACGCCTATTGGTTGTGTTTTTTATTTCATAATGGCAACTGAGTCCAAACTCTGTTTTGTATTGCGTCGGAATACAAAATTTCAGAAAAGAAAAGCAAAACCAACTCAGACCCAGAAAACATTTGGCAAATGCCGCTCAAGATACCAAAAGTCAGCTGAGGCACCAAAAACAATGACAGCAAGCCAGAATTGCAGAAAGCCAACAGCTGTTCCCTGATTGAAAAAGAAACTTCCTCCTGTGCCCTGACCTCCATATTGCTGCCTAAAAACCAAAGCTCACATCAGAAATTCATTACACACATTGACAAATAAGAAAAATGAGAAAAAAGCCAGAGAAATGCAAGAATGCATAATGATATTGGGTTTGATTTAGTCGAAAGGAAACCAGCTGTTCCCGAATACATCCAACCCTCCAGCTGACTTCCTGTGGAATTCCGACTGAATTAACCTGAAAATCGCAGTGAAACTCAGTTTGGAGGCAATTAATATCTGTCACCTCAGCCAAAGTGTTCCATTTTAGTTTCCAAAACACAAAAACTCACCTTGGTCGTGTTACCTGTAGATGTCTAAGCTTCAAACGCCTATTGGTTGTGTTTTTTATTTCATAATGGCTACTCTGTCCAAACTCTTGTTTGTATTGCGTCAGAATACAAAATTTCAGAAAGAAGAAGACAAAACCAACTCAGTCCCTGAAAACATTTAGAAAATTTACGCTCAAAAAACCTAAAGTCAGCTGAGACACCCAAAACAATGACAGCAAGCCAGAATTGGAGCAAGCCAACAGCTGTGTCCTTTTTGAAAAAGAACTTTCCTCTTGTGAGCTGAACTCAATATGCCTGCCTCAAAACCAAAGCTCACATCAGAAAATTCATTACACACCATGATAAATAAGAAAAATGAGAAAACAGCCAAAGAAATGCAAGAATCCATAATGGTATTGGGCTTGATTTAGTTGCAAGCAAACTGGCTGTTCCCAGATTCATCCACCCCTCCAGCTGACTGCCTGTGGAATTCTGACTGAATTAACCTGAAAATCGCATTGAAACTCAGTTTGGAGGCAATTAATATCTGTCACCTCAGCCAAAGTGTTCCATTTTATTTGCCAAAGCACAAAAACTCACCTTGGTCCTGTTACCTGTAGATTTCTAAGCTTCAAACGCCTATTTGTTGTGTTTTTTATTTCATAATGGCTACTCTGTCCAAACTCTTGATTGCATGGCATCAGAATACAAAATTTGGGAAGGAAGAAGGCAAAACCAACTCAGTCCCTGAAAACATTTAGGAAATTGCCGCTCAAGAAACCAAAACTCAGCTGGGGTACCCAAAACAATGACAGCAAGCCAGAATAGGAGAAAGCCAACAGCTGTGCCCTCATTGAAAATGAACCTTCCTCTTGTGCCCTGAACTCAATATGCCACCCTCAAAACCAAACTCACATCAGAAAATTCATTACAAACCATGATAAATAAGAAAAATGAGAAAAAAGCCAAAGAAATGCAAGAATCCATAATGATATTGGGCTTGATTTAGTCGCAAGGAAACCGACTATTCCCGGATTCATCCACCCCTCCAGCTGACTGCCTGTGGAATTCTGACTGAATTAACCTGAAAATCACAGTGAAATTCAGTTTGGAGGCAATTAATATCTGTCACCTTAGCCAAAGTGTTCCATTTTAGTTTCCAAAACACAAAAACTCACCTTGGTCATGTTACCTGTAGATTTCTAAGCTTCAAACGCCTTTTTGTGGTGTTTTTTTATTTCATAATGGCTACTCTGTCCAAACTTTTGTTTGAATTGGGCCAGAATATAAAATTTGGGAAGGAAGAAGGCAACACCAACTCAGACCCAGAAAACGTTTAGGAAATTGCCACTCAAGGAACCACAAATTGGCTGACGCACTCAACAAAATGACAGCAATCCAGAATTGGAGCAAGCCAACAGCTGTACCCTGATTTAAAAATGAAGCATGCTATTGTTCCCTGAACTCAATATGCCAGCTTCAAAACCAAAGCTGACATCAGAAAATTCATTACAAACCATGATAAATAAGAAAAATGAGAAAAAAAGGCAAAGAAATGCAAGAATCCATGATGATATTGGGCTAGATTTAGTCGCAAGGAAACCGGCAGTAACCGGATTCAGCCACCCCTCCAGATGACTGCCTGTGGAATTCTGACTGAATTAACCTGAAAATCGCAGTGAAACTAAGTTTGGAAGCAATTAATATCTGTCACCTAAGCCAAAGTGTTCCATTTTATTTTGCAAAACACAAAACCTCACCTTGGTCGTGTTATCTCTAGATTTCTAATCTTCAAATGCCTATTTGTTGTGTTTTTTATTTCATAATGTCTACTCTTTGCAAACTATTGTGTGTATTGCATCAGAATACAAAATTTGGGAAGGAAGAAGGCAAAACCAACTCAGACCCAGAAAACATTTAGAAAAATTGACACTCAAAAAACTACAATTTGGTTGAGGCACTCAACACAATGACAGCAAGCCAGAATTGGAGCAATCGAACAGCTGTGCTCTGATTGAAAAAGAACCTTCCTCTGGTGCCCTGAACTCAATATGCCAGCCTCAAAACCAAAGCTCACATCAGAAACTTCATTACAAACCATGAGAAATAAGAAAAATGAGAAAAAAGCCGAAGAAATGCAAGAATCCATAATGATATTGGGCTTGATTTAGTCGCAAGGAAACCGGCTGTTCCCGGATTCATCCACCCCTCCAGCTGACTGCCTGTGGAATTCTGACTGAATGAAGCTGAAAATCACAGTGAAACTCAGTTTGGAGGCAATTAATATCTGTCACCTCAGCCAAAGTGTTCCATTTTATTTTCCAAAACACAAAAACTCACCTTAGTCGTGTTACCTGCAGATTTATAAGCTTCAAACGCCTATTTGTTGTATTTTTTATTTCATAATGTCTACTCTTTGCAAACTATTGTGTGTATTGCATCAGAATACAAAATTTGGGAAGGAAGAAGGCAAAACCAACACAGACCCAGAAAACATTTAGGAAATTTATACAAAAGAAACCATAAATTGCCTGCAACCCCCAAAACAATGACAGCAAGCTAGAATTGGAGCAAGCCAACAGCTGTGCCCTGATTGAAAAACACCATTCCTCCGGTGCCCTGAACTACATATTGCAGCCTTAAAACCAAAGCTGACATCTGACATCTCATTACTAACCATGATAAATAAAAAAAATGAGAAAAAAGCCAAAGAAATGCAAGAATCCATAAAGATATTGGGCTTGATTTAGTCTCAAGGAAACCAGCTGTTCCCCGATTCATCCACCCCTCCAGCTGACTGCCTCTGGAATTTTGACTGAATTAACCAGCAAATCGCAGTGAAACTCAGTTTGGAGGCAATTAATATCTGTCACCTCAGCCAAAGTGTTCCATTTTAGTTTCCAAAACACAAAAACTCACCTTGGTCGTGTTACCTGTAGATTTCTAAGCTTCCAACGCCTATTTGTTGTGTTTTTTATTTCATAATGGCTACTCTGTCCAAACTCTTGTTTGTATTGCGTCAGAATACAAAATTTGGGAAGGAAGAAGGCAAAAGCAACTCAGACCCAGAAAACATTTAGGAAATTGCCGCTCAAGAAACCACAAACTGGCTGAGGCACTCAAAACAATGACAGCAAGCCAGAATTGGACCACGACAACAGCTGTGTCCTTTTTGAAAAAGAACCCTCCTATTGTGCCCTGAACTCCATATGCCTGCCTCAAAACCAAAGCTCACATCAGAAAATGCATTACAAACCATGATAAATAAGAAAAAAGAGAAAAAAGCCAAAGAAATGCAAGAATCCATAATGATATTGGGCTTGATTTATTCGCAAGGAAACGGGCTGTTCCCGGATTCATCCACCCCTACAGCTGACTGCCTGTGGAATTCTGACAGAATTAACCTGCAAATGGCAGTGAAACTCAGTTTGAAGGCAATTAATATGTGTCACCTCAGCCAAAGTGTTCGATTTTATTTTTCAAAACACAAAAACTCACCTTGGTAGTGTTACCTGTAGATTTATAAGCTAAACACCTATTTGTTGTGTTTTTTATTTCATAATGTCTACTCTGTCCAAACTCTTGTTTGTATTGCGTCAGAATACAAAATTTGGGAAGGAAGAAGGCAACACTAACTCAGACCCAGAAACCATTTAGGAAATTGTCGCTCAAGAAACCATAAATCGGCTGAGGAACCCAAAACAATGACAGCAAGCCAGAATTGGAGCAAGCCAACAGCTGTGCCCTGATTGAAAAAGAACCTTTTCTTGTGCCCTGAACTCCATATTGCAGCCTCAAAACCAAAGCTCACATCAGAAAATTCATTACAAACCATGATAAATAAGAGAAATGAGAAAAAAGCCAAAGAAATGCAAGAATCCATAATAATACTGTGCTTGATTTATTCACAAGGATACCGGCTATTCCTGGATTCATCCACCGCTGCAGCTGACGGCCAGTGGAATTCTGACTGAATTAACGTGAAAATTGCAGTGATACTCAGTTTGGAGGCAATTAATATCTGTTACCTCAAACAAAGTGTTCCATTTTATTTTCCAAAACACAAAAACTCACCTTTGTCGTGTTATCTATACAGTTCTAAGCTTCAAACGCCTATTTGCTGTGTTTTTTGTATTTCATATGTGCTACTCTGCGCAAACTCTTGTTTGTATTGTGTCAGAATACATAATTTAGGAAGGAAGAAGGCAAAATCTACTCATTCCCAGAAAACATTTAGGAAATTGCTGCTCAAGAAACCATAAATCGGCTGAGGAACCCAAAACAATGACAACAAGCCAGAATTGTACCATGCCAACAGCTGTGCCCTGATTGAAAAAGAACCATCCTCTGGTGCCCTGAACTCAATATGCCAGCCTCAAAACCAAAGCTCACATCAGAAAATTCATTACAAACCATGATAAATCAGGGAAATAGAAAAAGCCAAAGAAATGCAAGCGTCCTTTGTGATATTTGGCTGGATTTAGACACAAGGAAACTGGCTGTTTACAAATTCATCCCCCCTTTCCACAGACTTACTTTGGAATTCTGATTGAATTCACCTCAAAATCGCACTCACACTCAATTTGGAGGGAATTAGAATCTGTCCCCTCAGCAGATGGGATCCATGTCATTATACAAAACGCAGAAACTCATCTTGGTTCTGTTACCTGTCGATTTCTAATCCTGAAAAGCCAATTTGCTGTGTTTTTTTTTTTTTCTTTCATAATGGCTACTCTGTCCAAAATCTTGTTTGTATTGCATCAGAATACAAAATTTGGGAAGGAAGAAGACAAAACCAACCTAGACCCAGAAAACATTTAGGAAATTGCCACTCAAGAAACCACAAATCACCTGAGGCACCCACAACCATGACAGCAAGCCAGAATTGGAGCAAGCCAACAGCTGTGCCCTGATTGAAAAAGACCATTCCTCCGGTGCCCTGAACTCCGTATTGCAGCCTCGAAACCAAAACTCACATCAGAAAATTCATTACAAACCATATAAATAAGGGAAATGTGAAAAAGCCAAAGAAATGCAAGCGTCCTTTGTGATATTTGGCTGGATTTAGACACAAGGAAACTGGCTGTTTCCAGATTCATCCCCTCCTTCCCAAGACTTACTTTGGAATTCTGATTGAATTTACTTGAAAATCGCTCTCACACTCAATTTGGAGGGAATTAGAATCTGTCCCCTCAGCTGATGGGTTCCATGTCGTTTTCCAAAACACAGAAATTCATCTTGTTTGTGTTGCCTGTAGATTTCTAATCCTGAACGGCCAATTTGCTGTGTTTTTTTTTTTTTCTTTCATAATGGCTACTCTGTCCAAAATCTTGTTTGTATTGCATCAGAATACAAAATTTGGGAAGGAAGAAGACAAAACCAACCTAGACCCAGAAAGCATTTAGGAAATTGCTACTCAAGAAACCACAAATCACCTGAGGCACCCACAACCATGACAGCAAGCCAGAATTGGAGCAAGCCAACAGCTGTGCCCTGATTGAAAAAGACCATTCCTCCGGTGCCCTGAACTCCGTATTGCAGCCTCGAAACCAAAACTCACATCAGAAAATTCATTACAAACCATATAAATAAGGGAAATGTGAAAACGCCAAAGAAATGCAAGCGTCCTTTGTGATATTTGGCTGGATTTAGACACAAGGAAACTGGCTGTTTCCAGATTCATCCCCTCCTTCCCAAGACTTACTTTGGAATTCTGATTGAATTTACTTGAAAATCGCTCTCACACTCAATTTGGAGGGAATTAGAATCTGTCCCCTCAGCTGATGGGTTCCATGTCGTTTTCCAAAACACAGAAATTCATCTTGTTTGTGTTGCCTGTAGATTTCTAATCCTGAACGGCCAATTTGCTATGTTATTTTTTTTTCTTTCATAATGGCTACTCTGTCCAAAATCTTGCTTCTATTGTATCAGGATACAAAATTTGGGAAGAAGAAGGCAGAACCGATTCAGACCCAGAAAACATTGAGGAAATTGCTACACAAGAAACCACAAATCGACTGAGGCACCCAAAACAATGACAGCAAGCCAGAATTGGAGCATGCCAACAGCTGTGCCCTGATTGAAAAAGAACCATCCTCTGGTGCCCTGAACTCAATATGCCAGCCTCAAAACCAAAGCTCACATCAGAAAATTCATTACAAACCATGATAAATAAGAAAAATGAGAAAAAAGCCAAAGAAATGCAAGCATCCATAATGATATTGGCTTGATTTAGTCGCAAGGAAACCGTCTGTTCCCGGATTCATCCAGCCCTCCAGCTGACTGCCTGTGGAATTCTGACTGAATGAACCTGCAAATCGCAGTGAAACTCAGTTTGGAGGCAATTAATATCTGTCACCTCAGCCAAAGTGTTCCATTTTATTTTCCAAATCACAAAAACTCACCTTGGTCGTGTTATCTGTAGATTTCTAAGCCTCAAACGCCTATTTGTTGTGTTTTTTATTTTATAATTGCTACTCTGTCCAAACTCTTGTTTGTATTGCGTCAGAATACAAAATTTGGAAAGGAAGAAGGCAAAACCTACTCAGACCCAGAAAACATTTTGGAAATTGCTGCTGAAGAAACCATAAACGGCTGAGGCACCCAAAAGAATGACAACAAGACAGAATTGGAACACGCCAACAGCTGTGCCCTGATTGAAAAAGAACCATCCTCTGGTGCCCTGAACTCAATATTCCAGCCTCAAAACCAAAGCTCACATCAGAAAATTCATTACAAACCATGATAAATAAGACAAATGAGAAAAAAGCCAAAGAAATGGAAGAATCCATAATGATATTGGGCTTGATTTAGTCGCAAGGAAACCGGCTATTCCCGGATTCATCCACCCCTCCAGCTGACTGCCTGTGGAATTCTGACTGAATTAACCTGAAAATCGCAGTGAAACTCTGTTTGGAGGCAATTAATATCTGTCACCTCAGCCAAAGTGTTCCATTTTATTTTCCAAAACACAAAAACTCACCTTGGTCATGTTACCTGTAGATTTCTAAGCTTCAAATGCCTATTTGTTGTGAATTTATCTCATAAGGGCAACTCTGCCCAAACTCATGTTTGTATTGCCTCAGAATACATAATTTGGGAAGGAAGAAGGCAAAAACAACTCAGACCCAGAAAACATTTAGGAAATTGTCGCTCAGAAACCAAAAGTAAGCAGATGCACCCAAAACAATCACAGCAAACCAGAATTGGACCACGCCAACAGCTGTGCCCTGATTGAAAAAGAACCAATCTGGTGCCCTGAACTCAATATTCCAGCCTCAAAACCAAAGCTCACATCAGAAAATTCATTACAAACCATGATCAATAAGACAAATGAGAAAAAAGCCAAAGAAATGGAAGAATCCATAATGATATTGGGCTTGATTTAGTCGCAAGGAAACCGGCTATTCCCGGATTCATCCACCCCTCCAGCTGACTGCCTGTGGAATTCTGACTGAATTAACCTGAAAATCGCAGTGAAACTCTGTTTGAAGGCAATTAATATCTGTCACCTCAGCCAAAGTGTTCCATTTTATTTTACAAATAACAAAAACTGACCTTGTAGTGTTACCTGTGGATTTCTAAGCCTCAAACGCCTATTTGTTGTGTTTTTTATTTCATAATGTCTACTCTATCCAAACTCTTGTTTGTATTGCGTCAGAATACAAAATTTGGAAAGGAAGAAGGCAAAATCTACTCATTCCCAGAAAACATTTAGGAAATTGCCGCTCAAGAAACCATAAATCGGCTGAGGAACCCAAAACAATGACAACCAGCCAGAATTGGACCACGCCAACAGCTGTGCCCTGATTGAAAAAGAACCATCCTCTGGTGCCCTGAACTCAATATGCCAGCCTCAAAACCAAAGCTCACATCAGAAAATTCATTACAAACCATGATAAATCAGTGAAATAGAAAAAGCCAAAGAAATGCAAGCGTCCTTTGTGATATTTGGCTGGATTTAGACACAAGGAAACTGGCTGTTTACAAATGCATCCGCCCTTTCCACAGACTGACTTTGATATTCTGATTGAATTCACCTCAAAATCGCACTCACACTCAATCTGGAGGGTATTAGAATCTGTCCCCTCAGCAGATGGGATCCATGTCATTATACAAAACGCAGAAACTGATCTTGGTTGTGTTACCTGTAGATTTCTAATCCTGAAAGGCCAATTTGCTGTGTTTTTTTTTTTTTTCATAATGGCTACTCTGTCCAAAATCTTGTTTGTATTGCATCAGAATACAAAATTTGGGAAGGAAGAAGACAAAACCAACCTAGACCCAGAAAACATTTAGGAAATTGCCACTCAAGAAACCACAAATCACCTGAGGCACCCACAACAATGACAACAAGCCAGAATTGGACCACGCCAACAGCTGTGCCCTGATTGAAAAAGACCATTCCTCCGGTGCCCTGAACTCTGTATTGCAGCCTCGAAACCAAAACTCACATCAGAAAATTCATTACAAACCATATAAATAAGGGAAATGTGAAAAAGCCAAAGAAATGCAAGAGTCCTTTGTGATATTTGGCTGGATTTAGACACAAGGAAACTGGCTGTTTCCAGATTCATCCCCTCCTTCCCAAGACTTACTTTGGAATTCTGATTGAATTTACTTGAAAATCGCTCTCACACTCAATTTGGAGGGAATTAGAATCTGTCCCCTCAGCTGATGGGTTCCATGTCGTTTTCCAAAACACAGAAACTCATCTTGTTTGTGTTGCCTGTAGATTTCTAATTCTGAACGGCCAATTTGCTATGTTTTTTTTTCTTTCATAATGGCTACTCTGTCCAAAATCTTGCTTCTATTGTATCAGAATACAAAATTTGGGAAGAAGAAGGCAGAACCGATTCAGACCCAGAAAACATTGAGGAAATTGCTACACAAGAAACCACAAATCGACTGAGGCACCCAAAACAATGACAGCAAGCCAGAATTGGAGCATGCCAACAGCTGTGCCCTGATTGAAAAAGAACCATCCTCTGGTGCCCTGAATTCAATATGCCAGCCTCAAAACCAAAGCTCACATAAGAAAATTCATTACACACCATGATAAATAAGAAAAATGAGAAGAAAGCCAAAGAAATGCAAGAATCCATAATGATATTAGCCTTGATTTAGTCACAAGGAAACCGGCTGTTCCCAGATTCATCCACCCCTCCAGCTGACTGCCTGTGGAATTCTGACTGAATTAACCTGAAAATCACAGTGAAACTCAGTTTGGAGGCAATTAATATCTGTCACCTCAGCCAAAGTGTTCCATTTTATTTTCCAAATCACAAAAACTCACCTTGGTCGTGTTATCTGTAGATTTCTAAGCCTCAAACGCCTATTTGTTGTGTTTTTTATTTTATAATTGCTACTCTGTCCAAACTCTTGTTTGTATTGCGTCAGAATACAAAATTTGGAAAGGAAGAAGGCAAAACCTACTCAGACCCAGAAAACATTTTGGAAATTGCTGCTGAAGAAACCATAAACGGCTGAGGCACCCAAAAGAATGACAACAAGACAGAATTGGAACACGCCAACAGCTGTGCCCTGATTGAAAAAGAACCATCCTCTGGTGCCCTGAACTCAATAAAGCGTAGATTTCTACGCTTCAAACGCCTATTGTTTGTGTTTTTTATTTCATAATGGCAACTCAGTCCAAACTCTTGTTTGTATTCGTCAGAATACAAAATTTGGGAACGAAGAAGGCAAAACCAACTCAGACGCAGAAAGCATTTAGGAAATTAACACTGAAGAAACGAAAAATGCGATGAGGCACCCAAACCAATGACAGCAAGCCAGAATTGGAGCAAGCAAACAGCTGTGCCCTGATTTAAAAAGAACCTTCCTCTTGTGCCCTGAACTCCATATTGCAGCCTCAAAACCAAAGCTCACATCAGACATTTCATTACAAACCATGATCAATAAGAAAAATGAGAAAAAAGCCAAAGAAATGCAAGAATCCATAATGATATTGGGTTTGATTTAGTCGCAAGGAAACTTGCAGTTCCCGGATTCATCCACCCCTCCAGCTGACTGCCTGGGGAATTCTGACTGAATTAACGTGAAAATCTTAGTGAAACTGAGTTTGGAGGCAATTAATATCTGTCACCTCAGGCAAAGTGTTCCATTTTAGTTTCCAAAACACAAAAACTCACCTTGGTCGTGTTACCTGTAGATTTCTAAGCTTCAAAAGCCTATTTGTTGTTTTTTTTTTTTTTTATATTTCATAAAGGCTACTCTGCCCAAACTCTTGTTTCTATTGTGTCAGAATACAAAATTTGGGAAGGAAGAAGGCAAAACCAACTCAGACCCCGAAAACTTTTAGGAAATTGCTGCTCAAGAAACTAAAAGTCAGCTGAGACACCGAAAACTAGGACAGCAAGCCAGAATTGGAGCAAGCCAACAGCTGTGCCCTGATTGAAAAAGACCATTCCACTTGTGCCCTGAACTCAATATGCCAGACTCAAAACCAAAGCTCACATCAGAAAATTCATTACAAAGCATGATAAATAAGGGAAATGTGAAAAAGCCAAAGAAATGCAAGCGTCCTTTGTGATATTTGGCTGGATTTAGACACAAGGAAACTGGCTGTTTCCAGATTCATTCCCCCCTTCCACTGACTGACTTTGGAATTCTGATTGAATTCACCTCAAAATCACACTCACACTCAATTTGGAAGGAATTAGAATCTGTACCCTCAGCAAAAGGGTTCCATGTCGTTTTCCAAAACACAGAAACTCATCTTGTTTGTGTTGCCTGTAGATTTCTAATCCTGAGCGGCCAATTTGCTGTGTTCTTTTTTTCTTTCATAATGGCTACTCTGTCCAAAATCTTGCTTGTATTGCATCAGAATACAAAATTTGGGAAGAAGAAGCAAAACCAAATCAGACCCAGAAAACATTTAGGAAATTGAGCTGAAGAAGCCAAAATCAGCTGAGGCACCCAAAAAAATGACAGCAAGCTAGAATTGGAGCAAGCCAACAGCTGTGCCCCGTTTGAAAAAGACCATTCCTCCGGTGCCCTAGACTCCATATTGCTGCCTCAAAACCAAAGCTCACATCAGAAAATTCATTACAAACCATGATAAATAAGAAAAATGAGTAAAAAATATCAAACAATTGCAAGAATCCATAATGATATTGGGCTTGATTTAGTCACTAGGAAACCGTCTGTTCCTGAATTCATCCACCCCTACAGATGACTGCCTGTGGAATTCTGACTGAATTAACCTGAAAATCACAGTGAAGCTCAGTTTGGAGGCAATTAATGGCTGTCACCTCAGCCAAAGTGTTCCTTTTTATTTTCCAAAACACAAAAACTCACCTTGGTCCTGTTACCTGTAGATTTACAATCTTCAAATGCCTCTTTGTTGTGTTTTTTATCTCATAAGGGCTACTCTGCCCAAACTCTTGTTTGTATTGCATCAGAATACAAAATTTGGGAAGGAAGAAGGCAAAACCAACTCAGACCCAGAAAACATTTAGGAAATTTCTGCTCAACAAACCAAAAGTCAGCTGAGGCACCCAACACAATGACAGCAAGCCAGATTTGGAGCAAGCCAACAGCTGTGCCCTAATTGAAAAAGAACCATACTCTTGTGCCCTGAACTCCATACTGAAGCCTCAAAACAAAAGCTCACATCAGAAAATTCATTACATAGCATGATAAATATGGCCAATGTGAAAAAGCCAAAGAAATGCAAGAGTCCTTTGTAATATTTGGCTGGATTTAGACACAAGGAAACGGGCTGTTTCCAGATTCATCCCCCCGTTTCACAGACTGACTTTGGAATTCTGATTGAATTCACCTCAAAATTGCATTCACACTCAATTTGGAGGGAATTACTAACTGTCCCCTCAGCAGAAGGGTTCCATGTCACTTTCCAAAACACAGAAACTCATCTTGGTTGTGTTGCCTGTAGATTTTTTGCTGTGTTTTTGTTTTCCTTCCTAATGGCGGCTCTGTCCAATATCTTGCCTGTATTGCGTCAGAATACAAAATTTGGGAAGGAAGAAGGCAACACTAACTCAGACCCAGAAACCATTTAGGAAATTGTCGCTCAAGAAACCATAAATTGGCTGAGGAACCCAAAACAATGACAGCAAGCCAGAATTGGAGCAAGCCAACAGCTGTGCCCTGATTGAAAAAGACCCTTCCTCTTGTGCCCTGAACTCAATATGCCAGCCACAAAACCAAAGCTCACATCAAAAAATTCATTACAAACCATGATAAATAAGAAAAATGAGAAAAAAGCCAAAGAAATGCAAGAATCCATATTGATATTGGGATTAATTTAGTCACAAGGAAACCGGCTGTTCCAGGATTCATCCACCACTCCAGCTGACTGCCTGTGGAATTCTGAGTGAATTAACCTGAAAATCGCAGTGAAACTGAGTTTGGAGGCAATTAATATCTGTCACCTAAGCCAAAGTGTTCCATTTTATTTTCCAAAACCAAAAACTCACCTTGGTCGTGTTACCTGTAGTTTTCTATGCTTCAAACGCCTATTGTTTGTGTTTTTTATTTCATAATGGCAACTCTGTCCAAACTCTTGATTATATGGCATCAGAATACAAAATTTGGGAAGGAAGAAGGCAAAACCAACTCAGACCCAGAAAACATTTAGGAAATTGCAACACAAGAAACCAAAAGACAGCTGAGGCACCCAAAACAATGACAGCAAGCCAGAATTGGAGCAAGGAACAGCTGTGCCCTGATTGAAAAAGAACCATCCTCTTGTGCCCTGAACTCAATATGCCAGCCACAAAACCAAAGCTCACATCAGAAAATTCATTACAAAGCATGATAAAAAAGAAAAATGAGAAAAAATGCAAAGAAATGCAAGAATCCATAATGATATTGGCCTTGATTTAGTCGCAAGGAAACCGGCTGTTCCCAGATTCATCGAGCACTCAAGCTGACTGCCTGTGGAATTCTGACTGAATCAACCTGAAAATCACAGTGAAGCTCAGTTTGGAGGCAATTAATATCTGTCACCTCAGCCAAAGTGTTCCATTTTATTTTCCAAAACACAAAAACTCACCTTGGTCGTGTTACCTGTAGATTTCTAAGCTTCAAACACCTATTTGTTGTATTTTTTATTTCATAATGGCTACTCTGTCCAAACTCTTGTTTGTATGGCATCAGAATACAAAATTTGGGAAGGAAGAAGGCAAAACCAACTCAGACCCAGAAAACATTTAGGAAATTACCACTCAAGTACCCAAAACAATGACAGCAAGCCACAATTGGTGCAAGCCAACAGCTGTGCCCTGATTGAAAAAGACCACTCCTCCGGTGCCCTGAACTCCATATTGCAGCCTCAAAACCAAAGCTCACATCAAAAAATTCATTACAAACCATGATAAATCAGGGAAATGTGAGAAAGCCAAAGAAATGCAAGGGTCCTTTCTGATATTTGGCTGGATTTAGACACAAGGAAACTGACTGTTTCCAGATTCATCCCCCCCTTTCACAGAATGTCTTTGGAATTCTGATTGAATTCACCTCAAAATCGCACTGACACTCAATTTAGAGGGAATTAGTATCTGTCCCCTCAGCAGAAGGGTTCCATGTCATTTTCCAAAACACAGAAACTTATCTTGAACGTGTGGCCAGTAGATTCCTAATCCTAAAAGGCCAATTTGCTCAGTTTTTTTTTTTTCTTTCATAATGGCTACTCTGTCCAAACTCTTGCTTGTATTGCATCAGAATACAAAATTTGGAAATAAGAAGGCAAAACCAACTCAGACCCAGAAAACATTTAGGAAATTGCCCCTCAAGAAACCAAAGGCCGCTAAGGCACCAAAAACCTTTAAAGCAAGCCAGAATTGGAGCAAGCTAACAGCTGTGCCCTGATTGAAAAAGAACCATCCTCTTGTGCCAAGAACTCAATATTGCAGCCTAAAAACCAAAGCTCACATCAGAAAATTCATTACAAACCATGATCAATAAGAAAAATGAGAAAAAAGCCAAAGAAATGCAAGAATCCATAATGATATTGGGCTTGATTTAGTCGCAAGGAAACCGGCTGTTCCCGGATTCATCCACCCCTCCAGCTGACTGCCTGTGGAATTCTGTCTGAATTTACCTGAAAATCGCAGTGAAACTCAGTTTGGAGGCAATTAATATCTATCACCTCAGCCAAAGTGTTCCATTTTACTTTCAAAAACACAAAACCTCACCTTGGTCGTGTTACCTTTGGATTGTTAAGCTTCAAATGCCTATTTGTTGTATTTTGTATTTCTTAATGGCTACTCTCCCCAAACTCTTGTTTGTATTGCATCAGAATACAAACTTTGGGAAGGAAGAAGGCAAAACCAACTCAGACCCAGAAAACATTTAGGAAATTGCCCCTCAAGTACCCAAAACAATGACAGCAAGCCAGAATTGGAGCAAGCCAACAGCTGTGCCCTGATTTAAAAAGAACCTTCCTCTTGTGTCCTGAAGTCAATATGCCAGCCTCAACACCAAAATTCACTTCAGAAAATTCATTACAAACCATGATAAAAAAGAAAAATGAGGAAAAAGCCAAAGAAATGCAAGAATCTATAATGATATTGGGCTTGATTTAGTTGAAAGGAGACTGGCTGTTCCCGGATTCATCCACCCCTCCAGCTGACTGCCTGTGGAATTCTGACTGAATTATCCTGAAAATCGCAGTGAAACTCAGTTTGGAGGCAATTAATATCTGTCACCTCAGCCAAAGTGTTCCATTTTATTTTCCAAAACACAAAAACTCACCTTGGTCGTGTTACCTGTAGTTTTTATGCTTCAAACGCCTATTTGTTGTGTTTTTTATTTCATAATGGCAACTCTGTCCAAACTCTTGATTGTATGGCATCAGAATACAAAATTTGGGAAGGAAGAAGTCAAAACCAACTCAGACCCAGAAAACTTTTAGAAAATTGCAACACAAGAAACCAAAAGACAGCTGAGGCACCCAAAACAATGACAGCAAGCCAGAATTGGAGCAAGCAACAGCTGTGCCCTGATTGAAAAAGAACCATCCTCTTGTGCCCTGAACTCAATATGCGAGCCTCAAAACCAAAGCTCACATCAGAAAATTCATTACAAACCATGATAAATAAGAAAAATGAGAAAAAAGCAAAAAAATGCAAGATTCCATAATGATATTTTGCTTGATTTAGTCGCAAGGAAACCGGCTATTCCCGGATTCCTCCACCCCTCCAGCTGACTGCCTGTGGAATTCTGACTGAATTAACCTGAAAATCGCAGTGAAACTCAGTTTGGAGGCAATTAATATCTGTCACCTCAGCCAAAGTGTTCCATTTTACTTTGCAAGTCACAAAAATTCACCTTGTGGTGTTACCTGTGTATGTCTAAGCTTCAAATGCCTATTTGTTGTGTTCTGTATTTCATAATGGCTACTCTGTCCAAACTCTTGTTTGTATTGCATCAGAATACAAAATTTGGGAAGGAAGAAGGCAAAACCAACTCAGACCCAGAAAACATTTAGGAAATTGCCACTCAAGTACCCAAAACAATGACAGCAAGCCAGAATTGGAGCAAGCCAACAGCTGTGCCCTGATAGAAAAAGAACCATCCTCTTGTGCCCTGAACTCAATATGCCAGCCTCAAAACCAAAGCTCACATCAGAAAATTCATTACAAACCATGATAAATAAGAAAAATAGAAAAAAGGCAAAGAAATGCAAGAATCCATAATGATATTGGGTTTGATTTAGTCGCAAGGAAACCGGCTGTTCCCGGATTCATCCACCCCTCCAGCTGACTGCCTGTGGAATTCTGACTGAATTAACCTGAAAATCGCAGTGAAACTCAGTTTGGAGGCAATTAATATCTGTCACCTCAGCCAAAGTGTTCCATTTTAGTTTCCAAAACACAAAAACTCACCTTGGTCGTGTTACATGTGGATTTATAAGCTTCAAACGCCTATTTGTTGTGTTTTTTATTTCATAATGGCTACTCTGTCCAAACTCTTGTTTGTATTGCATCAGAATACAAAATTTGGGAAGGAAGAAGGCAAAACCAACTCAGACCTAGAAAACATTTAGGAAATTGCCACTCAAGTACCCAAAACAATGACAGCAAGCCAGAATTGGAGCAAGCCAACAGCTGTGCCCTGATTGAAAAAGAACCATCCTCTGGTGCCCTGAAGTCAATATGCCAGCCTCAACACCAAAGCTCACATCAGAAAATTCTTTACAAACCATGATAAATAAGACAAATGAGAAAAAAGCCAGAGAAATGCAAGAATCTATAATGATATTGGGCTTGATTTAGTTGCAAGGAGACTGGCTGTTCCCGGATTCATCCACCCCTCTAACTGACTGCCTGTGCAATTCTGACTGAATTAACCTCAACATCGCAGTGAAACTCAGTTTGGAGGCAATTAATATCTGTCACCTCAGACAAAGTGTTCCATTTTAGTTTCCAAAACACAAAAACTCACGTCGGTCGCGTTACCTATATTTCTAAGCTTCAAACGCCTATTTGTTGTGTTTTGTATTTCATAATGGAAATTCTGTCCAAACTCTTGTTTGTATGGCATCAGAATACAAAATTTGGGAAGGAAGAAGGCAAAACCAACTCAGACCCAGAAAACATTTAGGAAATTGCCACTCAAGTACCCAAAACAATGACAGCAAGCCAGAATTGGAGCAAGCCAACAGCTGTGCCCTGATTTAAAAAGAACCTTCCTCTTGTGTCCTGAAGTCAATATGCCAGCCTCAACACCAAAATTCACATCAGAAAATTCATTACAAACCATGTTAAAAAAAAAATGAGGAAAAAGCCAAAGAAAAGCAAGAATCTATAATGATATCGGGCTTGATTTAGTTGAAAGGAGACTGGCTGTTCCTGGATTCATCCACCCCTCCAGCTGACTGCTGTGGAATTCTGACTGAATTATCCTGAAAATTGCAGTGAAACTCAGTTTGGAGGCAATTAATATCTGTCACCTCAGCCAAAGTGTTCCATTTTATTTTCCAAAACACAAAAACTCACCTTGGTCGTGTTACCTGTAGTTTTCTATGCTTCAAACGCCTATTTGTTGTGTTTTTTATTTCATAATGGCTACTCTGTCCAAACTCTTGTTTGTATGGCATCAGAATACAAAATTTGGGAAGGAAGAAGGCAAAACCAACTCAGACCCAGAAAACATTTAGAAAATTGCAACACAAGAAACCAAAAGACAGCTGAGGCACCCAAAACAATGACAGCAAGCCAGAATTGGAGCAAGCAACAGCTGTGCCCTGATTGAAAAAGAACCATCCTCTTGTGCCCTGAACTCAATATGCGAGCCTCAAAACCAAAGCTCACATCAGAAAATTCATTACAAACCATGATCAATAAGAAAAATGAGAAAAAAGCCAAAGAAATGCAAGAATCCATAATGATATTGGGCTTGATTTAGTCGCAAGGAAACCGGCTGTTCGCGGATTTCTCCACCCCTCCAGCTGACTGCCTGTGGAATTCTGACTGAATTAACCTGAAAATCGCAGTGAAACTCAGTTTGGAGGCAATTAATATCTGTCACCTCAGCCAAAGTGTTCCATTTTACTTTGCAAGTCACAAAAATTCACCTTGTGGTGTTACCTGTGTATGTCTAAGCTTCAAATGCCTCTTTGTTGTGTTTTTTATTTCATAATGGCTACTCTGTCCAAACTCTTGTTTGTATGGCATCAGAATACAAAATTTGGGAAGGAAGAAGGCAAAACCAACTCAGACCCAGAAAACATTTAGGAAATTACCACTCAAGTACTCACAACAATGACAGCAAGGCAGAATTGGAGCAAGCGAACAGCTGTGCCCTGATTGAAAAAGAACCTTCCTCTTGTGCCTTGAACTCCATATTGCAGCCTCAAAACCAAAGCTCACATCAGAAAATTCATTACAAACCATGATAAATCAGGGAAATGTGAGAAAGCCAAAGAAATGCAAGGGTCCTTTGTGATATTTGGCTGGATTTAGACACAAGGAAACTGACTGTTTCCAGATTCATCCCCCCCTTTCACAGACTGACTTTGGAATTCTGATTGAATTCACCTCAAAATCGCACTGACACTCAATTTAGAGAGAATTAGTATCTGTCCCCTCAGCAGAAGGGTTCCATGTCATTTTCCAAAACACAGAAACTTATCTTGGACGTGTGGCAGGTAGATTCCTAATCCTAAAAGGCCAATTTGCTGAGTTTTTTTTTCTTTCATAATGGCTACTCTGTCGAAACTCTTGCATGTATTGCTTCAGAATACAAAATTTGGGAATAAGAAGGCAAAACCTACTCAGAACTAGAAAACATTTAGGAAATTGCCATTCAAGAAACCACAAATTGGCTGAGGCACCCAAAACAATGACAGCACGCCAGAATTGGACCACGCCAACAGCTGTGCCCTGATTGAAAAAGAACCATCCTCTGGTGCCCTGAACTCAATATGCCAGCCTCAAAACCAAAGCTCACATCAGAAAATTCATTACAAACCACGATAAATAAGAAAAATGAGAAAAAAGCCAAAGAAATGCAAGAATATATAATGATATTGTGCTTGATTTCATCGCAAGGAAAACGGCTGTTCCCGGATTCATCTACCCCTCCAGCTGACTGCCTGTGGAATTCTGATTGAATTAACCTGAAAATCGCAGTGAAACTCTGTTTGAGGCAATTAATATCTGTCACCTCAGCCAAAGTGTTCCATTTTAGTTTCCAAAACACAAAATCTCACCTTGGTCGTCTTACTTGTAGATTTCTAAGCTTCAAACGCCTACTTGTTGTGTTATTTATTTCATAATGGCTACTCTGTCCAAACTCTTGTTTGTATGGCATCAGAATACAAAATTTGGGAAGGAAGAAGGCAAAACCAACTCAGACCCAGAAAATATTTAGGAAATTGCCCCTCAAGAAACCAAAGGCCGCTAAGGCACCAAAAACCTTTAAAGTAATCTAGAATTGGAGCAAGCCAACAGCTGTGCCCTGATTGAAAAAGAACCTTCCTCTTGTGCCCTGAACTCAATATGCCAGCCTCAAAACCAAAGCTCACATCAGAAAATTCATTACAAACCATGATAAATAAGAAAAATGAGAAAAAAGCCAGAGAAATGCAAGAATCTATAATGATATTGGGCTTGATTTAGTTTCAAGGAGACTGGCTGTTCCCGGATTCATCCATCTCTCCAGCTGACTGCCTGTGGAATTCTGACTGAATTAACCTGAAAATCGCCGTGATACTCAGTTTGGAGGCAATTAATATCTGTCACCTCAGCCAAAGTGTTCCATTTTACTTTCCAAAACACAAAAACTCACTTGGTCGTGTTACCTGTAGATTTCTAAGCTTCAAACACCTATTTGTTGTGTTTTTTATTTCATAATGGCTACTCTGTCCAAACTCTTGTTTGTATTGCGTCAGAATACAAAATTTGGGAAGGAAGAAGGCAAAACCAACTCAGACTCAGAAAACATTTAGGAAATTACCACTCAAGTACTCACAACAATGACAGCAAGGCAGAATTGGAGCAAGCCAACAGCTGTGCCCTGATTGAAAAAGAACCTTCCTCTTGTGCCTTGAACTCCATATTGCAGCCTCAAAACCAAAGCTCACATCAGAAAATTCATTACAAACCATGATAAATCAGGGAAATGTGAGAAAGCCAAAGAAATGCAAGGGTCCTTTGTGATATTTGGCTGGATTTAGACCCAAGGAAACTGACTGTTTCCAGATTCATCCCCCCCTTTCACAGAATGACTTTGGAATTCTGATTGAATTCACCTCAAAATCGCACTGACACTCAATTTAGAGAGAATTAGTATCTGTCCCCTCAGCAGAAGGGTTCCATGTCATTTTCCAAAACACAGAAACTTATCTTGGACGTGTGGCCAGTAGATTCCTAATCCTAAAAGGCCAATTTGCTGAGTTTTTTTTTTCTTTCATAATGGCTACTCTGTCCAAACTCTTGCATGTATTGCATCAGAATACAAAATTTGGGAAGGAAGAAGGCAAAACCAACTCAGACCCAGAATATATTCCGGAAATTGCCACTCAAGTACCCAAAACAATGACAGCAAGCCAGAATTGGAGCAAGCCAACAGCTGAGCCCTGATTGAAAAAGAACCTTTCTCTTGTGTCCTAAAGTCAATATGCCAGCCTCAACACCAAAATTCACATCAGAAAATTCATTACAAACCATGATAAATAAGAAAAATGAGAAAAAAGCCAAAGAAATGCAAGAATCTATAATGATATTGGGCTTGATTTAGTTGCAAGGAGACTGGCTGTTCCCGGATTCATCCACCCATCCAGCTGACTGCCTGTGGAATTCTGACTGAATTAACCTGAAAATCGCAGTGAAACTCAGTTTGGAGGCAATTAATATCTGTCACCTCTGCCAAAGTGTTCCATTTTTCTTTCGAAAACACAAAAACTCACCTTGGTCGTGTTACCTGTATTTTTCTATGCTTCAAACGCCTATTTGTTGTGTTTTTTATTTCATAATGGAAACTCGGTCCAAACTCTTGTTTGTATTGCGTCAGAATACAAAATTTGGGAAGGAAGAAGGCAAAACAAACTCAGACCCAGAAAACATTTAGGAAATTGCCACTCAAGAAAGCAAATGTCAGCTGAGGCACCCAAAACAATGACAGCAAGGCAGAATTGGAGCAAGCCAACAGCTGTGCCCTGATTGAAAAAGACCATTCCTCCAGTGCCCTGAACTCCATATTGCAGCCTCAAAACCAAAGCTCACATCAGAAAATTCATTAAAAACCTTGATAAATCAGGGAAATGTGATAAAGCCAAAGAAATGCAAGAGTCCTTTGTGATATTTGGCTGGATTTTTCCACATGGAAACTGGCTATTTCCAGATTCATCCCCCCGCCTCCACAGAATGATTTTATAATTCTGATTGAATTCACCTCAAAATCGCACTGACACTCAATTTAGAGGGAATTAGTATCTGTCCCCTCAGCAGAAGGGTTCCAAGTCATTTTCCAAAACACAGAAACTCATCTTGGTCGTGTTGCCTGTGGATTTGAAATCCTGACAGGGCAATTTGCTGAGTTTTTTTTCTTTCATAAAGGCTACTCTGTCCAAAGTCTTGCATGTATTGCATCAGAATACAAAATTTGGGAATAAGAAGGCAAACCCGACTAAGACCCAGAAAACATTTAGGAAATTGCCGCTCAAGAAACCACAAATCGGCTGAGGCAACCAAAACGATGACAGCAAGCCAGAATTGGACCACGCCAACAGCTGTGCCCTGATTGAAAAAGAACCATCCTCTGGTGCCCTGAACTCCATATGCCAGCCGCAAAACCAAAGCTCACATCAGAAAATTCATTACAAACCATGATAAATAAGAAAAATGAGAAAAAACTAAAGAAATGCAAGAATCCATAAAGATATTGGGCTTGATTGAGTCGCAAGGAAAACGGCTGTTCCCGGATTCATCCACCCCTCCAGCTGACTGCCTGTGGAATTCTGATTGAATTAACCTGGAAATCGCAGTGAAACTCAGTTTGGAGGCAACTAATATCTGTGACCTCAGGCAAAGTGTTCCATTTTAGTTTCCAAAACACAAAGACTCACCTTGGTTGTGTTACTTGTAGATTTATAAGCTTCAAACGCCTATTTGTTGTGTTTTTTATTTCATGATGGCTTCTCTGTCCAACTCTTGTTTGTATTGCATCAGAACAAAAATTTGGGAAAGAAGAAGGCAAAACGAACTCAGAACCACAAAACTTGTAGGAAATTGCCACTCAAGAAATCAAAGGCCGCTAAGGCACCAAAAACCTTTAAAGCAAGCCAGAATTGGAGCAAGCCAACAGCTGTGCCCTGATTGAAAAAGAACCATTCTCTTGTGCCAAGAACTCAATATGCCAGCCTCAAAACCAAAGCTCACATCAGAAAATTCATTACAATCCATCATCAATAAGAAAAATGAGAGAAAAGGCAAAGAAATGCAAGAATCCATAATGATATTGGGATTGATTTAGTCATAAGGAAACCGGCTATTCCTGGATTCATCCAGCCCTGCAGCTGACTGCCTGTGGAAGTCTGACTGAATTAACCTGAAAATCGCAGTGAAACTGAGTTTGGAGGCAATTAATATCTGTCACCTCAGCCAAAGTGTTCCATTTTAGTTTCCAAAACACAAAATCTCACCTTGTTCATGCTAGCTGTAGATTTAAGCTTCAAACGCCTATTTGTAGTGTTTTGTATTTCTTAATGGCTACTATGTCCAAACTCTTGTTTGTATTGCATCAGAATACAAAATTTGGGAAGGAAGAAGGCAAAACCAACTCAGACCCAGAAAACATTTAGGAAATTGCCGCTCAAGAAACCAAAGGCCACTAAGGCACCAAAAAACTTTCAAGGAAGGCAGAATTGGAGCGAGCAAACAGCTGTGCCGTGATTGAAAAAGAACCTTCCTCTTGTGCCCTGAACTCAATATGCCAGCCTCAAAACCAGAGCTCACATCAGAAAATTCATTATAAACAGTGATACATAATAAAAATGAGAAAAAAGGCAAAGAAATGCAAGAATCCATAATGATATTGTGCTTGATTTAGTTGCAAGGAAACCTGCTGTTCCTGGATTCATCCACCCCTCCAGCTGACTGCCTGTGGAATTCTGACTGAATTAACCGGAAAATCGAAGTGAAACTCAGTTTGGAGGCTATTAATATCTGTCACCTCAGCCAAAGTGTTCCATTTTACTTTCCAAATCACAAAAACTCACCTTGTTCATGTTTTCTGTATATGTTTAAGCTTCAAACGCCTATTTGTTGTGTTTTGTATTTCATAATGGCTACTCTGTCCAAACTCTTGTTTGTATTGCATCAGAATACAAAATTTGGGAAAGAAGAAGGCAAAACCAACTAAGACTCAGAAAACATTCAGGAAATTCCTGCACCAGAAACCAAAGGCCGCTGAGGCACCAAAAACCTTTAAAGCAAGCCAGAATTGGACCACGCCAACAGCTGTGCCCTGATTTAAAAAGAACATTCCTCTTGTGTCCTGAAGTCAATATGCCAGCCTCAAAACCAAAGCTCACATCAGAAAATTCATTACAAACCAAGATAAATAAGAGAAATGAGAAAAAACCAGAGAAATGCAAGAATCTATAAAGATATTGGGCTTGATTTAGTTGCAAGGAGACTGGCTGTTCACGAATTCATCCACCCTTCCAGCTGACTGCTGTGAAATTCTGACTGAATTAACCGGAAAATCGCAATGAAACTCAGTTTGGAGGCAATTAATATCTGTGACCTCAGTCAAAGTGTTCCATTTTATTTTCCAAAACACAAAAACTCACCTTGGTCGTGTTACCTTTAGTTTTCTATGCTTCAAACGCTTATTTGTTGTGTTTTTTATTTCATAATAGCAACTCTGTCCAAACTCTTGATTGTATGGCATCAGAATACAAAATTTGAAAAGGAAGAAGGCAAAATCAACTCAGACCCAGAAAACATTTAGGAAATTGCAACACAAGAAACCAAATACAGCTGAGGCATCCAAAACAATGACAGCAAGCCAGAATTGGACCACGCCAACAGCTGTGCCCTGATTGAAAAAGAACCATCCTCTGGTGCCCTGAACTCCATATTGCAGCCTCAAAACCAAAGCTCACATCAGAAAATTCATTACAAACCATGATAAATAAGAAAAATGGGAAAAAAGCCAAAGAAATGCAAGAATCCATATGATATTGGGCTTGATTTATTCGCAAGGAAACCAGCTGTTTCCGGATTCATACACCCCTCCAGCTGACTGCCTGTGGAATTCTGACTAAATTAACCTGAAAATCGCAGTGAAACTGAGTTTGGAGGCAATTAATATCTGTCACCTCATGCAAAGTGTTCCATTTTAGTTTCCAAAACACAAAAACTCACGTTGTTCGTGCTACCTGTAGATTTCTAAGCTTCAAATGCCTATACGTTGTGTTTTTCATTTCATATGGCTACTCTGTCCAAATTCTAGTTTCCAATGCGTCAGAATACAAAATTTGGAAAGGAAGAAGACAACACCAACTCAGACCCAGAAAACATTTAGGAAATTGCCTCTAAAGAAACCATAAATCGGCTGAGGCACCCAAAACAATGACAGCAAGCCAGAATTGAAGCAAGCCAACAGCTGTTCCCTGATTGAAAGAGAACCATCCACTTGTGTGAAGAACTCAATATGCCAGCCTCAAAAAAAAAGCTCACATCAGAAAATTCATGACAAACCATGATAAATAAAAAAATGAGAAAAAAGCCAAAGAAATGTAAGAATCCATAATGATATTGGGCTTGATATAGTCGCCAGGAAACCGGCTGTTCCCGGATTCATCCACCCCTGCAGCTGACTGCCTGTGGAATTCGGACTGAATTAACCTGAAAATCGCAGTGAAACTCAGTTTGGAGGCAATTAATATCTGTCACCTCAGCCAAAGTGTTCCATTTTACTTTCTAAAACACAAAAACTCACCTTGGTCGTGTTATCTGTAGAGTTCTAAGCATAAAATGCCTATTTGTTGTGCTTTTTGTTTCTGAATGGCTACTCTGCCCAAACTCTTGTTTGTATTGCGTCAGAATACAAAATTTGGGAAGGAAGAAGGCAAAACCAACTCAGACCCAGGAAACATTTAGTAAATTGCCGCTCAAGAAACCAAAGGCCGCTGAGGCACCAAAAACCTTTAAAGCAAGCCAGAATTGGAGCAAGCCAACAGCTGTGCCCTGATTGAAAAAGAACCATCCTCTTGTGCCAAGAACTCAAATTGCCAGCAACAAAACCAAAGCTCACATCAGAAAATTCATTACAAACCATGAGATATAATAAAAATGAGAAAAAAGGCAAAGAAATGCAAGAATCCATAGTGATATTGGGCTTGATTGAGTCCCAAGGAGACCGGCTGTTCACAGATTCATCCACCCCTCCAGCTGACTGCCAGTGGAATTCTGAGTGAATTAACCTGAAAATCAAAGTGAAACTCAGTTTGGAGGCTATTAATATCTGTCAACTCATCCAAAGTGTTCCATTTTATTTTCTAAAACACAAAAACTCACCTTGGTCGTGTTAGCTGTAGATGTCTAAGCTTCAAACACCTATTTGTTGTGTTTTTTATTTCATAATGGCTACTCTGCCCAAACTCTTGGTTGTATTGCGTCAGAATACAAAATTTGGGAAGGAAGAAGGCAAAACCAACTCAGAGCCAGAAAACATTTAGGAAATTGCCGCTAAAGAAACCACAAATCGGCTGAGGAACCCAAAACAATGACAGCAAGCCAGAATTGGAGCAAGCCAACAGCTGTGCCCTGATTGAAAAAGAAACTTTTCTTGTGTCCTGAACTCAATATGGCAGCCTGCAAACCAAAGCTCACATCAGAAAATTCATTACAAACCATGATAAATAAGAAAAATGAGAAGAAAGCCAAAGAAATGCAAGAATCCATAATGATATTGGGCTGGATTTAGTCGCAAGGAAACCGGCTGTTCCCGGATTCATCCACCCCTCCAGCTGACTGCCTGTGGAATTCTGACTGAATTAACCTGAAAATCGCAGTGAAACTCAGTTTGGAGGCAATTAATATCTGTCACCTCAGCCAAAGTGTTCCATTTTAGTTTCCAAAACTCAAAAACTCACCTTGGTCGTGTTACTTGTGATTTCTAAGCGTCAAATGCCTATTTGTTTTGTTTTTTATTTCATACTGGCTACTCTGTCCAAACTCTTGTTTGTATTGCGTCAGAATACAAAATTTGGGAAGGAAGAAGGCAAAACTAACTGAGACAGAGGAAACATTTATGAAATCACTGCTCAAGAAACCAGAGTACGCTAAGGCACCAAAAACAATGACAGCAAGCCAGAATTGGAGGAAGCCAACAGCTGTGCGCTGATTGAAAAAGAACCTTCGTCTTGTGCCCTGAACTCAATATGCCAGCCTCAAAACCAAAGCTCACATCAGAAAATTTATTACAAACCATGATAAATAAGAAAAATGAGAAGAAAGCCAAAGAAATGCAAGAGTCCGTAATGATATTGGGCTTGAATTAGTCGCAAGGAAACCGGCTGTTCCCTGATTCATCCACCCCTCCAGCTGACTGCCTGTGGAATTCTGACTGAATTAACCTGAAAATCACAGTGAAACTCAGTTTGGAGGCAATTAATATCTGTGACCTCAGCCAAAGTGTTCCATTTTATTTTCCAAAACACAAAAGCTCACCTTGGTTGTGTTACTTATAGATTTATAAGCATCAAACGCCTATTAGTTGTGGTTTTTATTTGATAACGGCTACTCTGTACAATCTCCTGTTTCTATTGCGTCAGAAGAAAAAATTTGGGAAGGAAGAAGGCAAAACCAACTCAGACCCAGAAAACATTTAGGAAATTGCTGCTCAAGAATCCACAAATCGGCTCAGGCCCCCAAAACAATGACAGCATGCCAGAATTGGAGCATGCCAACAGCTGTGCCCTGATTGAAAAAGAACCATCCTCTTTTGCCCTGAACTCAATATTGCAGCCTCAAAACCAAAACTCACATCAGAAAATTTATTAAAAACCATGATAATAAAATGAGAAAAAAGACAAAGAAATGCAAGAATCCATAATGATATTGGGCTTGATTTAGTCACAAGGAAACCGGCTATTCCTGGATTTATCCTCCCGTCTAGCTGAGTGCCTGTGGAATTCCGACTGAATTAACCTGAAAATCACAGTGAAACTCAGTTTGGAGGCAATTAATATCTGTCACCTCAGCCAAAGTGTTCCATTTTACTTTCCAAATCACAAAAACTCACCTTCTTCTTGTTACCTGTGGATTTATAAGCATCAAACGCCTATTTGTTGTGTTTTTTATTTCATGGTGGCTACTCTGTCCAAACTCTTGTTTGTATTGCACCAGAACAAAATATTTCGGAAGGAAGAAGGCAAAACCAACTCAGACCCAGAAAACATTTAGGAAATTTCTGCTCAAGAAACCACAAATCGGCTGAGGCACCCAATACAGGGAGAGCAAGCCAGAATTGGAGCAAGCCAACAGCTGTGCCCTGATTGAAAAAGACCCTTCCTCTTGTGCCCTGAAGTCAATATGCCAGCCTGAAAACCAAAGCTCACATCAGAAAATTCATTACAAACCATGATAAATAGGACAAATGAGAAAAAAGCCAAAGAAATGCAAGAATCCATATGATATTGGGCTTGATTTATTCGCAAGGAAACCAGCTGTTTCCGGATTCATACACCCCTCCAGCTGACTGCCTGTGGAATTCTGACTAAATTAACCTTAAAATCGCAGTGAAACTGAGTTTGGAGGCAATTAATATCTGTCAACTCAGCCAAAGTGTTCCATTTTAGTTTCCAAAACACAAAAACTCACGTTGTTCGTGCTACCTGTAGATTTCTAAGCTTCAAATGCCTATACGTTGTGTTTTTCATTTCATATGGCTACTCTGTCCAAATTCTAGTTTCCAATGCGTCAGAATACAAAATTTGGGAAGGAAGAAGACAACACCAACTCAGACCCAGAAAACATTTAGGAAATTGCCTCTAAAGAAACCATAAATCGGCTGAGGCACCCAAAACAATGACAGCAAGCCACAATTGAAGCAAGCTAACAGCTGTTCCCTGATTGAAAGAGAACCATCCACTTGTGTGAAGAACTCAATATGCCAGCCTCAAAAAAAAAGCTCACATCAGAAAATTCATGACAAACCATGATAAATAAAAAAATGAGAAAAAAGCCAAAGAAATGTAAGAATCCATAATGATATTGGGCTTGATATAGTCGCCAGGAAACCGGCTGTTCCCGGATTCATCCACCCCTGCAGCTGACTGCCTGTGGAATTCGGACTGAATTAACCTGAAAATCGCAGTGAAACTCAGTTTGGAGGCAATTAATATCTGTCACCTCAGCCAAAGTGTTCCATTTTACTTTCTAAAACACAAAAACTCACCTTGGTCGTGTTATCTGTAGAGTTCTAAGCATAAAATGCCTATTTGTTGTGCTTTTTGTTTCTGAATGGCTACTCTGCCCAAACTCTTGTTTGTATTGCGTCAGAATACAAAATTTGGGAAGGAAGAAGGCAAAACCAACTCAGACCCAGGAAACATTTAGTAAATTGCCGCTCAAGAAACCAAAGGCCGCTGAGGCACCAAAAACCTTTAAAGCAAGCCAGAATTGGAGCAAGCCAACAGCTGTGCCCTGATTGAAAAAGAACCATCCTCTTGTGCCAAGAACTCAAATTGCCAGCAACAAAACCAAAGCTCACATCAGAAAATTCATTACAAACCATGAGAAATAAGAAAAATGAGAAAAAAGGCAAAGAAATGCAAGAATCCATAGTGATATTGGGCTTGATTGAGTCCCAAGTAGACCGGCTGTTCACAGATTCATCCACCCCTCCAGCTGACTGCCAGTGGAATTCTGAGTGAATTAACCTGAAAATCAAAGTGAAACTCAGTTTGGAGGCTATTAATATCTGTCAACTCATCCAAAGTGTTCCATTTTATTTTCCAAAAACAAAAACTCACCTTGGTCGTGTTAGCTGTAGATGTCTAAGCTTCAAACACCTATTTGTTGTGTTTTTTATTTCATAATGGCTACTCTGCCCAAACTCTTGGTTGTATTGCGTCAGAATACAAAATTTGGGAAGGAAGAAGGCAAAACCAACTCAGACCCAGAAAACATTTAGGAAATTGCCGCTAAAGAAACCACAAATCGGCTGAGGCACCCAAACCAATGACAGCAAGCCAGAATTGGAGCAAGCCAACAGCTGTGCCCTGATTGAAAAAGAAACTTTTCTTGTGTCCTGAACTCAATATGGCAGCCTGCAAACCAAAGCTCACATCAGAAAATTCATTACAAACCATGATAAATAAGAAAAATGAGAAGAAAGCCAAAGAAATGCAAGAATCCATAATGATATTGGGCTGGATTTAGTCGCAAGGAAACCGGCTGTTCCCGGATTCATCCACCCCTCCAGCTGACTGCCTGTGGAATTCTGACTGAATTAACCTGAAAATCGCAGTGAAACTCAGTTTGGAGGCAATTAATATCTGTCACCTCAGCCAAAGTGTTCCATTTTAGTTTCCAAAACACAAAAACTCACCTTGGTCGTGTTACCTGTAGATTTATAAGCTTCAAACGCCTATTTGTTGTGTTTTTTATTGCATAAGGGCTACTCTGCGCAAACTCTTGTTTGTATTGCCTCAGAATACAAAATTTGGGAAGGAAGAAGGCAAAACCAACTAAGACCCAGAAAACATTTAGGAAATTGCCACACAAGAAACCACAAATCGGATGAGGCACCCAAACAATTACAGAAAGGCAGAATTGGAGCAAGCCAACAGCTGTGCCCTGATTGAAAAAACCTTCCTCTGTGTCCTGAACTCATTATGCCAGCCTCAAAACCAAAGCTCACATCAGAAAATTCATTACAAATCATGAGAAATATGAATAATGGGATAAAGCCAAAGGAATCCAAGGGTCCTTTGTGATATTTGGCTGGATTTAGACACAAGGAAACTGACTGGTGCAGATTCATCCCCGCCTTTCACAGACTGACTTTGGAATTCTGATTGAATTCACCTGAAAATCGCACTGACACTCAATTTAGAGGGAATTAGAATCTGTCCGCTCAGCAGAAGTGTTCATCTCATTTTCCAAAACACAGAAACTCATCTTGGTCGTGTTGCCTATAGAATTCTAATCCTGAAAGGACAATTTGTTGTGTTTTTTTTTCTTTCATAATGGCTACTCTGTCCAAAATCTTGCTTGTACTCCATCAGAATACAAAATTTGGGAATGAGAAGGCAAAACCGACTCAGACCCAGAAAACATTTAGGAAATTTCCGCTCAAGAAACCACAAATCGGCTGAGGCACCCAATACAGGGAGAGCAAGCCAGAATTGGAGCAAGCCAACAGCTGTGCCCTGATTGAAAAAGAGCATTCCTCCGGTGCCCTGAGCTCTATAGTGCAGCCTCAAAACCAAAGCTCACATCAGAAAATTCGTTAAAAACCGTGATAAATAAGGGAAATGTGAAAAAGCCAAAGAAATGCAAGAGTCCTTTGTGATATTTGGCTGGATTTAGACACAAGGAAACTGGCTGTTTCCAGATTCATCCCCCCATTTCACAGAATGACTTTGGAATTCCGAAGAATTCAACTCATAATCGCACTCACACTCAATTTGGAGGGAATTAGAATTGGTTTCCTCAGCAGAAGGGTTCCGTATCATTTTCCAAAACACAGAAACCCAACTTGGTCATGTTGCCTGTATATTTCTAAGCTTAAAAGGGCAATTTGCTGTTTTTTGTTGTTGTTGTTCTTTTGTAATGGTTACTCTATCCAAAATCTTCCTTGTATTGCATCAGAATACAAAATTTGGGAATAAGAAGGCAAAACCGACTCAGACCCAGAAAACTTTAAGGAAATTGCCGCTCAGGAAACCAAAAATTGGATGAGGCACCCAAAACAATGACAGAAAGCCAGAATTGCAGCAAGCCAAGAGCTGTGCCCTGATTGAAAAAGAACCATCCTCTTGTGCCCTGAACTCCACATTGCAGCCTCAAAACCAAAGCTCACATCAGAAAATTCACTACAAACCATGATAAATAACAAAAATGAGAAAAAAGCCAAAGAAATGCAAGAATCCATAATGATATTGGGCTTGATTTAGTCGCAAGGAAACCGGCTGTTCCCGGATTCATCCACCCCTCCAGCTGACTGCCTGTGGAATTCTCACTGAATTAACCTGAAAATCACAGTGAAACTCAGTTTGGACGCAATTAATATCTGTCACCTTAGCCAAAGTGTTCCATTTTACTTTCCAAAACACAAAAACTCACCTTGGTCGTGTTACCTGCATATTTACAAGCTTCAAATGCTTATTTGTTGTGTTTTTAATTTCATAATGGCTACTCTGTCCAAAATTTTGCTGAAATTGCGTCAGGATACAAAATTTGGGAAGGAAGAAGGAGAACCGACTCAGACCCAGAAAACATTTAGGAAATTGCCGCTCAAGAAACCACAAGTCTGCTGAGGCACCCAAAACAATGACAGCAAGCCAGAATTGGAGCAAGCCAACAGCTGTGCCCTGATTGAAAAAGAACCATCCTCTGGTGCCCTGAACTCAATATGCCAGCCTCAAAACCAAAGCTCACATCAGAAAATTCATTAAAAACCTTGATAAATAAGGGAAATGTGAAAAAGCCAAAGAAATGCCAGAGTCCTTTATGATATTTGGCTGGATTTAGACACAAGGAAACTTGCTGTTTCCAGATTCATCCCACCCTTCCACAGATAGACTTTTGAATTATGATTGAATTCACCTCAAAACAGCACACACACTCAATTTGGAGGGAAATAGTATCCTTCCCCTCAGTAGAAGGGGTCGATGTCATTTTCCAAAACACAGAAATTCATCTTGGTGGTGTTGCCTGTAGATTTCTAATCCTGAAAGTCAATTTGCTGTGTTTTTTCTTTTTCTTTCATAATGGCTACTCTGTCCAAACTCTTGTTTGTATTGCATCAGAATACAAAATTTGGGAATAAAAAGGCAAAACCAACTCAGACCCAGAAAACATTTAGGAAATTGCCACACAAGAAACCACAAATCGCCTAAGGCACCCAAAACAATGACAGATTTCCACAGGCAGTCAGCTGGAGGGGTGGATGAATCTAGGAACAGCTGGTTTCCTTGAGACTAAATCAAGCCCAATGTCATTATGGATTCTTGCATTTCTTTGGCTCTTTTCTCTTTTTTCTTATTTATCATGGTTTGTAATGAATTTTCTGATGTAAGCTTTGGTGTAGAGGCTGCAATATGGAGTTCAGGGCACAAGAGGAAGGTTCTTTTTCAATCAGGGCACAGCTGTTGGCTTGCTCCAATTCTGGCTTGCTGTCATTGTTTTGGGTGCCTCAGCGGATTTGTGGTTTCTTGAGCGGCAATTTCCTAAATGTTTTCTGGGTCTGAGTTGGTTTTGCCTTCTTCCTTCCCAAAGTTTGTATTCTGATGCAATACAAACATGGGTATGGACAGAGTCGGGATTATGAAATCAAAAAAAAAAAACAATATATAGGCATTTGAAGCTCATAAATCTTCAGGTAACACGAACAAGGTGAGTTTTTGTGTTTTGGAAAGTAAAATGGAACACTTTGGCTAAGGTCACAGATATTAATTGCCTCCAAACTGAGTTTCACTGCGATTTTCCGGTTAATTCAGTCAGAATTCCACAGGCAGTCAGCTGGAGGGGTGGATGAATCCGGGAACAGCCGGTTTCCTTGCGACTAAATCAAGCCCAATATCATTATGGATTCTTGCATTTCTTTGGTTCTTTCTCATTGTTCTTATTTATCATGGTTTGTAATGAATTTTCTGATGTGAGCTTTGGTTTTGAGGCTGGCATATGGAGTTCAGGGCACAAGAGGAAGGTTCATTTTCAATCAGGGCACAGCTGTTGGCTTGCTCCAATTCTGGCTTGCTGTCATTGTTTTGGGTGCCTCAGCTGACTTTTGGTTTCTAGTGTGGCAATTTCCTAAATGTTTTCTGGGTCTGCGTCCGTTTTTGCCTTCTTATTCCCAAATTTTGTATTCTGATGCAATACAAACAAGAGTTTGGACAGAGTAGACATTATTTAAGAAAAAAAAAATCACGTTGCCCATTAAGGCTTAGAAATCTACAGGCAACACGACCAAGATCAGTTTCTGTGTTTTGGAAAATAAAATGGAACACTTTGGCTGAGGTGACAGATATTGATTGCCTCCAAACTGAGTTTCACTCTGAATTTCAGGTTAATTCAGTCAGAATTCCACAGGCAGCCAGCTGGAGAGGTGCATGAATCTGGAAACAGCCAGTTTCCTTGTGTCTAAATCCAGCCCAATATCATAAAGTACTCTTGCATTTCTTTGGCTTTCTCACATTTCCCTTATTTATCATGGTTTCTAATGAATTTTCTGATGTGAGCTTTGGTTTTGAGTCTGCAATATGCAGTTCAGGGCACAAGAGGATGGTTCTTTTTCAATCAGGGCACAGCTGTTGGCTTGCTCCAATTCTGGCTTGCTGTCATTGCTTTGGGTGCCACAGCTGACTTTTGGTTTCTTGAGTGGCAATTTCCTAAATGTTTTCTGGGTCTGAGTTGGTTTTGCATTCTTCCTTTCCAAATTTTTTACTCTGACGCAATACAACAAGAGTTTGGTCAGAGTAGCCATTATGAAATAAAAAACACAATAAATAGGCATTTGAAGCTTATAAATCTACATGTAACAAGACCAAGGTGAGTTTTTGTGTTTCGGAAAATAAAATGGAACACTTTGGCTGAGGTGACAGATATTAATTGCCTCCAAACTGAGTTTCACTACGATTTTCAGGTTAATTCAGTCAGAATTCCACAGGCAGTCAGCTGGAGGGGTGGATGAATCCAGGAACGGCCGGTTTCCTTGTGACTAAATCAAGCCCAATAACATTATGGATTCTTGCATTTCTTTGTTTTTTTCTCATTTTTCTTATTTGTCATGGTTTGTTCTGAAATTTCTGATGTGAGCTTAGGTTCTGAGGCTGCAATATGGAGTTCAGGGCACAAGAGGAAGGTTCTTTTTCAATCAGGGCACAGCTGTTCGCTTGCTCCAATTCTGGCTTGCTGTCATTGTTTTGGGTGCCGTGGCCGATTTGTGGTTTCTTGAGCAGCAATTTCCTAAATGTTTTCTGGGTCTGAGTCGGTTTTGCCTTCTTATTCCAAAACTGTGTATTCTGATGCAATACAAGCAAGAGTTTGTACAGAGCAGACAATATGAAAGAAACAAGAAAAGACAGCAAAGAGTCCTTTCAGGATTAGAAATCTACAGGCAACACGACCAAGATGAGCTTCTGTGTTTTGGAAAATGATATGGAACCCTTTTGCTGAGGGGACAGATTCTAATTCCCTCCAAATTGAGTGAGAGTGCAAATTTGAGGTGAATTCACAGAATTCCAAAGTCAGTCTTTGGATGGAGGGGGGGTGAATCTGGAAACAGTCAGTTTCCTTGTGTGCAAACCCAGCCAAATATCCCAAAGGACTCTTTCATTCCTTTGGATTTATTCCATTTCTCATATTTCTCATGGTTTGTAATGAATTTTCTGATGTGAGCTTTGGTTTTGAGGCAGCAATACGGAGTTCAGGGCACCAGAGGAATGGTCTTTTTCAATCAGGGCAGAGCTGTTGGCTTACTCCAATTCTGGCTTGCTGTCATTGTTTTGGGTGCCTCAGCCAATTTGTGGTTTTTTGAGTGGCAATTTCCTAAACGTTTTCTGGGTGTGAGTCCGTTTTGCCTTTTTATTCCCAAATTTTGTATTCTGATGCAATACACACAAGAGTTTGGACAGAGTAGCCATTATGAAAGAAAAAAAAACACAGCAAATTGCCCTTTCAGGATTAGAAATCTACAGGAGACACGACCAAGATGAGTTTCTGTATTTTGGAAAATGACATGGAACCCTTCTGCTGAGGATACAGATTCTATTGTTTTCGGTGCCTCATCAGACTTTGGTTTCTTGAGTTTCACTGCGATTTTCAGGTTAATTCAGTCAGAATTCCACAGGCAGTCACCTGGAGGGGTGGATGAATCTGGGAACAGCCTGTTTCCTTGGGACTAAAACAAGCCCAATATCATTATGGATTCTTGCATTTCTTTGGATTTTTCTCTTTTTGCTTATTTACTTTGGAATTCTGATGAATTCACCTCAAAATCGCACTCACACTCAAATTGGAGGGAAATAGAATCTGTATCCTCAGCAGAAGGTTTTCATGTCATTTTCCAAAACACAGAAATTCATCTTGGACGTGTTGCCTGTAGATTTCAAATCCTGAAAGCCAATTTGCTGTGTTTTCTTTCAAAATGGCTACTCTGTCCAAAATCTTGCTTATATTGCGTCAGAATACAAATTTGGGAATAAGAAGGCAAAACCAACTCAGACCCAGAAAACATTGAGGAAATTGCCACAACGAAACCACAAATTGGCTGAGGCACCCAAACCAATGACAGCAAGCCAGAATTGGAGCAAGCCAACAGCTGTGCCTGTTTGAAAAAGACCACTCTTCTTGTGCCCTGAACTCAATATACCAACCTCAAAACCAAAGCTCACATCAGAAAATTCATTACAAACCATGATAAATAAGAAAAATGAGAAAAAAGCCAAAGAAACGCAAGAATCCGTAAAGTTATTGGCTTGATTTAGTCGCAAGGAAACCGGCTGTTCCCGGATTCATCCACCTCTCCAGCTCAATGCCTGTGGAATTCTAAATGAATTAACCTGAAAATCGCAGTGAAACTCATTTTGGAGGCAATTAATAAATGTCACCTCTGCCAAAGTGTGCCATTTTATTTTCCACAACACAAAAACTCACCTTGGTCATGTTACCTGTAGATTTATAAGCTTCAAATGCCTATTTGTTGTGTTTGTTATTTCATAAGGGCTACTCCATCCAAACTCTTGTTTATATTGCATCAGAAAAGAAAATTTGGGAATAAGAAGGCAAAACCAACTCAGACCCAGAAAACATTTAGGAAATTGCTACAAAAGAAACCACAAATCCGCTGAGGTACCCAAAACAATGACAGCAAGCCAGTTTGTAGCAAGCCAACAGCTGTGCCCTGATTGAAAAAGAATCTTCCTCTTGTGCCCTGAACTCAATATTGCAGCCTCAAAATCAAAGCTCACATCAGAAAATTCATTACAAACCATGATGAATAAGAAAAAAGAGAAAAAAGCCAAAGAAATGCAAGAATCCATAATGATATTGTGCTTAATTTAGTCACAAGAAAACCGGCTCTTACCGGATTCATCCACACCTGTAGCTGACTTCCTGTGGAATTCTGACTGAATTAACCTGAAAATTGCAGTGAAACTCAGTTTGGAGGCAATTAATATCTGTCACCTCAGCCAAAGTGTTCCATTTTATTTTTCAAAACAAAAAAACTCACCACGGTCGTGTTACCTGTAGCTTCAAACGCCTATTTGTTGTGTTTTTTTTATTTCCTAATGGCTACTCTGTCCAAACTCTTGTTTGTATTGCATCAGAATACAAAATTTGGGAAGGAAGAAGGCAAAACCAACTCAGACCCAGGAAACATTTAGGAAATTGCTGCTCAAGAAACCAAAAGTCAGCTGAGGCACCCAAAACAATGACAGCAAGCCAGAATTGGACCCCGCCAAACAGCTGTGCCCTGATCGAAAAACAACCTTCCTCTTGTGCCCTGAACTCAATATGCCAGCCTCAAAACCAAATCTCACATCTGAAAATTCATTACAAACCATGAGAAATAAGAAAAATGAGAAGAAAGCCAAAGAAATGCAAGAATCCATAATGATATTGGGCTTGATTTAGTGACAAGGAAACCGGCTGTTCCTGGATTCATCCACCCCTCCAGCTGATGGCCTGTGGAATTCTGACTGCCTTAATCTGCAAATCGCAGTGAAACTGAGCTTGGAGGCAATTAATATCTGTCACCTCAGCCAAAGTGTTCCATTTTAGTTTCCAAAACACAAAAACTCACCTTGGTCATGTTACCTGTACATTTCTAAGCTTCAAACGCCTATTTGTTGTGTTTTTTATTTCATAGTGGCTACTCTGTCCAAACTCTTGTTTGCATTGCGTCAGAATACAAAATTTGGGAAGGAAGAAGGCAAAAACAACTCAGACCCAGAAAACATTTAGGAAATGGCCGCTCAAGAAACCAAAGGCCACTGAGGCACCAAAAACCTTTAAAGCAAGGCAGAATTGGAGCAAGCCAACAGCTGTGCCCTGATTGAAAAAGAACCTTCCTCTGGTGCCCTGAACTCAATATGCCAGCCTCAAAACCAAAGCTCACATCAGAAAATTCATTACAAATGATGATAAATAAGACAAATGAGAAAAAAGCCAAAGAAATGGAAGAATCCATAATGATATTGGGCTTGATTTAGTCGCAAGGAAACCGGCTGTTCCAGGATTCATCCACCCCTCCAGCTGACTGCCTGTGGAATTCTGACTGAATTAACCTGCGAATCGCAGTGAAACTCAGTTTGGAGGCAATTAATATCTGTTACCTCAGACAAAGTGTTCCATTTTATTTTCCAAAACACAAAAACTCAGCTTGGTCGTGTTACCTGTACATTTCTAAGCTTCAAACGCCTACTTGTTGTGTTTTTTATTTCATAATGTCTACTCAGTCCAAACTCTTGTTTGTATTGTGTCAGAATACAAAATTTGGGAAGGAAGAAGGCAAAATCTACTCATTCCCAGAAAACATTTAGGAAATTGCTGCTCAAGAAACCATAAATCGGCTGAGGAACCCAAAACAATGACAGCAAGCCAGAATTGGACCACACCAACAGCTGTGCCCTGATTGAAAAAGAACCATCCTCTGGTGCCCTGAACTCAATATGCCAGCCTCAAAACCAAAGATCACATCAGAAAATTCATTACAAACCATGATAAATCAGGGAAATAGAAAAAGCCAAAGAAATGCAAGAGTCCTTTGTGATATTTGGCTGGATTTAGACACAAGGAAACTGGCTGTTTCCAGATTCATCCCCTCCTTCCCAAGACTTACTTTGGAATTCTGATTGAATTTACTTGAAAATCGCTCTCACACTCAATTTGGAGGGAATTAGAATCTGTCCCCTCATCTGATGGGTTCCATGTCGTGTTCCAAAACACAGAAACTCATCTTGTTTGTGTTGCCTGTAGATTTCTAATCCTGAACGGCCAATTTGCTATGTTTTTCTTTTTTTCTTTCATAATGGCTACTCTGTCCAAAATCTTGCTTCTATTGTATCAGAATACAAAATTTGGGAAGAGGAAGGCAGAACCGACTCAGACCCAGAAAACATTGAGGAAATTGCTACACAAGAAACCACAAATCGACTGAGGAACCCAAAATAATGACAGCAAGCCAGAATTGGAGCATGCCAACAGCTGTGCCCTGATTGAAAAAGAACCATCCTCTGGTGCCCTGAACTCAATATGCCAGCCTCAAAACCAAAGCTCACATCAGAAAATTCATTACAAACCATGATAAATAAGAAAAATGAGAAAAAAGCCAAAGAAATGCAAGAATCCATAATGATATTGGCTTGATTTAGTCACAAGGAAACCGGCTGTTCCCGGATTCATCCACCCCTCCAGCTGACTGCCTGTGGAATTCTGACTGAATTAACCTGAAAACCACAGTGAAACTCAGTTTGGAGGCAATTAATATCTGTCACCTCAGCCAAGGTGTTCCATTTTATTTTCCAAATCACAAAAACTCACCTTGGTCATGTTACCTGTATATTTCTAACCCTCAAACGCCTATTTGTTGTGTTTTTTATTTCATAATGTCTACTCTGTTCAATCTCTTGTTTGTATTGCGTCAGAATACAAAATTTGGAAAGGAAGAAGGGAAAATCTACTTATTCCCAGAAAACATTTAGGAAATTGCCGCTCAAGAAACCATAAATAGGCTGAGGAACCCAAAACAATGACAACAAGCCAGAATTGGACCACGCCAACAGCTGTGCCCTGATGAAAAAGAACCATCCTCTGGTGCTCTGAACTCAATATGCCAGCCTCAAAACCAAAGCTCACATCAGAAAATTCATTACACACCATGATAAATAAGAAAAATGAGAAAAAAGCCAAAGAAATGCAAGAATACATAATGATATTGGGCTTGATCTAGTCGCAAGGAAACCGGCTATTCCCGGATTCATCCACCCCTCCAGCTGACTGCCTGTGGAATTCTGACTGAATTAACCTGAAAATCGCAGTGAAACTCTGTTTGGAGGCAATTAATATCTGTCACCTCAGCCAAAGTGTTCCATTTTATTTTCCAAATCACAAAACCTCACCTTGGTCGTGTTACCTGTAGATTTCTAAGCTTCAAATGCCTATTTGTTCTGTTTTTTATTTCATAATGGCTACTCTGTCCAAACTCTTGTTTGTATTGCGTCAGAATACAAAATTTGTGAAGGAAGAAGGCAAAACCAACTCAGACCTAGAAAACATTTAGGAAATGGCCGCTCAAGAAACCAAAGGCTGCTGAGGCACCAAAAACCTTTAAAGCAAGCCAGAATTGGAGCAAGCCAACAGCTCTGCCCTGATTTAAAAAGAACCATCCTTTGTGCCAAGAACGCAATATGCCAGCCTCAAAACCAAAGCTCACATCAGAAAATTCATTACAAATCATGATAAATAAGAGAAATGAGAAAAAAGCCAAAGAAATGCAAGAATACATAATGATACTGTGCTTGATTTATTCACAGGGAAACCGGCTGTTTTCGGATTCATCCACACCTCCAGCTGACTGCCTGTGGAATTCTGACTGAATTAACCTGAAAATCGCAGTGAAACTCTGTTTGGAGGCAATTAATATCTGTTACCTCAGCCAAAGTGTTCCATTTTATTTTCCAAAACACAAAAACTCAGCTTGGTCGTGTTACCTGTACATTTCTAAGCTTCAAACGCCTATTTGTTGTGTTTTTTTTATTTCATATGTGCTGCTCTGAGCAAACTCTTGTTTGTATTGTGTCAGAATACATAATTTAGGAAGGAAGAAGGCAAAACCTACTCATTCCCAGAAAACATTTAGGAAATTGCCGCTCAAGAAACCATAAATCAGCTAAGGAACCCAAAACAATGACAACAAGCCAGAATTGGAGCAAGCCAACAGCTGTGCCCTGATTGAAAAAGAACCATCCTCTGGTGCCCTGAGCTCAATATGCCAGCCTCAAAACCAAAGCTCACATCAGAAAATTCATTACAAACCATGATAAATCAGGGAAATAGAAAAAGCCAAAGAAATGCAAGCGTCCTTTGTGATATTTCGCTGGATTTAGACACAAGGAAACTGGCTGTTTACAAATTCAACCCCCTTTCCACAGACTGACTTTGATATTCTGATTGAATTCACCTCAAAATCGCTCTCACACTGAATTTGGAGGGAATTAGAATCTGTCCCCTCAGCAGATGGGATCCATGTCATTATACAAAACGCAGAAACTCATCTTGGTTGTGTTACCTGTAGATTTCTAATCCTGAAAGGCCAATTTGCTGTGTTTTTTTTTTCTTTCATTATGGCTACTCTGTCCAAAATCTTGTTTGCATTGCATCAGAATACAAAATTTGGGAAGAAAGAAGACAAAACCAACCTAGACCCAGAAAACATTTAGGAAATTGCCACTCAAGAAACCACAAATCACCTGAGGCACCCACAACAATGACAGCAAGCGAGAATTGGAGCAAGCCAACAGCTGTGCCCTGATTGAAAAAGAACCATCCTCTGGTGCCCTGAGCTCAATATGCCAGCCTCAAAACCAAAACTCACATCAGAAAATTCATTACAAACCATATAAATAAGGGAAATGTGAAAAAGCCAAAGAAATGCAAGAGTCCTTTGTGATATTTGGCTGGATTTAGACACAAGGAAACTGGCTGTTTCCAGATTCATCCCCTCCTTCCCAAGACTTACTTTGGAATTCTGATTGAATTTACTTGAAAATCGCTCTCACACTCAATTTGGAGGGAATTAGAATCTGTCCCCTCAGCTGATGGGTTCCATGTCGTTTTCCAAAACACAGAAACTAATCTTGTTTGTGTTGCCTGTACATTTCTAATTCTGAACGGCCAATTTGCTATGTTTTTTTTTTCTTTCATAATGGCTACTCTGTCCAAAATCTTGCTTCTATTGTATAAGAATACAAAATTTGGGAAGAAGAAGGCAGAACCGACTCAGACCCAGAAAACATTGAGGAAATTGCTACACAAGAAAGCACAAATCAACTGAGGAACCCAAAACAATGACAGCAAGCCAGAATTGGAGCGTGCCAACAGCTGTGCCCTGATTGAAAAAGAACCATCCTCTAGTGCCCTGATCAATATGCCAGCCTCAAAACCAAAGCTCACATCAGAAAATTCATTACAAACCATGATAAATAAGAAAAATGAGAAGAAAGCCAAAGAAATGCAAGAATCCATAATGATATTGGCTTGATTTAGTCACAAGGAAACCGGCTGTTCCCGGATTCATCCACCCCTCCAGCTGACTGCCTGTGGAATTCTGACTGAATTAACCTGAAAACCACAGTGAAACTCAGTTTGGAGGCAATTAATATCTGTCACCTCAGCCAAGGTGTTCCATTTTATTTTCCAAATCACAAAAACTCACCTTGGTCATGTTACCTGTATATTTCTAACCCTCAAACGCCTATTTGTTGTGTTTTTTATTTCATAATGTCTACTCTGTCCAATCTCTTGTTTGTATTGCGTCAGAATACAAAATTTGGAAAGGAAGAAGGGAAAATCTACTTATTCCCAGAAAATATTTAGGAAATTGCCGCTCAAGAAACCACAAATAGGCTGAGGCACCCAAAGCAATGACAGCAAGCCAGAATTGGAGCAAGCCAACAGCTTTGCCCTGATTGAAAAAGAACCTTCCTCTTGTGCCCTGAACTGAATATGCCAGGCTCAAAACCAAAGCTCACAACAGAGAATTCATTACAAACCATGAGAAATAAGAAAAATGAGAAGAAAGCCAAAGAAATGCAAGAATCCATAATCGTATTGGGCTTGATTTAGTCACAAGGAAACCGGCTGTTCCCGGAATCATCCACGCCTCCAGCTGACTGCCTCTGGAATTCTGACTGAATTAACCTGAAAATCGCAGTGAAACTCAGTTTGGAGGCAATTAATATCTGTCACCTCAGCCAAAGTGTTCCATTTTGGTTTCCAAAACACAAAAACTCACCTTGGTCGTGTTACCTGTATATTTCAAAGCCTCAAACGCCTATTTGTTGTGTTTTTTATTTCATAATGGCTACACTGTCCAAAATCTTCCTGGTATTGCGTCATAATACAAAATTTGGGAAGGAAGAAGGCAAAACCAACTCAGACCCAGAAAACATTTAGGAAATTGCTGCTCAAGAAACCAAAGGCCGCTGAGGCACCAAAAACAATGACAGCAAGCCAGAATTGGACCACGCCAACAGCTGTGCCCTGATTGAAAAAGAACCATCCTCTGGTGCCCTGATCAATATGCCAGCCTGAAAACTAAAGCTCACATCAGAAAATTCATTACAAACCATGATCAATAAGAAAAATGAGAAAAAAGCCAAAGAAATGCAAGAATCCACGATATTGGGCTTGATTTAGTCGCAAGGAAACCGGCTGTTCCCAGATTCATCCACCCCTCCAGCTGACTGCCTGTGGAATTCTGACTGAATTGACCTGAAAATCGCAGTGAAACTCAGTTTGGAGGCAATTAATATCTGTCACCTCAGCCAAACTGTTCCATTTTATTTTCCAAATCACAAAAGCTCACCTTGGTCGTGTTACCTGTAGATTTCTATGCTTCATATGCCTCTTAGTTGTGTTTTTTATTTCATAATGGCTACTCTGTCCAAACTCTTGTTTGTATTCCGTCAGAATAAAAATTTGGGAAGGAAGAAGGCAAAACCAACTCAGACCCAGAAAACATTTAGGAAATGGCCGCTCAAGAAACCAAAGGCCGCTGAGGCACCAAAAACCTTTAAAGCAAGCCAGAATTGGAGCAAGCCAACAGCGGTGCCCTGATTGAAAAAGAACCATCCACTTCTGCCAAGAACTCAATATGCCAGCCTCAAAACTAAGCTCACAGCAGAAAATTCATTACAAACCATGATAAATAAGAAAAATGAGAAAAAAGCCAAAGAAAGGCAAAAATCCATAATGATATTTGGCTTGATATAGTGGCAAGGAGACCGGCTGTTCACAGATTCATCCAGCCCTCCAGCTGACTGCCTGTGGAATTCTGACTAAATTAACCTGAAAATCACAGTGAAACTCAGTTTGGAGGCAATTATTATCTATCCCCTCAGCCAAAGTGTTCCATTTTATTTTCCAAATCACGAAAACTCAACTTGGTCGTGTTACCTGTCGATGTCTAAGCTTCAAACGCCTATTTGTTGTGCTTTTTGTTTCTGAATGGCTACTCTGCCCAAACTCTTGTTTGTATTGCGTCAGAATACAAAATTTGGGAAGGAAGAAGGCAAAACCAACTGAGACCCAGAAAACATACAGCAAATCCCGCTCAAGAAATGACAGTTCAGCTGAGGCACCCAAAACAATGCCAGCAAGCCAGAATTGGAGCAGGCCAACAGCTGTGCCCTGAATTAAAAAGAACCATCGTCTTGTGCCAAAAACTCAATAGCCAGCCTCAAAACCAAAGCTCACATCAGAAAATTCATTACAAACCATGATAAATAAGAAAAATGAGAAAAAAGCCAAAGAAATGCAAGAATCCATAATGATATTGGGCTTGATTTAGTCGCAAGGAAACCGGCTGTTCCCGGAATCATCCACCCCACTAGTTGACTGCCTGTGGAATTCTGACTGAATTAACCTGAAAATCGCAGTGAAACTCCATTTGGAGGCAATTAATATCTGTCACCTCAGCCAAAGTGTTCCATTTGTGTTTCCAAAACACAAAAACTCACCTTGGTCGTGTTACCCATGGATTTCTAAGCCTCAAACACCTCTTTGTTGTGTTTTTTATCTCATAATGGCTCTCTGCCCAAACTATTGTTTGTATTGCATCAGAATACAACATTTGGGAAGGAAGAAGGCAAAACCAACTCAGACCCAGAAAATATTTAGGAAATTGCCACTCAAGAAATGAAAAATGGGCTGAGGCACCCAAACCAATGACAGCAAGCTAGAATTGGACCACGCCAACAGCTGTGCCCTGATTGAAAAACCATCCTCTGGTGCCCTGAACTCAATATGCCAGCCTCAAAACCAAAGCTCACATCAGAAAATTCATTACAAACCATGATAAATAAGAAAAATGAGAAAAAAGCCAAAGAAATGCAAGAATACATAATGATATTGGGCTTGATTTAGTCGCAAGGATACCGGCTGTTCCCGGATTCATCCACCCCTCCAGCTGACTGCCTGTGGAATTCTGAGTGAATTAACCAGAAATTCGCAGTGAAACTCCGTTTGGAGGCAATTAATATCTGTCACCTCAGCCAAAGTGTTCCATTTTATTTTCCAAAACACTAAAACTCACCTTGGTCGTGTTACCTGTAGGTTTCTAAGCTTCAAAGGACTATTTGTTGTGTTTTTTATTACATAATGGCTACTCTGTCCAAACTCTTGTTTGTATTGTGTCGGAATACAAAATTTGGGAAGGAAGAAGGCAAAACCAACACAGACCCTGAAAACTTTTAGGAAATTTCCTCTCAAGAAAGCACAAATCGGCTGAGGCACCCAAAACAATGACAGCATGCTAGAATTGGAGAGCCAACAGCTGTGCCCTGATTGAAGAAGAACCTTCCTCTTGAGCCATGAACTCAATATGCCAGCCTCAAAACCAAAGCTCACATCAGACATTTCATTACAAACCATGATAAATAAGAAAAATGTGAAAAAGCCAAAGAAATGCAAGTATCCATAACGATATTGGGCTTGATTTAGTCGCAAGGAAACCGGCTGTTCACGGATTCATCCACCCCTCCAGCTGACTGCCTGTGGAATTCTGACTGAATTAACCAGAAATTCGCAGTGAAACTCAGTTTGGAGGCAATTAATATTTGTCACCTCAGCCAAAGTGTTCCATTTGTGTTTCCAAAACACAAAAACTCACCTTGGTCATGTTACCTGTAGATGTCTAAGCTTCAAACAACTATTTGTTGTGTTTTCTATTTCATAATGGCTACTCTGCCCAAACTCTTGTTTGTATTGTGTCAGAATACAAAATTTGGGAAGGAAGAAGGCAAAACCGACTCAAACCCAGAAAACATTTAGGAAATTGCCACTCAAGAAACCACAAATCACCTGAGGCACCCACAACAATGACAGCAAGCCAGAATTAGAGGAAGCCAACAGCTGTGCCCTAATTGAAAAAGACCATTCCTCCGGTGCCCTGATCTCAATATTGCAGCCTCAAAACCAAAGCTCACATCAGAAAATTCATTACAAAGCATGATAAATAAAGGAAATGTGAAAAAGCCAAAGAAATGCAAGCGTCCTTTGTGATATTTGGCTGGATTTAGACACAAGGAAACTGGCTGTTTCCAGATTCATTCCCCCCTTCCAATGACTGACTTTGGATTTCTGATTGAATTCACCTCAAAATCGCTCTCACACTCAATTTGGAGGGAATTAGAATCTGTCCCCTCAGCAGAAGTATTCCATGTCGTTTTCCAAAACACAGAAACTCATCTTGTTTGTGTTGCCTGTAGATTTCTAATCCTGAACGGCCAATTTGCTGTGTTTTTTTTTTTTTCTTTCATAATGGCTACTCTGTACAAAATCTTGCTTCTATTGCATCAGAATACAACATTTGGTAAGGAAGAAGGCCAAACCGACTCAGACCCAGAAAATATTTAGGAAATAGCAACACAAGAAACCACAAATCGACTGAGGCACTGAAAACAATGACAGCAAGCCAAAATTGGAGCAAGCCAACAGCTGTGCCCTGTGAAAAAGAACCTTTCTCTTGGGCCTTGAACTCAATATGCCTCCTCTACACCAAAGCTCACATGACAAAATTCATTACAAACCATGATAAATAAGAAAAAAGAGAAAACAGCCAAAGAAATGCAAGAATCCATAATGATATTCTAATCCTAAAAGGCCAATTTGCTGTGTTTTTTTTTTTCTTTCATACTGGCTACTCTGTCCAAAATCTAGTTTGCAATGCGTCACAATACAAAATTTGGAAAGGAAGAAGGGAAAACCTACTCAGACCCAGAAAACATTTAGGAAATTGCCGCTCAAGAAACCAAAAGACAGCTGTGGCACCCAAAACAATGACAGCAAGCCAGAATTGGAGCAAGCCAACAGCTGTGCCCTGATTGAAAAAGAACCATCCTCTGGTGCCCTGAACTCAATATGCCAGCCTCAAAACCAAAGCTCACATCAGAAAATTCATTACAAACCATGATAAATAAGAAAAATGAGAAAAAAGCCAAAGAAATGCAAGAATCCCTATTGATATTGGGATTAATTTAGTTGCAAGGAAACCGGCTGTTACCGGATTCATCCATCCCTCCAGCAGACTGCCTGTGGAATTCTGACTGAATTAACCTGAACATCACAGTGAAACTCAGTTTGGATGCAATTAATATCTGTGACCTCAGCCAAAGTGTTCCATTTTAGTTTCCAAAACACAAAAACTCACCTTGGTCGTGTTAGCTGTAGATGTCTAGCTTCAAACGCCTATTTGCTGTGTTGTTTATTTCATAAGGGCTACTCTACCCAAACTCTTGTTTCTATTACGTCAGAATACAACATTTGGGAAGGAAGAAGGCAAAACCAACTCAGACCCAGAAAACATTTAGGAAATTGCCACTCAAGAAACCACAAATCGGCCAAGGCACTCAAAACAATGAGAGCAAGCCAGAATTGGAGCAAGCCAACAGCTATGTCCTTTTTGAAAATGAACCTAAATATTGTGCCCTGAACTCAATATGCCAGCCTCAAAACTAAACTCACATCAGAAAATTCATTACAAACCATGATAAATATGAAAAATGAGAAAAAAGGCAAAGAAGTGCAAAAATCCATAATGATATTGGGCTTGATTTAGTCAAAAGGAAACCGGCTGTTCCCAGATTCATCCACCCCTCCAGCTGACTGCCTGTGGAATTCTGACTGAATTAACCTGAAAATCGCAGTGAAACTCAGTTTGGAGGCAATTAATATCTGTCACCTCAGCCAAAATATTCCATTTGTTTTTCCAAAACACAAAAACTCACCTTGGTCATTTTACATGTGGATTTATAAGCTTCAAACGCCTATTGGTTATGTTTTTTATTTAATAATGGTAACCTGTCCCAACTTTTGTTTGTATATCATCAGAATACAAAATTTGGGAAGGAAGAAGGCAAAACCAACTCAGACCCAGAAAACATTTAGGAAATTGCCGCTCAAGAAACCACAAATTGGCTGAGGCACCCAAAACAATGACAGCAAGCCAGAATTGGAGCAAGCCAACAGCTGTGCCCTGATTGAAAAAGAACCTTCTTCTTGTGCCCTGAACTCCATATTGCAGCCTCTACACCAAAGCTCACATCAGAAAATTCATTACAAACCATGATAAATAAGAAAAATGAGAAAAAAGCCAAAGAAATGCAAGAGTCCTTTGTGATATTTGGCTGGATTTAGATGCAAAGAAAATGACTGTTTCCAGATTCATCCCCCCCTCCCACAGACTGACTTTGGAATTCTGATTGAATTCACCTCAAAATCGCACTCACACTCAATTTAGAGGGAATTAGTATCTGTCCCCTCAGTAGAAGGGTTCCACGTCATTTTCTGAAACACAGAAACTCATCTTGGTCGTGTTGCCTGTAGATTTCTAATCCTGAAAGGCCAATTTGTTGTATTTTCTTTTATTCTTTCATAATCGCTATTATGTCCAAAATCTTGCTTCTATTGCATCAGAATACAAAATTTGGGAAGGAAGAAGGCAAAACCAACTCAGACCCAGAAAACATTTAGGAAATGCCGCTCAAGAAACCAAAAGTCAGCTGAGGCACCAAAAACAATGACAGCAAGCAAGAATTGCAGCAAACCAACAGCTGTGCCCTGATTGAAAAAGAACCTTCCTCTTGTACCCTGAACTCAACATGCCAGCCTCAAAACCAAAGCTCACATCAGAAAATGCATTACAAACCATGATAAATAAGGGAAATGAGAAAAAGCCAAAGAAATGTAAGCGTCCTTTGTGATATTTGACTGTATTTAGACACAAGGAAACTGCCTGTTTCCAGATTCATTCCCCCCTTCCACTGACTGACTTTGGAATTCTGATTGAATTCACCTCAAAATCGCACTCACACTCAATTTGGAAGGAATTAGAATCTGTACCCTCAGTAGAAGGGTTCCATGTCCTTTTCCAAAACACAGAATCTCATCTTGTTCCTGTCGCCTGTAGATTTCTAATCCTGAATGGTCAATTTGCTGTGTTTTTTTTTCTTTCATAATGGCTACTCTCTCCAAAATCTTGCTTGTATTGCATCAGAATACAAAATTTGGGAAGAAGGCAAAACCGACTCAGACCCAGAAAACATTTAGGAAATTGAAACACAAGAAACCACAAATTGCCTGAAGCACCCAAAACAATGATAGCAAGCCAGAATTGGATCAAGCCAACAGCTGTGTCCTTTTTGAAAATGAACCTTCCTATTGTGCCCTGAACTCAATATGCCAGTCTCAAAACCAAAGCTCACATCAGAAAATTCATTACAAACCATGATCAATAAGAAAAATGAGAAAAAAGCTGAAGAAATGCAAGAATCCATAATGATATTGGGCTTGATTTAGTTGCAAGGAAACCGGCTGTTTCCGGATTCATCCACCCCTCCAGCTGACTGCCTGTGGAATTCTGACTGAATTAACCCGAAAATTGCAGTGAAACTCAGTTTGCAGGCAATTAATATCTGTCACCTCAGCCAAAGTGTTCAATTTTAGTTTCCAAAACACAAAAACTCACCTTGGTCGTGTTACCTGTAGATATCTATGCTTCAAACGCCTATTGTTTGTGTTTTTTAATTCATAATGGCAACTCAGTCCAAGCTCTTGTTTGTATTCCGTCAGAATACAAAATTTGGGAAGGATGAAGGAAAACCAACTCAGACACAGAAAATATTTAGGAAATTGCCACTCAAGAAACCACAAATTGGCTGAGGCAGTCAAAATAATAACAGCAAGCCAGAATTGGAGCACGCCAACAGCTGTGCCCTGATTGAAAAAGAACCTTCCTCTTGAGCCCTGAACTCCATATTGCAGCCTCAAAACCAAAGATCACATCAGAAAATTCATTACAAACCATGATAAATAAGAAAAATGAGAAAAAAGCCAAAGAAATGCAAGAATCCATAATGATATTGGGCTTGATTTAGTCGCAAGGAAATTGCTGTTCCCGGATTCATCCACCACTCCAGCTGAATGCCTGTGCAATTCTGACTGAATTAACCTCAACATCGCAGTGAAACTCAGTTTGGAGGCAATTAATGTCTGTCACCTAGCCAAAGTGTACCATTTGTGTTTCCAAAACACAAAAACTCACCTTGGTTGAGTTACCTGTAGATTTCTAAGCTTCAAATGCCTATTTGTTGTGTTTTGTATTTCATAATGGCTACTCTTTCCTAACACTTGCTTGTATTGCGTCAGAATACAAAATTTGGGATGGAAGAAGAAAAACCAACTCAGACCCAGAAAACATTTAGGAAAATGCTGTTCAAGAAATGACATATTGGCTGAGGCACCCAAAACACTGACGGCAAGCCAGAATTGGAGCAAGCCAACAGCTGTGCCCTGATTGAAAAAGACCCTTCCTCTTGTGCCCTGAACTCAATATGCCAGCCTCTAAACCAAAGCTCACATCAGAAAATTCATTACAAACCATGATAAATATGAAAAATGAGAAAAAAGCCAAAGAAATGCAAGAATCCATAATGATATTGGGTTTGATTTAGTCGCAAGGAAACGGGCTGTACCCGGATTCATCCAACCATCCAGGTGACTGCCTGTGGAATTCTGACTGAATTAACCTGAAAATCGCAGTGAAACTCTGTTTGGAGGCAATTAATATCTGTCACCTCAGCCAAAGTATTCCATTTGTTTTTCCAAAACACAAAAACTCACCTTGGTCATGTTACATGTGGATTTATAAGCTTCAAACGCCTATTGGTTATGTTTTTTATTTAATAATGGCTAACCTGTCCCAACTTTTGTTTGTATTTCATCAGAATACAAAATTTGGGAAGGAAGAAGGCAAAACCAACTCAGACCCAGAAAACATTTAGGAAATTGCCGCTCAAGAAACCACAAATTGGCTGAGGCACCCAAAACAATGACAGCAAGCCAGAATTGGAGCAAGCCAACAGCTGTGCCCTGATTGAAAAAGAACCTTCCTCTTGTGCCCTGAACTCCATATTGCAGCCTCTACACCAAAGCTTACATCAGAAAATTCATTACAAATCATGATAAATAAGAGAAATGAGAAAAAAGCCAAAGAAATGCAAGAGTCCTCTGTGATATTTTGCTGGATTTAGATGCAAGGAAAATGACTGTTTCCAGATTGATCCCCCCCTCCCACAGACTGACTTTGGAATTCTGATTGAATTCACCTCAAAATCGCACTCACACTCAATTTAGAGGAAATTAGTATCTGTCCCCTCAGTAGAAGTGTTCCACGTCATTTTCTGAAACACAGAAACTCATCTTGGTCGTGTTGCCTGTAGATTTCTAATCCTGAAAGGCCAATTTGTTGTATTTTCTTTTATTCTTTCATAATCGCTATTATGTCCACAATCTTGCTTCTATTGCATCAGAATACAAAATTTGGGAAGGAAGAAGGCAAAACCAACTCAGACCCAGAAAACATTTAGGAAATGCCGCTCAAGAAACCAAAAGTCAGCTGAGGCACCAAAAACAATGACAGCAAGCCAGAATTGCAGCAAGACAACAGCTGTTCCCTGAATGAAAAAGAACCTTCCTCCTGTGCCCTGAACTACATATTGCAGCATCAAAACCAAAGCTCACATCAGAAATTCATTACAAACATTGACAAATAAGAAAAATGAGAAAAAAGCCAAAGAAATTCAAGAATGCATAATGATATTGATCTTGATTTAGTCTCAAGGAAACCGGCTGTTCCCGGATTCATCCACCCCGCCAGCTGATTGCCTGTGGAATTCTGACTGAATTAACCTGAAAATCGCAGTGAAACTCAGTTTGGAGGCAATTAATATCTGTCACCTCAGCCAAAGTGTTCCATTTGTGTTTCCAAAACACAAAAACTCACCTTGGTCATGTTACCTGTAGATTTCTAATCTTCAAATGCCTATTTGTAGTGTTTTGTATTTCATAATGGGTACTCTGTCCAAACTCTTGCTTGTATTGCATCAGAATACAAAATTTGGGAATAAGAAGGCAAAACCAACTCAGACCCAGAAAACTTTTAGGAAATTGCTGCTCAAGAAACGAAAAGTAAGCTGAGACACCGAAAACAATGACAGCAAGCCAGAATGGGAGTAAGCCAACAGCTGTGCCCTGATTGAAAAAGAACCTTCCTCTTGTGCCCTGACTCAATATGCCAGCCTCAAAACCAAAGCTCACATCAGAAAATGCATTACAAACCATGAGAAATAAGGGAAATGTGAAAAAGGCAAACAAATGCAAGCATCCTTTGTGATATTTGGCTGTATTTAGACACAAGGAAACTAGCTGTTTCCAGATTCATCCCCCCCTTCCACTGACAGACTTTGCAATTCTGATTGAATTCACCTCAAAATCGCACTCACACTCAATTTGGAAGGAATTAGAATCTGTACCCTCAGTAGAAGGGTTCCATGTCGTTTTCCAAAACACAGAAGCTCACCTTGTTCGTGTTGCCTGTAGATTTCTAATCCTGAATGGCCAATTTGCTGTGTTTTTTTCTTTCATAATGGCTACTCTCTCCAAAATCATGCTTGTATTGCATCAGAATACAAAATTTGGGAAGGAAGAAGGCAAAACCAACTCAGACCCAGGAAACATTTAGGAAATTGCAACAAAAGAAACCACAAATTGGCTGAGGCACCCAAAACAATGACAGCAAGCCAGAATTGGATCAAGCCAACAGCTGTGCCCTGATGGAAAAAGACCATTCCTCCGGTGCCCTGAACTCAATATGCCAGCCTCAAAACCAAAGCTCACATCAGAAAATTCATTACAAACCATGATAAATAAGACAAATGAGAAAAAAGCCAAAGAAATGCAAGAATCCATAATGATATTGGGCTTGATTTAGTCGCAAGGAAACCGGCTGTTCCCGGATTCATCCACCCCAACAGCTGACTGCCTGTGGAATTCTGACTGAATTAACCAGAAAATCAAAGTGAAACTCAGTTTGGAGGCAATTAATGTCTGTCACCTCAGCCAAAGTGTTCCATGTTATTTTCCAAAACACAAACACTTACCTTGGTTGTGCTACCTGTCGATGTGTAAGCATCCAACGCCTATATGTTGTGTTTTTTATTTCATAATGGCTACTCTGTCCAAACTCTTGTGTGTATTGCGTCAGGATACAAAATTTGGGAAGGAAGAAGGCAAAACCAACTCAGAACCAGAAAGCATTTAGGAAATTGCCACTGAAGAAACGAATAATGGGGTGAGGCACCCAAACCAATGACAGCAAGCCAGAATTGGAGCAAGCCAACAGCTGTGCCCTGATTGGAAAAGAACCTTCCTCTTGTGCCCTGAACTCCATATTGCAGCCTCAAAACCAAAGCTAACATCAGAAAATTCATTACAAACCATGATCAATAAGAAAAATGAGAAAAAAGCCAAAGAAAGGCAAGAATCCATAATGATATTGGGCTTGATTTAGTCGCAAGGAAACCGGCTGTTCCCAGATTCATCCACACCTCCAGCTGACTGCCTGTGGACTTCTGACTGAATTAACCTGAAAATCGCAGTAAAACTCAGTTTGGAGGCAATTAATATCTGTCACCTCATGCAAAGTGTTCCATTTTAGTTTCCAAAACACAAAAATTCACCTTGGTCGTGTTACCTGTAGATTTTTAAGCTTCAAAAGCCTATATGTTGTTTTTTTTTATTTCATAAAGGCTACTCTGCCCAAACTCTTGTTTGTATTGTGTCAGAATACAAAATTTGGGAAGGAAGAAGGCAAAACCAACTCAGACCCAGAAAACTTTTAGGAAATTGCAGCTCAAGAAACTAAAAGTCAGCTGAGACACCGAAAACTAGGACAGCAAGCCAGAATTGGAGCAAGCCAACAGCTGTGCCCTGATTGAAAAAGACTCTTCCTCTTGTGCCCTGAACTCAATATGCCAGACTCAAAACCAAAGCTCACATCAGAAAATTCATTACAAACCATAATAAATAAGGGAAATGTGAAAAAGCCAAAGAAATGCAAGCGTCCTTTGTGATATTTGGCTGGATTTAGACACAAGGAAACTGACTGTTTCCAGATTCATCCCCTCCTTTCACAGAATGACTTTGGAATTCTGATTGAATTCACCTCAAAATCGCATTCACACTCAATTTGGAGGGAATTAGAATCTTTCCCCTCAGCAGAAGTGTTCCATGTCGTTTTCCAAAACACAGAAACTCATCTTGTTTGTGTTGCCTGTAGATTTCTAATCCTGAACGGCCAATTTGCTGTGTTTTTTTTTTTTTCTTTCATACTGGCTACTCTGTCCAAAATCTTGCTTGTATTGCATCAGAATACAAAATTTGGGAAGAAGAAGGCAAAACCAAATCAGACCCAGAAAACATTCAGGAAATTGAGCTGAAGAAGCCAAAATCAGCTGAGGCACCCAAAACAATGACAGCAAGCCAGAATTGGAGCAAGCCAACAGCTGTGCCCCGTTTGAAAAAGACCATTCCTCCGGTGCCCTCGACTCCATATTGCAGACTCGAAACCAAAGTTCACATCAGAAAATTCATTACAAACCATGATAAAGAAGAAAAAAGAGAAGAAAATATCAAAGAAATGCAAGAATCCATAATGATATTGGGCTTGATTTAGTCACAAGGAAACCAGCTGTTCCTGAATTCATCCACCCCTACAGATGACTGCCTGTGGAATTCTGACTGAATTAACCTGAAAATCGCAGTGAAACTCAGTTTGGAGGCAATTAATGTCTGTCACCTCAGCCAAAGTGTTCCATTTTATTTTCCAAAACACAAAAACTCACAATGGTCCTGTTACCTGTAGATTTATAAGCTTCAAATACCTATTTGTTGTGTTTTTTATCTCATAAGGGCTACTCTGCCCAAACTCTTGTTTGTATTGCATCAGAATACAACATTTGGGAAGGAAGAAGGCAAAACCAACTCAGACCTAGTAAACATTTAGGAAATTGCTGCTCAACAAACCAAAAGTCAGCTGAGGCACCCAACACAATGACAGCAAGCCAGAATTGAAGCAAGCCAACAGCTCTACCCTAATTGAAAAAGAACCATCCTCTTGTGCCCTGAACTCCATACTGAAGCCTCAAAACAAAAGCTCACATCAGAAAATTCATTACATAGCATGATAAATATGGGAAATGTGAAAAAGCCAAAGAAATGCAAGAGTCCTTTGTAATATTTGGCTGGATTTAGACACAAGGAAATGGGCTGTTTTCAGATTCATCCCCCCCTTTCACAGACTGACTTTGGAATTCTGATTGAATTCACCTCAAAATTGCATTCACACTCAATTTGGAGGGAATTACTAACTGTCCTCTCAGCAGAAGGGTTCCATGTCACTTTCCAAAACACAGAAACTCATCTTGGTTGTGTTGCCTGTAGATTTTTTGCTGTGTTTTTGTTTTCCTTCCTAATGGCTGCTCTGTCCAAAATCTTGCCTGTATTGCGTCAGAATACAAAATTTGGGAAGGAAGCAGGCAAAACCAACTCAGACCCAGAAACCATTTAGGAAATTGTCACTCAAGAAACCATACATCTGCTGAGGCACCCAAAACAATGACAGCAAGCCAGAATTGGAGCAAGCCAACAGCTGTGCCCTGATTGAAAAAGACCCTTCCTCTTGTGCCCTGAACTCAATATGCCAGCCTAAAAACCAAAGCTCACATCAAAAAATTCATTACAAACCATGATAAATAAGAAAAATGAGAAAAAAGCCAAAGAAATGCAAGAATCCATAATGATATTGGGCTTGATTTAGTTGCAAGGAAACCGGCTGTTCCCGGATTCACCCAACCCTCCAGCTGACTGCCTGTGGAATTCTGACTGAATTAACCTGAAAATCGCAGTGAAACTCAGTTTGGAGGCAATTAATATCTGTCACCTCAGCCAAAGTGTTCCATTTGTGTTTCCAAAACACAAAAACTCACCTTGGTCGTGTTACCTGTAGATATCTAAGCTTCAAAATTTATTTGTTGTGTTTTTTATTTCATTATGGCTATTCTGCCCAAACTCTTGTTTGTATTGCATCAGAATACAAAATTTGGGAAGGAAGAAGGCAAAACCAACTCAGACCCAGGAAACATTTAGGAAATTGCCATTCAAGAAACCACAATTCGGCTGAGGCACCCAAAACAATGACAGCAAGCCAGAATTGGAGCAAGGCAACAGCTGTGCCCTGATTGAAAAAGAACCATCCTCTGGTGCCCTGAACTCAATATGCCAGCCTCAAAACCAAAGCTCACATCAGAAAATTCATTACAAACCATGACAAATAAGAAAAATGAGAAAAAAGCCAAAGAAATGCAAGAATCCATAATGATATTGGGCTTGATTTAGTTGCAAGCAGATTGGCTGTTCCTAGACTCATCCAACCCTCCAGCTAACTACCTGTGGAATTCTGACTGAATTAACCTGAAAATCGCAGTGAAACTCAGTTTGGAGGCAATTAATATCGGTCGCCTCAGCCAAAGTGTTCCATTTTATTTTCCAAAACACAAAAATTCACCTTGGTCGTGTTACCTGTAGCTCCAAACACCTATTTGTGGTGTTTTTTATTTCATAATGGCTACTCTGCCCAAACTCTTGTTTGTATTGCGTCATAGTACAAAATTTGGGAAGGAAGAAGGCAAAACCAACTCAGACCCAGAAAACATTTAGGAAATTTCTGCTCAATAATCCACAAATCATCTGAGGCACCCAAAACAATGACAGCAAGCCAGAATGGGAGCAAGCCAACAGCTGTGCCCTGATTTAAAAAGAACCTTCCACTTGTGCCCTGAACTCAATATGCCAGCTTCAAAACCAAAGCTCACATCAGAAAATTCATTACAATCCATGATAAATAAGGGAAATGTGAAAAAGCCAAAGAAACGCAAGAGTCCTTGGTGATATTTGGCTGGATTTAGACACAAGGAAACTGGCTGTTTCCTGATTCATCCCCCCTGACTTTGGCATTTTGACTGAATTCACCTCAAAATATCACTCACACTCAATTTGGAGGGAATTAATATCTGTCACCTCAGCCAAAGTGTTCCATATCATTTTCCAAAACACAGAAACTCATCTTGGTTGTGTTGCCTGTGGATTTCTAATCCTGAAAGGGCAGTTTGCTGTTTTTTTTTTTTTCTTTCATAATGGATACTCTGTCCAAAATCTTCCTTGTATTGAATCAGAATGCAAAATTTGGGAATAAGAAGGCAAAACTGACTCAGACCCAGAAAACATTTAGGAAATTGCCACACAAGAAACCACAAATCGGCTGAGGCACCCCAACCAATGACAGTAAGCCAGAATTGGAGCAAACCAACAGCTGTGCCTGTTTGAAAAAGAACCATCCTCTTGTGCCCTGAACTCCATATTGCAGCCTCAAAACCAAAGCTCACATCAGAAAATTCATTACAAACCATGATAAATAAGAAAAAAGAGAAAAATCCAAAGAAATGCAAGAATCCATAATGGTATGGGGCTTGATTTAGTCGCAAGGAAACCGGCTGTTCCCGGATTCATCCATACCTCCAGCTGACTGCCTGTGGAATTCTGACTGAATTAACCTGAAAATCGCAGTGAAACTCAAGAAACCAAGTCAGCTGAGGCACCCAAAACAATAACAGCAAGCTAGAATTGGAGCAAGCCAACAGCTGTTGCCCTGATCGAAAAAGAACCATCCTCTTGTGCCCTGAACTCCATATTGCAGCCTCAAAACCAAAGCTCACATCAGAAAATTCTTTACAAACCATAATAAATAAGGGAAATGTGAAAAATCCAAAGAAATGCAAGAGTCCTTTTCGATATTTGGCTGGATTTAGACACAAGGAAACTGGCTGTTTCAAGATTCATCCCCCCTGTCCACAGAATGACTTTGGAATTCTGATTGAATTCACCTCAAATCGCATTCACACTCAAATTGGAGGGAATTAGAATCTGTATCCTCAGCAGAAGGGTTCCATGTCGTTTTCCAAAACACAGAAATTCATCTTGGTCTTGTTGCCTTTAGAATTCTAATCCTGAAACCCAATTTGCTGTGTTTTTTTTTTCTTTCATAATGGCTACTCTGTCCAAAATCTTGCTTATATTGCACAGAAAACAAAATTTGGGAATATGAAGGCAAAACCAACTCAGACCCAGAAAACATTTAGGAAATTGCCACACAAGAAACCACAAATCGGCTTAGGCACCCAAACCAATGACAGCAAGCCAGAATGGGAGCAAGCCAACAGCTGTGCCTCTTTGAAAAACATCACTCCTCTTGTGCCCTGAACTCCATATTGCAGCCTCAAAACCAAAGCTCACATCAGAAAACGCATTACAAAGCATAATAAATAAAAAATAGAGAAAAATCCAAGGAAATGGAAGAATCCATAATGGTACTAGGCTTGATTTAGTGAAAGGAAACCGGCTGTTCCCAGATTAATGCACCCCTCCAGCTGACTGCCTGTGGAATTCTGACTGAATTAACCTGAAAATCGCAGTGAAACTCAAGAAACCAAAGTCAGCTGAGGCACCCAAAACAATGACAGCAAACCAGAATAGGAGCAAGCCAACAGCTGTGCCCTGATTGAAAAAGAACCATCCTCTTGTGCCCTGAACTCCATATTGCAGCCTCAAAACCAAAGCTCACATCAGAAAATTCATTACAAACCATGAAAAATAAGGGAAATGTGAAAAAGCCAAAGAAATGCAAGCGTCCTTTGTGATATTTGGCTGGATTTAGACACAAGGAAACTGGCTGTTTAAAAATTCATCCCCCCTTTCCACAGACTGACTTTGGAATTCTGATTGAATTCACCTGAAAATTGCACTGACACTCAATTTGGAGGGAATTAGAATCTCTCCCCTCAGCAGAAGGGTTCCATGTCATTTTCCAAAACACAGAAATTCATCTTGGTCTTGTTGCCTTTAGAATTCTAATCCTGAAACCCAATTTGCTGTGTTTTTTTTTTCTTTCATAATGGCTACTCTGTCCAAATTCTTGTTTGTATTGCATCAGAATACAATATTTGGGAATAAGAAGGCAAATGCGACTCAGACCCAGAAAATATTTACGAAATTGCCGCGCAAGAAACCATAAATCGGCTGAGGCATCCAAAAAATGATAGTAAGCCAGAATTGGAGCACTGCAACAGCTGTGCCCTGATTGCAAAAGAACCATCCTCTTGTGCCCTGAACTCCATATTGCAGCCTCAAAACCAAAGCTCACATCAGAAAATTCATTACAAACCTTGATAAATAAGAAAAATGAGAAAAGCCAAAGATGCAAGAATCCATAATGATATTGGGCTTGATTTAGTCGCAAGGAAACTGGCCGTTCCCGGATTCATTCACCCCTCCAGCTGACTGCCTGTGGAATTCTGACTGAATTAACCTGAAAATCGCAGTGAAACTCAGTTTGGAGGCAATTAATGTCTGTCACCTCAGCCAAAGTGTTCCATTTCATTTTCCAAAACACAAAAACTCACCTTGGTCATGTTACCTGTTGATTTATAAGCTTCAAACGCCTATTTGTTGTGTTTTTTATTTCATAATGGCTACTCTGTCCAAACTCTTGTTTGTATGGCATCAGAATACAACATTTGGGAAGGAAGAAGGCAAAACCAACTCAGACCCAGAAAACATTTGGAAATTACCACTCAAGAAACCACAAATCGGCTGAGGCACCAAAAACAGTGACAGCAAGCCAGAATTGGAGCAAGCAAACAGCTGCGCCCTGATTGAAAAAGACCCTTCCTCTTGTGCCCTGAACTCAATATTGCAGCCTCAAAACCAAAGCTCATATCAGAAAATTCATTACAAATCATGATAAATAAGAGAAATGAGAAAAAAGCCAAAGAAATGCAAGAATCCATAATGATATTGGGTTTGATTTAGTTGCAAGGAAACCGGCTGTTCCCAGATTCATCCACCCCTCCAGCTGACTGCCTGTGCAATTCTGACTGAATTAACCTCAACATCGCAGTGAAACTCAGTTTGGAGGCAATTAATATCTGTCACCTCAGACAAGTGTTCCATTTTAGTTTCCAAAACACAAAAACTCACCTTGGTCGTGTTACCTGTAGATTTATAAGCTTCAAACACCTATTTGTTGTGTTTTTTATTTCATAATGGCTACTCTGTCCAAAATCTTGGTTGTATTGTGTCAGAACACAAAATTTGGGAAGGAAGAAGGCAAAACCAACTCACACCCAGAAAACATTTAGGAAATTGCCGCTCAAGAAACCACAAATCGGCTGAGGCACCCAAAACAATGACAGCAAGCCAGAATGGGAGTAAGCCAACAGCTGTGCCCTGATTGAAAAAGAACCTTCCTCTTGTGCCCTGAACTCCATATTGCAGCCTCCACACCAAAGCTCACAACAGAAAATTCATTACAAATCATGATAAATTGGAGAAATGAGAAAAAAGCCAAAGAAATGCAAGAGTCCTTTGTGATATTTGGCTGGATTTAGATGCAAGGAAAATGACTGTTTCCAGATTCATCCCCCCCTCCCAAAGACTAACTTTGGAATTCTGATTGAATTCACCTCAAAATCGCACTCACACTCAATTTAGAGGGAATTAGTATCTGTCCCCTCAGTAGAAGGGTTCCATGTCATTTTCCGAAACGCAGAAACTCATCTTGGTCGTGTGCCTGTAGATTTCTAATCGAGAAAGGCCAATTCATTGTGGTTTTTTTTCTTTCATAATTGCTATTATGTCCAAAACTTGCTTCTATTGAATCAGAATACAAAATTTTGGAAGGAAGAAGGCAAAACCAACTGAGACCTAGTAAACATATAGGAAATTGCTGCTCAAGAAACCACAAATCGGCTGAGGCACCCAAAACAATGACAGCAAGCCAGAATTGGAGCAAGCCAACAGCTGTGCCCTGATTGAAAAAGAACCATCCTCTGGTGCCCTGAACTCCATATTGCAGCCTCAAAACCAAAGCTCACATCAGAAAATTCATTACAAACCATAATAAATAAGGGAAATGTGAAAAAGCCAAAGAAATGCAAGCGTCCTTTTCGATATTTGGCTGGATTTAGACACAAGGAAACTGGCTGTTTAAAAATTCATCCCCCCTTTCCACAGACTGACTTTGGAATTCTGATTGAATTCACCTGAAAATTGCACTGACACTCAATTTGGAGGGAATTAGAATCTCTCCCCTCAGCAGAAGGGTTCCATGTCATTTTCCAAAACACAGAAATTCATCTTGGTCTTGTTGCCTTTAGAATTCTAATCCTGAAACCCAATTTGCTGTGTTTTTTTTTTCTTTCATAATGGCTACTCTGTCCAAATTCTTGTTTGTATTGCATCAGAATACAATATTTGGGAATAAGAAGGCAAATGCGACTCAGACCCAGAAAATATTTACGAAATTGCCACGCAAGAAACCATAAATTGGCTGAGGCATCCAAAAAATGATAGTAAGCCAGAATTGGAGCATTGCAACAGCTGTGCCCTGATTGCAAAAGAACCATCCTCTTGTGCCCTGAACTCCATATTGCAGCCTCAAAACCAAAGCTCACATCAGAAAATTCATTACAAACCTTGATAAATAAGAAAAATGAGAAAAGCCAAAGATGCAAGGATCCATAATGATATTGGGCTTGATTTAGTCACAAGGAAACTGGCCGTTCCCGGATTCATTCCCCCCTCCAGCTGACTGCCTGTGGAATTCTGACTGAATTAACCTGAAAATCGCAGTGAAACTCAGTTTGGAGGCAATTAATGTCTGTCACCTCAGCCAAAGTGTTCCATTTCATTTTCCAAAACACAAAAACTCACCTTGGTCATGTTACCTGTAGATTTATAAGCTTCAAACGCCTATTTGTTGTGTTTTTTATTTCATAATGGCTACTCTGTCCAAACTCTTGTTTGTATGGCATCAGAATACAACATTTGGGAAGGAAGAAGGCAAAACCAACTCAGACCCAGAAAACATTTGGAAATTACCACTCAAGAAACCACAAATCAGCTGAGGCACCAAAAACAGTGACAGCAAGCCAGAATTGGAGCAAGCAAACAGCTGCGCCCTGATTGAAAAAGACCCTTCCTCTTGTGCCCTGAACTCAATATTGCAGCCTCAAAACCAAAGCTCATATCAGAAAATTCATTACAAATCATGATAAATAAGAGAAATGAGAAAAAAGCCAAAGAAATGCAAGAATCCATAATGATATTGGGTTTGATTTAGTCGCAAGGAAACCGGCTGTTCCCAGATTCATCCACCCCTCCAGCTGACTGCCTGTGCAATTCGGACTGAATTAACCTGAAAATCGCAGTGAAACTCAGTTTGGAGGCAATTAATATCTGTCACCTCAGACAAGTGTTCCATTTTAGTTTCCAAAACACAAAAACTCACCTTGGTCGTGTTACCTGTAGATTTATAAGCTTCAAACGCCTATTTGTTGTGTTTTTTATTTCATAATGGCTACTCTGTCCAAAATCTTGGTTGTATTGTGTCAGAACACAAAATTTGGGAAGGAAGAAGGCAAAACCAACTCAGACCCAGAAAACATTTAGGAAATTGCCGCTCAAGAAACCACAAATCGGCTGAGGCACCCAAAACAATGACAGCAAGCCAGAATGGGAGTAAGCCAACAGCTGTGCCCTGATTGAAAAAGAACCTTCCTCTTGTGCCCTGAACTCCATATTGCAGCCTCCACACCAAAGCTCACAACAGAAAATTCATTACAAATCATGATAAATTGGAGAAATGAGAAAAAAGCCAAAGAAATGCAAGAGTCCTTTGTGATATTTGGCTGGATTTAGATGCAAGGAAAATGACTGTTTCCAGATTCATCCCCCCCTCCCAAAGACTAACTTTGGAATTCTGATTGAATTCACCTCAAAATCGCACTCACACTCAATTTAGAGGGAATTAGTATCTGTCCCCTCAGTAGAAGGGTTCCATGTCATTTTCCGAAACGCAGAAACTCATCTTGGTCGTGTGCCTGTAGATTTCTAATCGAGAAAGGCCAATTCATTGTGTTTTTTTTTCTTTCATAATTGCTATTATGTCCAAAACTTGCTTCTATTGAATCAGAATACAAAATTTTGGAAGGAAGAAGGCAAAACCAACTCAGACCCAGAAAACATTTAGGAAATTGCCGCTCAAGAAACCAAAAGTCAGCTGAGGCACCCAAAGAAATGACAGCAAGCCAGAATTGGAGCAAGCCAACAGCTGTGCCCTGATCGAAAAAGAACCATACTCTGGTGCCCTGAACGCCATATTGCAGCCTCAAAACCAAAGCTCACATCAGACACTTCATTACAAACCATGATAAATAAGAGAAATGAGAAAAAAGCCAAAGAAATGCAAGAATCCATAATGATATAGGGCTTGATTTAGTTCCAAGGAGACCGGCTGTTCACAGATTCATCCACCCCTTCAGCTTACTGCCAGTGGAATTCTGAGTAAAATAACCTGAAACTCATAGTGAAACTCAGTTTGGAGGCTATTAATATTTGTCACCTCAGCCAAAGTGTTCCTTTTTAGTTTCCAAAACACAAAAACTCACCTTGGTCATGTTACCTGTAGATGTCTAAGCTTCAAACGCCTATTTGTTGTGCTTTTTCTTTCATAATGTCTACTATGTCCAAACTCTTGTTTGTATTGTGTCAGAATACAACATTTGGGAAGGAAGAAGGCAAAACCAACTCAGACCCAGAAAACATTTAGGAAATTGCTGCTCAAGAAACAAAAGTCAGCTGAGGCACCCAAAACAATGACAGCAAGCCAGAATTGGAGCAAGCCAATAGCTGTGCCCTGATTGAAAAAGATCCTTCCTCTTCTGCCGTGAACTCCATATTTCACCCTCAAAACCAAAGCTCACATCAGAAAATTCATTACAAACCATGATATATATTGGAAATGTGAAAAAGCCAATGAAATGCAAGAGTCCTTTTTGATATTTGCTTGGAATTAGGCACAAGGAAACTGGCTGTTTCCTGATTCATCTCCCACTTCCACAGACTGACTTTTGAATTCTGACTGAATTCACCTCAAAATCGCACTGACACTCAATTTGGAGGGAATTGGAATCTTTCCCCTCAGCATAAGGGATCCACGTCATTTTCCAAAACACAGAAACCCATCTTGGTCATGTTGCCTGTAGATTTCTAAACTTGAAAGCTAATTTGCTGTGTTATTTTTTTTCTTTCATAATGGATACTCTGTCCAAATTCTTGCTTGTATTGTGTCAGAATACAAAATTTGAGAAGGAAGAAGGAAAAACCAACTCAGACCCAGAAAACATTGAGGAAATTTCGCTGAAGAAACCAAAGTCAGCTGAGGCACCCAAAACAATGACAGCAAACCAGAATTGGAGCGTGCCAACAGCTGTGCCCTGATCGAAAAAGAACCTTCCTTTTGTGCCCTGAACTCAATATGCCAGCCTCAAAACCAAAGCTCACATCAGAAAATTCATTACAAACCATGATAAATAAGAAAAATGAGAAAAAAAGCCAAAAAAATGCAAGAATCCATAACGATATTGGGCTTGATTTAGTTGCAAGGAAACCGACTGTTCCCGGATTCATCCACCCCTCCAGCTGACTGCCTGTGGAATTCTGACTGAATGAATCTGTAAATCGCCGTGAAACTCCGTTTGGAGGCAATTATTATCTGTCACCTCAGCCAAAGTGTTCCATTTTAGTTTCCCAAACATAAAAACTCACCTTGGTCATGTTACTTGTAGATTTCTAAGCTTCAAACGCCTATTTGTTGTGTTTTTTATTTCATAATGGCTACTCTGTCCAAACTCTTGTTTATATTGCGTCAGAATACAAAATTTGGGAAGGAAGAAGGCAAAACCAACTCAGACCCAGAAAACATATAGGAAATTGCCGCTCAAGAAACAACAAATTGCCTGAAACACCCAAAACAATGACAGTAAGACAGAATTGGAGCAAGCCAACAGCAGTGCCCTGATTTAAAGAGACCATTCCTCCGGTGCCCTGAACTCCATATTGCAGCCTTAAAACCAAAGCTGACATTAGAAAATTCAATACAAACCACGATCAATAATAAAATTAGAAAAAAGCCAAAGAAATGCAAGAATCCATAATGATATTGGGCTTGATTTAGTTGCAAGGAAACCGGCTGTTCCCGGATTCATCCACCCCTCCAGCTGACTGCCTGTGGAATTCTGACTGAATTAACCTGAGATTCGAAGTGAAACTCTGTTTGGAGGAAATTAATGTCTGTCACCTCAGCCAAAGTGTTCCATTTTAGTTTCCAAAACACAAAAACTCACCTTGGTCGTGTTACTTGTAGATGTCTAAGCTTCAAACGCCTATTTGTTCTGTTTTTTAGTTCATAATGGCTACTCTGCCGAAACTCTTGTTTATATTGTGTCAGAATACAAAATTTGGGAAGGAAGAAGGCAAAACCAACTCAGACCCAGAAAACATTTAGGAAATTGATGTTGAAGAAACCACAAATTGCCTGAAGCACCCAAAACAATGACAGCAAGCCTGAATTGGAGCAAGCCAACACCTGTGTGCTTTTTGAAAGAGAACCTTCCTCTTATGCCCTGAACTCAATATGCCAGCCTCAAAATCAAAGATCACATCAGAAAATTCATTACAAACCATGATAAATAAGAAAAATGAGAAAAATCTAAAGAAATGCAAGAATGCATAATGATATTGGGCTTGATTTAGTCGCAAGGAAACCGGCTGTTCCCGGATTCATCCACCCCTCCAGCTGACTGCCTGTGCAATACTGACTGAATTAACCTGCAAATCGCAGAGAAACTCCGTTTGGAGGCAATTAATATCTGTCACCTCAGCCAAAGTGTTCCATTTTAGTTTCCAAAACACAAAAACTCACCTTGGTCATGTTACCTGTAGATTTATCAGCTTCAAATGCCTATTTGCTGTGTTTTTTATTTCATAAAGGCTACTCTGTCCAAACTCTTGTTTGTATTGCGTCAGAATACAAAATTTGGGAAGGAAGAAGGCAAAACCAACTCAGACCCAGAAAACATTTAGGAAATTGCCGCTCAAGGAACCACAAATCAGCTGAGGCACCCAAAACAATGACAGCAAGCCAGAATTGGAGCAAGCCAACAGCTGTGCCCTGATTGAAAAAGACCATTCCTCTCGGTGCCCTGAACTCCATATTGCAGCGTAAAAACCAAAGCTCACATCAGATAATTCATTACAAACCATGATAAATAAGAAAAATGAGAAAAAAAGGCAAAGAAATGCAAGAATCCATAATGATATTGGGCTTGATTTAGTCGCAAGGAAACCAGATGTTCCCGGAATCATCCACCCCTCGAGCTGACTGCCTGTGGGATTCTGACTGAATTACCTGAAATTTGCAGTGAAACTCAGTGTGGAGGCAATTAATGTCTGTCGACTCAGCCAAAGTGTTCCATTTTAGTTTCCAAAACACAAACTCACCTTGGTCCTGTTACTTGTAGATGTCTAAGCGTCAAAGGCCTATTGTTTGTGTTTTTTAGTTCATAATAGCTACTCTGTCCAAACTCTTGTTTGTATGACATCAGAATACAAAATTTGGGAAGGAAGAAGGCAAAACCTACTCAGACCCAGAAAACATTTAGGAAATTGCCCCTCAAGAAACCAAAAGTCAGCTGAGGCACCCAAAAATGTGACAGCAAGCCTGAATTGGAGCAAGCCAACAGCTGTGCCCTGATTGAAAAAGAACCTTCCTCTTGTGCCATGAACTCAATATTGCAGCCTCAAAACCAAAGCTCACATCAGAAAATTCATTACAAACCATGATCAATAAGAAAAATGAGAAAAAAGCCAAAGAAATGCAAGAATCCATAATGATATTGGGCTTGATTTAGTCGCAAGGAAACCGGCTGTTCCCAGATTCATCCACCCTCTAGCTGACTGCCTGTGGAATTCTGACTGAATTAACCTGAAAATCGCAGTGAAACTGAGTTTGGAGGCAATTAATGTCTGTCACCTCTGCCAAAGTGTTCCATTTTATTTTCCAAAACACAAAAACTCACCTTGGTCATGTTACCTTTGGATTTCTAAGCTTGAAACGTCTATTTGTCGTGTTTTTTATTTCATAAAGGCTACTCTGCCGAAACTCTTGTTTATATTGCGTGAGAATACAAAATTTGGGAAGGAAGAAGGCAAAACCAACTCAGAGCCAGAAAACATTTAGGAAATTGCTGCAAAGAAACCACAAATCGGCTGAGGCACCCAAAACAATGACAGCAAGCCAGAATTGGAGCAAGCCAACAGCTGTGCCCTGATTGAAAAAGACCATTCCTCCGGTGCCCTGAACTCCATATTGCTGCCTTAATACCAAAGCTCACATCAGAAAATTCATTACAAACCATGATAAAGAAGAAAAACAGAAAAAAAAAACAAAGAAATGCATGAATCCATAATGATATTGGGCTTGATTTTGTCACAAGGAAACCGGCTGTTCCCGGATTTTCCACCCCTCCAGCTGACTGCCTGTGGAATTCTCACTGAATTAACCTGAAAATCGCAGTGAAACTCAGTTTGGAGGCAATTAATATCTGTCACCTCAGCCAAAGTGTTCCATTTTACTTTCCAAAACACAAAAACTCACCTTGGTCGTGTTACCTGTAGATTTCTAAGCTTCAAACGCCTATTTGTTGTGTTTTTTATTTCATAATGGCTACTCTGCCCAAACTCTTGTTTGTATTGCGTCAGAATACAAAATTTTGGAAGGAAGAAGGCAAAACCAACTCAGACACAGGAAACATTTAAGAAATTGCCACTCATGAAACCACACATTAGCTGAGGCACCCAAAACAATGACAGCAATCCAGAATTGGAGCAAGCCAACTGCTGTGTCTGATTGAAAACAATAATCCTCTTGTGGCCTGAACTCAATATGCCAGCCTCAAAACCAAAGCTCACATCAGAAATTTCTTTACAAAGCATGATAAATAAGGGAAATGTGAAAAAGGCAAACAAATGCAAGCGTCCTTAGTGATATTTGGCTGGATTTAGACACAAGGAAACTGGCTGTTTCCAGATTCATCCCCCCCTTCCACTGACTGACTTTGGAATTCTGATTGAATTCACTTCAAAATCTCACTCACACTCAATTTGGAGGGAATTAGAATCTGTCCCCTCAGCAGAAGGGTTCCATGTCGTTTTCCAAAACACAGAAACTCATTTTGTTCGTGTTGCCTGTAGATTTCTAATCCTGAGCGGCCAATTTGCTGTGTTCTTTTTCTCTTTCATAATGGCTACTCTGTCCAAAATCTTGATTGTATTGCATCAGAATACAAAATTTGGGAAGAAGGAGGCAAAACCGACTCAGACCTAGAAAACACTTAGGAATTTGCAACACAAGAAACCACAAATCGACTGAGGCACCCAAAACAATGACAGGAAGTCAAACAGTTGTGCCCTGATTGAAAAAGAACCTTCCTCTTGTGCCCTGAACTCAATATGCCAGCCTCAAAACCAAAGCTCACATCAGAAAATTCATTACAAACCATGATAAATAAGAAAAATGAGAAAACAGCCAATGAAATGCAAGAATCCATAATAATATTGGGCTTGATTTAGTCACAAGGAAACCGGCTGTTCCCGGATTTTCCACCCCTCCAGCTGACTGCCTGTGGAATTCTCACTGAATTAACCTGAAAATCGCAGTGAAACTCAGTTTGGAGGCAATTAATATCTGTCACCTCAGCCAAAGTGTTCCATTCTATTTTCCAAATCACAAAAACTCACCTTGGTCGTGTTACCTGTATATGTCTAAGCTCCAAATGCCTATTTGTTGTGTTTTTTATTTCATAATGGGTACTCTGTCCAAACTCTTGGTTGTATTGCGTCAGAATACAAAATTTGGGAAGGAAGAAGGCAAAACCAACTCAGACCCAGAAAACATTTAGGAAATTGCCGCTCAAGAAAGCACAAATTGCCTGAACCACCCAAAACAATGACAGCAAGCCTGAATTGGAGCACGCCAACAGCAGTGCCCTGATTGTAAAAGAACCTTCTTCTTGTGTCCTGAACTCAATATGCCAGCCTCAAAACCAAAGCTCACATCAGAACTTTCATTACAAACCATGATAAAGAAGAAAAATGAGAAGAAAGCCAAAGAAATGCAAGAATCCATAATAATATTGGGCTTGATTTAGTCGCAAGGAAACCGGCTGTTCCCGGATTCATCCACCCCTCCAGCTGACTGCCTGTGGAATTCTGACTGAATTAACGTGAAAATTGTAGCGTAACTGAGATTGGAGCCAATTAATGTCTGTCACCTCAGCCAAAGTGTTCAATTTTAGTTTCCAAAACACAAAAACTCACCTTGGTCGTGTTACTTGTAGATGTCTAAGCTTCAAACGCCTATTTGTTGTGTTTTTTATTTCATAAGGGCTATTCTGCCGAAACTCTTGTTTATATTGCATCAGAATACAAAATTTGGGAAGGAAGAAGGCAAAACCAACTCAGACCCAGAAAACATTAAGGAAATTGCCGCTGAAGAAACCACAAATTGCCTGAAGCACCCAAAACAATGACAGCAAGCCAGAATTGGAGCAAGCCAACAGCTGTGTCCTTTTTGAAAATGAACCTTCCTCTTGTGCCCTGAGATCAATATTGCAGCCTCAAAACCAAAGCTCACATCAGAAAATTCATTACAAACCATGATCAATAAGAAAAATGAGAAAAAAGCCAAAGAAATGCAAGAATCCATAATGATATTGGGCTTAATTTAGTCGCAAGGAAACCGGCTGTTCCCAGATTCATCCACCCCTCCAGCTAACAGCCTTTGCAATTCTGACTGAATTAACCTGCAAATCGCAGGAAACTCAGTTTGGAGGCTATTATTATCTGTCACCTCAGCCAAAGTGTTCCATTTTAGTTTCCAAAACACAAAAACTCACCTTGGTCGTGTTAACCTGTAGATTTCTAAACTTCAAATGCCTATTTGCTGTGTTTTTTATTTCATAATGGCTACTCTGTCCAAAATCTTCTTTGTATTGTGTGAGAATACAAAATTTGGGAAGGAAGAAGGCAAAACCTACTCAGACCCAGAAAACATTTAGGAAATTGCCGCTCAAGAAACCACAAATTGCCTGAAACACCCAAAACAATGACAGCAAGCCAGAATTGGAGCAAGCCAACAGCTGTGTCCTTTTTGAAGAAGAACCTTCTTATTGTGCCCTGAACTCAATATGCCAGCCTCAAAACCAAAGCTCACATCAGAAAATTCATTACAAACCATGATAAATAAGAAAAATGAGAAAAAATCCAAAGAAATGCAAGAATCCATAATGATATTGTGCTTGATTTAGTCGCAAGGAAACCGGCAGTTCCCGGATTCCTCCACCCCTACAGCTGACTGCCTGTGGTATTCTGACTGAATTAACCTGCAAATCGCAGTGAAACTCCTTTTGGAGTTAATTAATATCTGTCACCTCAGCCAAAGTGTTCCATTTTATTTTCCAAAACACAAAAACTCACCTTGGTCGTGTTACCTGTAGATTTTTAAGCTTCAAACGCCTATTTGTTGTGTTTTTTATTTCATAATGGCTACTCTGTCCAAACTCTTATTTGTATTCCGTCAGAATACAAAATTTGGGAAGGAAGAAGGCAAAAACAACTCAGACCCAGAAAACATTTAGGAAATTGAGCTGAAGAAGCCAAAAGTCAGCTGAGGCACCCAAAACAATGACAGCAAGGCAGAATTGGAGCAAGCCAACAGCTGTGCCCTGTTTGAAAAAGACCATTCCTCCGGGTCCATATACTCCATATTGCAGCCTCAAAACCAAAGCTCACATCAGAAAATTCATTACAAACCATGATAAATCAGGGAAATGTGAGAAAGCCAAAGAAATGCAAGGGTCCTTTCTGATATTTGGCTGGATTTAGACACAAGGAAACTGGCTGTTTACAGATTCATCGCCCTTTCCACTGACTGACTTTGGAATTCTGATTCAATTCACCTCAAAATCTCACTCACACTCAATTTGGAGGGAATTAGAATCTGTCCCCTCAGCAGATGGGTTCCATGTCATTTTACAAAACAGAAACTCGTCTTGGTTGTGTTGCCTGTAAATTTCTAATTCTGAAAGGGCATTTGCTTTTTTTTTTTTTCTTTCATACGGGCTACACTGTCCAAAATCTTGCTTGTGTTGCATCAGAATACAAAATTTGGGAATAAGAAGGCAAAACCAATTCAGACCCAGAAAACATTTAGGAAATTGCCGCTCAAGAAAGCACAAATTGCCTGAAACACCCAAAACAATGACAGCAAGCCAGAATTGGAGCAAGCCAACAGCTGTGTCCTTTTAGAAAAAGAAACTTCCTCTTGTGGCCTGAACTCAATATGCCAGCCTCAAAACCAAAGCTCACATCAGAAAATTCATTACAAACCATGATAAATAAGAAAAATGAGAAAAAAGCCAAAATAATGAAAGAATCCTTAATGATATTGGGCTTGATTTAGTCGCAAGGAAACCGGCTGTTCCCAGATTCATCCACCCCTCCAGCTGACTGCCTGTGGAATTCTGACTGAATTAACCTGCGAATCGCAGTGAAACTCAGTTTGGAGGCAATTATTATCTATCCCCTCAGCCAAAGTGTTCCATTTTAGTTTCCAAAACACAAAAACTCACCTTGGTCATGTTACCTGTAGTTTTCTATGCTTCAAATGCCTATTTGCTGTGTTTTTTATTTCATAAAGGCTACTCTGCCGAAACTCTTGTTTGTATTGCGTCAGAATACAAAATTTGGGAAGGAAGAAGGCAAAACCAACTCAGACCCAGAAAACATTTAGGAAATTTCCGCTCCAGAAAGCACAAATTGCCTGAAACACCCAAAACAATGACAGCAAGCCAGAATTGGAGCAAGCCAACAGCTGTGTCCTTTTTGAAAAAGAACCTTCCTCTAGTGCCCTGAACTCAATATGCCAGCCTCAAAACCAAAGCTCACATCAGAAAATTCATTACAAACCATGATAAATAAGAAAAATGAGAAAAAGCCAAAGAAATGCAAGAATCCATAATGATATTCGGCTTGATTTAGTCACAAGGAAACCGGCTGTTCCCGGATTCATCCACCCCTCCAGCTGACTGCCTCTGGAATTCTGACTGAATTACCTGAAATTCACAGTGAAACTCAGTTTAGAGGCAATTAATGTCTGTCACCTCAGCCAAAGTGTTCCATTTTAGTTTCCAAAACACAAAAACTCACCTTGGTCGTGTTACCTGTAGATTTATAAGCTTCAAATGCCTATTTGCTGTGTTTTTTTATTTCCTAATGGCTACTCTGCCCAAACTCTTGTTTCTATTGCTTCAGAATACAAAATTTGGGAAGGAAGAAGGCAAAACTAACTCAGAGCCAGAAAACATTTAGGAAATTGCCGCTCAAGAAATCACAAATCAGCCAAGGCACGCAAAAAAATGACAGCAAGGCAGAATTGGCCTATGCCAACAGCTGTGCCCTGATTGAAAAAGAACTATCCTCTTGTGTCCTGAACTCCATATGCCAGCCTCAAAACCAAAGCTCACATCAGAAACTTCATTAGAAACCATGATAAATAAGAAAAATGAGAAGAAAGCCAAAGAAATGCAAGAATCCATAATGATATTGGGCTTGATTTAGTCGCAAGGAAACCGGCTGTTCCCAGATTCATCCACCCTCTAGCTGACTGCCTGTGGAATTCTGACTGAATTAACCTGAAAATCGCAGTGAAACTGAGTTTGGAGGCAATTAATGTCTGTCACCTCTGCCAAAGTGTTCCATTTTATTTTCCAAAACACAAAAACTCACCTTGGTCATGTTACCTTTGGATTTCTAAGCTTGAAACGTCTATTTGTCGTGTTTTTTATTTCATAAAGGCTACTCTGCCGAAACTCTTGTTTATATTGCGTGAGAATACAAAATTTGGGAAGGAAGAAGGCAAAACCAACTCAGAGCCAGAAAACATTTAGGAAATTGCTGCAAAGAAACCACAAATCGGCTGAGGCACCCAAAACAATGACAGCAATCCAGAATTGGAGCAAGCCAACAGCTGTGCCTTGATTGAAAAAGACCATTCCTCTGGTGCCCTGAACTCCATATTGCTGCCTTAATACCAAAGCTCACATCAGAAAATTCATTAGAAACCATGATAAAGAAGAAAAACAGAAAAAAAAAACAAAGAAATGCATGAATCCATAATGATATTGGGCTTGATTTAGTCACAAGGAAAGCGGCTGTTCCCGGATTTTCCACCCCTCCAGCTGACTGCCTGTGGAATTCTCACTGAATTAACCTGAAAATCGCAGTGAAACTCAGTTTGGAGGCAATTAATATCTGTCACCTCAGCCAAAGTGTTCCATTTTAGTTTCCAAAACACAAAAACTCACCTTGGTCGTGTTACCTGTAGATTTCTAAGCTTCAAACGCCTATTTGTTGTGTTTTTTATTTCATAATGGCTACTCTGCCCAAACTCTTGTTTGTATTGCGTCAGAATACAAAATTTTGGAAGGAAGAAGGCAAAACCAACTCAGACACAGGAAACATTTAAGAAATTGCCACTCATGAAACCACACATTAGCTGAGGCACCCAAAACAATGACAGCAATCCAGAATTGGAGCAAGCCAACTGCTGTGTCTGATTGAAAACAATAATCCTCTTGTGGCCTGAACTCAATATGCCAGCCTCAAAACCAAAGCTCACATCAGAAATTTCTTTACAAAGCATGATAAATAAGGGAAATGTGAAAAAGGCAAACAAATGCAAGCGTCCTTAGTGATATTTGGCTGGATTTAGACACAAGGAAACTGGCTGTTTCCAGATTCATCCCCCCCTTCCACTGACTGACTTTGGAATTCTGATTGAATTCACTTCAAAATCTCACTCACACTCAATTTGGAGGGAATTAGAATCTTTCCCCTCAGCAGAAGGGTTACATGTCGTTTTCCAAAACACAGAAACTCATTTTGTTCATGTTGCCTGTAGATTTCTAATCCTGAGCGGCCAATTTGCTGTGTTCTTTTTTTCTTTCATAATGGCTACTCTGTCCAAAATCTTGCTTGTATTGCATCAGAATACAAAATTTGGGAAGAAGGAGGCAAAACCGACTCAGACCTAGAAAACACTTAGGAATTTGCAACACAAGAAACCACAAATCGACTGAGGCACCCAAAACAATGACAGGAAGTCAAACAGTTGTGCCCTGATTGAAAAAGAACCTTCCTCTTGTACCCTGAACTCAATATGCCAGCCTCAAAACCAAAGCTCACATCAGAAAATTCATTACAAACCATGATAAATAAGAAAAATGAGAAAACAGCCAATGAAATGCAAGAATCCATAATAATATTGGGCTTGATTTAGTCACAAGGAAACCGGCAGTTCCCGGATTTTCCACCCCTCCAGCTGACTGCCTGTGGAATTCTCACTGAATTAACCTGAAAATCGCAGTGAAACTCCGTTTGGAGTTAATTAATATCTGTCACCTCAGCCAAAGTGTTCCATTCTATTTTCCAAATCACAAAAACTCACCTTGGTCGTGTTACCTGTATATGTCTAAGCTTCAAATGCCTATTTGTTGTGTTTTTTATTTCATAATGGGTACTCTGTCCAAACTCTTGGTTGTATTGCGTCAGAATACAAAATTTGGGAAGGAAGAAGGCAAAACCTACTCAGACCCAGAAAACATTTAAGAAATTGCCACTCAAGAAAGCACAAATTGCCTGAAACACCCAAAACAATGACAGCAAGCCAGAATTGGAGCATGCCAACAGCTGTGCCCTGATTGTAAAAGAACCTTCTTCTTGTGTCCTGAACTCAATATGCCAGCCTAAAAACCAAAGCTCACATCAGAAAATTCATTACAAACCATGATAAATAAGAAAAATGAGAAAAAAGCCAAAGAAATGCAAGAATCCATAATGATATTGGGCTTGATTTAGTCGCAAGGAAACCGACTGTTCGCGGATTCATCCACCCCTCCAGCTAACTGCCTCTGGAATTCTGACTGAATTAACGTGAAAATTGTAGCGAAACTGAGATTGGAGCCAATTAATGTCTGTCACCTCAGCCAAAGTGTTCCATTTTACTTTCCAAAACACAAAAACTCACCTTGGTCGTGTTACCTGTAGATTTCTAAGCATCAAACGCCTATTTGTTGTGTTTTGTATTTCATAATGGCTACTCTGTCCAAACTCTTGGTTGTATTGCGTCAGAATACAATTTGTGAAGGAAGAAGGGAAAACGAACTCAGACCCAGAAAACATTTAGGAAATTGCCACTCAAGAAACCAGAAATCGGCTGAGGCACCCAAAACAATGACAGCAATCCAGAATTGGAGCAAGCCAACAGCTGTGCCCTGATTGAAAAAGAACCTTCCTCTTGTGCCCTGAACTCAATATGCCAGCCTCAATACCAAAACTCACATTAGAAAATTCAATACAAATCATGATAAATAAGGGAAATGTGAAAAAGCCAAAGAAATGTAAGAGTCCTTTGTGATATTTGGCCAGATTTAGATGCAAGGAAACTGACTGTTTCCAGATTCATCCCCCCCTTCCACAGACTGACTTTTGAATCGTGATTGAATTCACCTCAAAATCGCACTGACACTCAATTTGGAGGGAATTAGTATCTGTGCCCTCAGCAGAAGGGTTCCATGTCATTTTGCAAAACACAGAAACTCATCTTGGACGTGTGGCCAGTAGATTCCTAATCCTAAAAGGCCAATTTGCAGAGTTTTTTTTTCTTTCATAATGGCTACTCTGTCCAAATTCTTGCTTGTATTGCATCAGAATACAAAATTTGGGAAGGAAGAAGGCAAAACCAACTGAGACCCAGAAAACATTTAGGAAATTGCCCCTCAAGAAACCAAAGACCGCTAAGGCACCAAAAACCTTTAATGCAAGCCAGAATTGGAGCAAGCCAACAGCTGTGCCCTGATTGAAAAAGAACCATCCTCTTGTGCCAAGAACTCAATATTGCAGCCTCAAAACCAAAGCTCACATCAGAAAATTCATTACAAACCACGATCAAAAAGAAAAATGAGAAAAAAGCCAAAGAAATGCAAGAATCCATAATGATATTGGGCTTGATTTAGTCACAAGGAAACCGGCTGTTCCCGGATTCATCCACCCCTCCAGCTGACTGCCTGTGGAATTCTGACTGAATTTACCTGAAAATCGCAGTGAAACTCAGTTTGGAGGCAATTAATATCTATCATCTCAGCCAAAGTGTTCCATTTTACTTTCCAAAACACAAAACCTCACCTTGGTCGTGTTACCTGTAGATTGTTAAGCTTCAAATGCCTATTTGTTGTGTTTTTTATTTCATAATGGTTACTCTGCTGAAACTCTTGTTTGTATGGCATCAGAGTACAAAATTTTGGAAGGAAGAAGGCAAAACCAACTCAGACCCAGAAAACATTTAGGAAATTGCTCCTCAAGAAACCAAAGGCCGCTAAGGCACCAAAAACCTTTAAAGCAAGGCAGAATTGGAGCAAGTCAACAGCTGTGCCCTGATTGAAAAAGAGCTATCCTCTTGTGCCCTGAACTGCATGTTGCAGCCTCAAAACCAAAGCTCACATCAGAAAATTCATTACAAACCATGAGAAATCAGGGAAATGTGAGAAAGCCAAAGAAATGCAAGAGTCCTTTGTGATATTTGGCTGGATTTAGACACAATTAAACTGACTGTTTCCAGATTCATCCCCTCCTTTCACAGAATGACTTTGGAATTCTGATTGAATTCACTTCAAAATCGCACTGACACTCAATTTAGAGGGAATTAGTGTCTTTCCCCTCAGCAGAAGGGTTCCATGTCATTTTCCAAAACACAGAAACTCATCTTGGCCGTGTTGCCTGTAGATTCCTAATCCTAACAGGCCAATTTTCTGAGTTTTTTTTTCTTTCATAATGGCTACTCTGCCCAAACTCTTGTTTATATTGCGTCAGAATACAAAATTTGGGAATAAGAAGGCAAAACCTACTCAGACCCAGAAAACATTTAGGAAATTGCCACTCAAGAAACCACAAATTGGCTGAGGCACCCAAAACGATGACAGCAAGCCAGAATTGGACCACGCCAACAGCTGTGCCCTGATTGAAAAAGAACCATCCTCTGGTGCCCTGAACTCAATATGCCAGCATCAAAACCAAAGCTCACATCAGAAAATTCATTACAAACCATGATAAATCAGGGAAATGTGAGAAAGCCAAAGAAATGCAAGGGTCCTTTCTGATATTTGGCTGGATTTAGACACAAGGAAACTGACTGTTTCCAGATTCATACCCCCCTTTTACAGAATGGCTTTGGAATTCTGATTGAATTCACCTCAAAATCACACTGACACTCAATTTAGATGGAATTAGTATCTGTCCCCTCAGCAGAAGCGTTACATTTTAGTTTCCAAAAGACAGAAACTCATCTTGGTCATGTTGCCTGTAGATTTCTAATCCTGAAAGGCCAATTTGTTGTATTTTCTTTTATTCTTTCATAATCGCTATTATGTCCAAAATCTTGCTTCTATTGCATCAGAATACAAAATTTGGGAAGGAAGAAGGCAAAACCAACTCAGACCCAGAAAACATTTAGGAAATGCCGCTCAAGAAACCAAAAGTCAGCTGAGGCACCAAAAACAATGACAGCAAGCAAGAATTGCAGCAAACCAACAGCTGTGCCCTGATTGAAAAAGAACCTTCCTCTTGTACCCTGAACTCAACATGCCAGCCTCAAAACCAAAGCTCACATCAGAAAATGCATTACAAACCATGATAAATAAGGGAAATGAGAAAAAGCCAAAGAAATGTAAGCGTCCTTTGTGATATTTGACTGTATTTAGACACAAGGAAACTGCCTGTTTCCAGATTCATTCCCCCCTTCCACTGACTGACTTTGGAATTCTGATTGAATTCACCTCAAAATCGCACTCACACTCAATTTGGAAGGAATTAGAATCTGTACCCTCAGTAGAAGGGTTCCATGTCCTTTTCCAAAACACAGAATCTCATCTTGTTCCTGTCGCCTGTAGATTTCTAATCCTGAATGGTCAATTTGCTGTGTTTTTTTTTCTTTCATAATGGCTACTCTCTCCAAAATCTTGCTTGTATTGCATCAGAATACAAAATTTGGGAAGAAGGCAAAACCGACTCAGACCCAGAAAACATTTAGGAAATTGAAACACAAGAAACCACAAATTGCCTGAAGCACCCAAAACAATGATAGCAAGCCAGAATTGGATCAAGCCAACAGCTGTGTCCTTTTTGAAAATGAACCTTCCTATTGTGCCCTGAACTCAATATGCCAGTCTCAAAACCAAAGCTCACATCAGAAAATTCATTACAAACCATGATCAATAAGAAAAATGAGAAAAAAGCTGAAGAAATGCAAGAATCCATAATGATATTGGGCTTGATTTAGTTGCAAGGAAACCGGCTGTTTCCGGATTCATCCACCCCTCCAGCTGACTGCCTGTGGAATTCTGACTGAATTAACCCGAAAATTGCAGTGAAACTCAGTTTGCAGGCAATTAATATCTGTCACCTCAGCCAAAGTGTTCAATTTTAGTTTCCAAAACACAAAAACTCACCTTGGTCGTGTTACCTGTAGATATCTATGCTTCAAACGCCTATTGTTTGTGTTTTTTAATTCATAATGGCAACTCAGTCCAAGCTCTTGTTTGTATTCCGTCAGAATACAAAATTTGGGAAGGATGAAGGAAAACCAACTCAGACACAGAAAATATTTAGGAAATTGCCACTCAAGAAACCACAAATTGGCTGAGGCAGTCAAAATAATAACAGCAAGCCAGAATTGGAGCACGCCAACAGCTGTGCCCTGATTGAAAAAGAACCTTCCTCTTGAGCCCTGAACTCCATATTGCAGCCTCAAAACCAAAGATCACATCAGAAAATTCATTACAAACCATGATAAATAAGAAAAATGAGAAAAAAGCCAAAGAAATGCAAGAATCCATAATGATATTGGGCTTGATTTAGTCGCAAGGAAATTGCTGTTCCCGGATTCATCCACCACTCCAGCTGAATGCCTGTGCAATTCTGACTGAATTAACCTCAACATCGCAGTGAAACTCAGTTTGGAGGCAATTAATGTCTGTCACCTAGCCAAAGTGTACCATTTGTGTTTCCAAAACACAAAAACTCACCTTGGTTGAGTTACCTGTAGATTTCTAAGCTTCAAATGCCTATTTGTTGTGTTTTGTATTTCATAATGGCTACTCTTTCCTAACACTTGCTTGTATTGCGTCAGAATACAAAATTTGGGATGGAAGAAGAAAAACCAACTCAGACCCAGAAAACATTTAGGAAAATGCTGTTCAAGAAATGACATATTGGCTGAGGCACCCAAAACACTGACGGCAAGCCAGAATTGGAGCAAGCCAACAGCTGTGCCCTGATTGAAAAAGACCCTTCCTCTTGTGCCCTGAACTCAATATGCCAGCCTCTAAACCAAAGCTCACATCAGAAAATTCATTACAAACCATGATAAATATGAAAAATGAGAAAAAAGCCAAAGAAATGCAAGAATCCATAATGATATTGGGTTTGATTTAGTCGCAAGGAAACGGGCTGTACCCGGATTCATCCAACCATCCAGGTGACTGCCTGTGGAATTCTGACTGAATTAACCTGAAAATCGCAGTGAAACTCTGTTTGGAGGCAATTAATATCTGTCACCTCAGCCAAAGTATTCCATTTGTTTTTCCAAAACACAAAAACTCACCTTGGTCATGTTACATGTGGATTTATAAGCTTCAAACGCCTATTGGTTATGTTTTTTATTTAATAATGGCTAACCTGTCCCAACTTTTGTTTGTATTTCATCAGAATACAAAATTTGGGAAGGAAGAAGGCAAAACCAACTCAGACCCAGAAAACATTTAGGAAATTGCCGCTCAAGAAACCACAAATTGGCTGAGGCACCCAAAACAATGACAGCAAGCCAGAATTGGAGCAAGCCAACAGCTGTGCCCTGATTGAAAAAGAACCTTCCTCTTGTGCCCTGAACTCCATATTGCAGCCTCTACACCAAAGCTTACATCAGAAAATTCATTACAAATCATGATAAATAAGAGAAATGAGAAAAAAGCCAAAGAAATGCAAGAGTCCTCTGTGATATTTTGCTGGATTTAGATGCAAGGAAAATGACTGTTTCCAGATTGATCCCCCCCTCCCACAGACTGACTTTGGAATTCTGATTGAATTCACCTCAAAATCGCACTCACACTCAATTTAGAGGAAATTAGTATCTGTCCCCTCAGTAGAAGTGTTCCACGTCATTTTCTGAAACACAGAAACTCATCTTGGTCGTGTTGCCTGTAGATTTCTAATCCTGAAAGGCCAATTTGTTGTATTTTCTTTTATTCTTTCATAATCGCTATTATGTCCACAATCTTGCTTCTATTGCATCAGAATACAAAATTTGGGAAGGAAGAAGGCAAAACCAACTCAGACCCAGAAAACATTTAGGAAATGCCGCTCAAGAAACCAAAAGTCAGCTGAGGCACCAAAAACAATGACAGCAAGCCAGAATTGCAGCAAGACAACAGCTGTTCCCTGAATGAAAAAGAACCTTCCTCCTGTGCCCTGAACTACATATTGCAGCATCAAAACCAAAGCTCACATCAGAAATTCATTACAAACATTGACAAATAAGAAAAATGAGAAAAAAGCCAAAGAAATTCAAGAATGCATAATGATATTGATCTTGATTTAGTCTCAAGGAAACCGGCTGTTCCCGGATTCATCCACCCCGCCAGCTGATTGCCTGTGGAATTCTGACTGAATTAACCTGAAAATCGCAGTGAAACTCAGTTTGGAGGCAATTAATATCTGTCACCTCAGCCAAAGTGTTCCATTTGTGTTTCCAAAACACAAAAACTCACCTTGGTCATGTTACCTGTAGATTTCTAATCTTCAAATGCCTATTTGTAGTGTTTTGTATTTCATAATGGGTACTCTGTCCAAACTCTTGCTTGTATTGCATCAGAATACAAAATTTGGGAATAAGAAGGCAAAACCAACTCAGACCCAGAAAACTTTTAGGAAATTGCTGCTCAAGAAACGAAAAGTAAGCTGAGACACCGAAAACAATGACAGCAAGCCAGAATGGGAGTAAGCCAACAGCTGTGCCCTGATTGAAAAAGAACCTTCCTCTTGTGCCCTGACTCAATATGCCAGCCTCAAAACCAAAGCTCACATCAGAAAATGCATTACAAACCATGAGAAATAAGGGAAATGTGAAAAAGGCAAACAAATGCAAGCATCCTTTGTGATATTTGGCTGTATTTAGACACAAGGAAACTAGCTGTTTCCAGATTCATCCCCCCCTTCCACTGACAGACTTTGCAATTCTGATTGAATTCACCTCAAAATCGCACTCACACTCAATTTGGAAGGAATTAGAATCTGTACCCTCAGTAGAAGGGTTCCATGTCGTTTTCCAAAACACAGAAGCTCACCTTGTTCGTGTTGCCTGTAGATTTCTAATCCTGAATGGCCAATTTGCTGTGTTTTTTTCTTTCATAATGGCTACTCTCTCCAAAATCATGCTTGTATTGCATCAGAATACAAAATTTGGGAAGGAAGAAGGCAAAACCAACTCAGACCCAGGAAACATTTAGGAAATTGCAACAAAAGAAACCACAAATTGGCTGAGGCACCCAAAACAATGACAGCAAGCCAGAATTGGATCAAGCCAACAGCTGTGCCCTGATGGAAAAAGACCATTCCTCCGGTGCCCTGAACTCAATATGCCAGCCTCAAAACCAAAGCTCACATCAGAAAATTCATTACAAACCATGATAAATAAGACAAATGAGAAAAAAGCCAAAGAAATGCAAGAATCCATAATGATATTGGGCTTGATTTAGTCGCAAGGAAACCGGCTGTTCCCGGATTCATCCACCCCAACAGCTGACTGCCTGTGGAATTCTGACTGAATTAACCAGAAAATCAAAGTGAAACTCAGTTTGGAGGCAATTAATGTCTGTCACCTCAGCCAAAGTGTTCCATGTTATTTTCCAAAACACAAACACTTACCTTGGTTGTGCTACCTGTCGATGTGTAAGCATCCAACGCCTATATGTTGTGTTTTTTATTTCATAATGGCTACTCTGTCCAAACTCTTGTGTGTATTGCGTCAGGATACAAAATTTGGGAAGGAAGAAGGCAAAACCAACTCAGAACCAGAAAGCATTTAGGAAATTGCCACTGAAGAAACGAATAATGGGGTGAGGCACCCAAACCAATGACAGCAAGCCAGAATTGGAGCAAGCCAACAGCTGTGCCCTGATTGGAAAAGAACCTTCCTCTTGTGCCCTGAACTCCATATTGCAGCCTCAAAACCAAAGCTAACATCAGAAAATTCATTACAAACCATGATCAATAAGAAAAATGAGAAAAAAGCCAAAGAAAGGCAAGAATCCATAATGATATTGGGCTTGATTTAGTCGCAAGGAAACCGGCTGTTCCCAGATTCATCCACACCTCCAGCTGACTGCCTGTGGACTTCTGACTGAATTAACCTGAAAATCGCAGTAAAACTCAGTTTGGAGGCAATTAATATCTGTCACCTCATGCAAAGTGTTCCATTTTAGTTTCCAAAACACAAAAATTCACCTTGGTCGTGTTACCTGTAGATTTTTAAGCTTCAAAAGCCTATATGTTGTTTTTTTTTATTTCATAAAGGCTACTCTGCCCAAACTCTTGTTTGTATTGTGTCAGAATACAAAATTTGGGAAGGAAGAAGGCAAAACCAACTCAGACCCAGAAAACTTTTAGGAAATTGCAGCTCAAGAAACTAAAAGTCAGCTGAGACACCGAAAACTAGGACAGCAAGCCAGAATTGGAGCAAGCCAACAGCTGTGCCCTGATTGAAAAAGACTCTTCCTCTTGTGCCCTGAACTCAATATGCCAGACTCAAAACCAAAGCTCACATCAGAAAATTCATTACAAACCATAATAAATAAGGGAAATGTGAAAAAGCCAAAGAAATGCAAGCGTCCTTTGTGATATTTGGCTGGATTTAGACACAAGGAAACTGACTGTTTCCAGATTCATCCCCTCCTTTCACAGAATGACTTTGGAATTCTGATTGAATTCACCTCAAAATCGCATTCACACTCAATTTGGAGGGAATTAGAATCTTTCCCCTCAGCAGAAGTGTTCCATGTCGTTTTCCAAAACACAGAAACTCATCTTGTTTGTGTTGCCTGTAGATTTCTAATCCTGAACGGCCAATTTGCTGTGTTTTTTTTTTTTTCTTTCATACTGGCTACTCTGTCCAAAATCTTGCTTGTATTGCATCAGAATACAAAATTTGGGAAGAAGAAGGCAAAACCAAATCAGACCCAGAAAACATTCAGGAAATTGAGCTGAAGAAGCCAAAATCAGCTGAGGCACCCAAAACAATGACAGCAAGCCAGAATTGGAGCAAGCCAACAGCTGTGCCCCGTTTGAAAAAGACCATTCCTCCGGTGCCCTCGACTCCATATTGCAGACTCGAAACCAAAGTTCACATCAGAAAATTCATTACAAACCATGATAAAGAAGAAAAAAGAGAAGAAAATATCAAAGAAATGCAAGAATCCATAATGATATTGGGCTTGATTTAGTCACAAGGAAACCAGCTGTTCCTGAATTCATCCACCCCTACAGATGACTGCCTGTGGAATTCTGACTGAATTAACCTGAAAATCGCAGTGAAACTCAGTTTGGAGGCAATTAATGTCTGTCACCTCAGCCAAAGTGTTCCATTTTATTTTCCAAAACACAAAAACTCACAATGGTCCTGTTACCTGTAGATTTATAAGCTTCAAATACCTATTTGTTGTGTTTTTTATCTCATAAGGGCTACTCTGCCCAAACTCTTGTTTGTATTGCATCAGAATACAACATTTGGGAAGGAAGAAGGCAAAACCAACTCAGACCTAGTAAACATTTAGGAAATTGCTGCTCAACAAACCAAAAGTCAGCTGAGGCACCCAACACAATGACAGCAAGCCAGAATTGAAGCAAGCCAACAGCTCTACCCTAATTGAAAAAGAACCATCCTCTTGTGCCCTGAACTCCATACTGAAGCCTCAAAACAAAAGCTCACATCAGAAAATTCATTACATAGCATGATAAATATGGGAAATGTGAAAAAGCCAAAGAAATGCAAGAGTCCTTTGTAATATTTGGCTGGATTTAGACACAAGGAAATGGGCTGTTTTCAGATTCATCCCCCCCTTTCACAGACTGACTTTGGAATTCTGATTGAATTCACCTCAAAATTGCATTCACACTCAATTTGGAGGGAATTACTAACTGTCCTCTCAGCAGAAGGGTTCCATGTCACTTTCCAAAACACAGAAACTCATCTTGGTTGTGTTGCCTGTAGATTTTTTGCTGTGTTTTTGTTTTCCTTCCTAATGGCTGCTCTGTCCAAAATCTTGCCTGTATTGCGTCAGAATACAAAATTTGGGAAGGAAGCAGGCAAAACCAACTCAGACCCAGAAACCATTTAGGAAATTGTCACTCAAGAAACCATACATCTGCTGAGGCACCCAAAACAATGACAGCAAGCCAGAATTGGAGCAAGCCAACAGCTGTGCCCTGATTGAAAAAGACCCTTCCTCTTGTGCCCTGAACTCAATATGCCAGCCTAAAAACCAAAGCTCACATCAAAAAATTCATTACAAACCATGATAAATAAGAAAAATGAGAAAAAAGCCAAAGAAATGCAAGAATCCATAATGATATTGGGCTTGATTTAGTTGCAAGGAAACCGGCTGTTCCCGGATTCACCCAACCCTCCAGCTGACTGCCTGTGGAATTCTGACTGAATTAACCTGAAAATCGCAGTGAAACTCAGTTTGGAGGCAATTAATATCTGTCACCTCAGCCAAAGTGTTCCATTTGTGTTTCCAAAACACAAAAACTCACCTTGGTCGTGTTACCTGTAGATATCTAAGCTTCAAAATTTATTTGTTGTGTTTTTTATTTCATTATGGCTATTCTGCCCAAACTCTTGTTTGTATTGCATCAGAATACAAAATTTGGGAAGGAAGAAGGCAAAACCAACTCAGACCCAGGAAACATTTAGGAAATTGCCATTCAAGAAACCACAATTCGGCTGAGGCACCCAAAACAATGACAGCAAGCCAGAATTGGAGCAAGGCAACAGCTGTGCCCTGATTGAAAAAGAACCATCCTCTGGTGCCCTGAACTCAATATGCCAGCCTCAAAACCAAAGCTCACATCAGAAAATTCATTACAAACCATGACAAATAAGAAAAATGAGAAAAAAGCCAAAGAAATGCAAGAATCCATAATGATATTGGGCTTGATTTAGTTGCAAGCAGATTGGCTGTTCCTAGACTCATCCAACCCTCCAGCTAACTACCTGTGGAATTCTGACTGAATTAACCTGAAAATCGCAGTGAAACTCAGTTTGGAGGCAATTAATATCGGTCGCCTCAGCCAAAGTGTTCCATTTTATTTTCCAAAACACAAAAATTCACCTTGGTCGTGTTACCTGTAGCTCCAAACACCTATTTGTGGTGTTTTTTATTTCATAATGGCTACTCTGCCCAAACTCTTGTTTGTATTGCGTCATAGTACAAAATTTGGGAAGGAAGAAGGCAAAACCAACTCAGACCCAGAAAACATTTAGGAAATTTCTGCTCAATAATCCACAAATCATCTGAGGCACCCAAAACAATGACAGCAAGCCAGAATGGGAGCAAGCCAACAACTGTGCCCTGATTTAAAAAGAACCTTCCACTTGTGCCCTGAACTCAATATGCCAGCTTCAAAACCAAAGCTCACATCAGAAAATTCATTACAATCCATGATAAATAAGGGAAATGTGAAAAAGCCAAAGAAACGCAAGAGTCCTTGGTGATATTTGGCTGGATTTAGACACAAGGAAACTGGCTGTTTCCTGATTCATCCCCCCTGACTTTGGCATTTTGACTGAATTCACCTCAAAATATCACTCACACTCAATTTGGAGGGAATTAATATCTGTCACCTCAGCCAAAGTGTTCCATATCATTTTCCAAAACACAGAAACTCATCTTGGTTGTGTTGCCTGTGGATTTCTAATCCTGAAAGGGCAGTTTGCTGTTTTTTTTTTTTTCTTTCATAATGGATACTCTGTCCAAAATCTTCCTTGTATTGAATCAGAATGCAAAATTTGGGAATAAGAAGGCAAAACTGACTCAGACCCAGAAAACATTTAGGAAATTGCCACACAAGAAACCACAAATCGGCTGAGGCACCCCAACCAATGACAGTAAGCCAGAATTGGAGCAAACCAACAGCTGTGCCTGTTTGAAAAAGAACCATCCTCTTGTGCCCTGAACTCCATATTGCAGCCTCAAAACCAAAGCTCACATCAGAAAATTCATTACAAACCATGATAAATAAGAAAAAAGAGAAAAATCCAAAGAAATGCAAGAATCCATAATGGTATGGGGCTTGATTTAGTCGCAAGGAAACCGGCTGTTCCCGGATTCATCCATACCTCCAGCTGACTGCCTGTGGAATTCTGACTGAATTAACCTGAAAATCGCAGTGAAACTCAAGAAACCAAGTCAGCTGAGGCACCCAAAACAATAACAGCAAGCTAGAATTGGAGCAAGCCAACAGCTGTTGCCCTGATCGAAAAAGAACCATCCTCTTGTGCCCTGAACTCCATATTGCAGCCTCAAAACCAAAGCTCACATCAGAAAATTCTTTACAAACCATAATAAATAAGGGAAATGTGAAAAATCCAAAGAAATGCAAGAGTCCTTTTCGATATTTGGCTGGATTTAGACACAAGGAAACTGGCTGTTTCAAGATTCATCCCCCCTGTCCACAGAATGACTTTGGAATTCTGATTGAATTCACCTCAAATCGCATTCACACTCAAATTGGAGGGAATTAGAATCTGTATCCTCAGCAGAAGGGTTCCATGTCGTTTTCCAAAACACAGAAATTCATCTTGGTCTTGTTGCCTTTAGAATTCTAATCCTGAAACCCAATTTGCTGTGTTTTTTTTTTCTTTCATAATGGCTACTCTGTCCAAAATCTTGCTTATATTGCACAGAAAACAAAATTTGGGAATATGAAGGCAAAACCAACTCAGACCCAGAAAACATTTAGGAAATTGCCACACAAGAAACCACAAATCGGCTTAGGCACCCAAACCAATGACAGCAAGCCAGAATGGGAGCAAGCCAACAGCTGTGCCTCTTTGAAAAACATCACTCCTCTTGTGCCCTGAACTCCATATTGCAGCCTCAAAACCAAAGCTCACATCAGAAAACGCATTACAAAGCATAATAAATAAAAAATAGAGAAAAATCCAAGGAAATGGAAGAATCCATAATGGTACTAGGCTTGATTTAGTGAAAGGAAACCGGCTGTTCCCAGATTAATGCACCCCTCCAGCTGACTGCCTGTGGAATTCTGACTGAATTAACCTGAAAATCGCAGTGAAACTCAAGAAACCAAAGTCAGCTGAGGCACCCAAAACAATGACAGCAAACCAGAATAGGAGCAAGCCAACAGCTGTGCCCTGATTGAAAAAGAACCATCCTCTTGTGCCCTGAACTCCATATTGCAGCCTCAAAACCAAAGCTCACATCAGAAAATTCATTACAAACCATGAAAAATAAGGGAAATGTGAAAAAGCCAAAGAAATGCAAGCGTCCTTTGTGATATTTGGCTGGATTTAGACACAAGGAAACTGGCTGTTTAAAAATTCATCCCCCCTTTCCACAGACTGACTTTGGAATTCTGATTGAATTCACCTGAAAATTGCACTGACACTCAATTTGGAGGGAATTAGAATCTCTCCCCTCAGCAGAAGGGTTCCATGTCATTTTCCAAAACACAGAAATTCATCTTGGTCTTGTTGCCTTTAGAATTCTAATCCTGAAACCCAATTTGCTGTGTTTTTTTTTTCTTTCATAATGGCTACTCTGTCCAAATTCTTGTTTGTATTGCATCAGAATACAATATTTGGGAATAAGAAGGCAAATGCGACTCAGACCCAGAAAATATTTACGAAATTGCCGCGCAAGAAACCATAAATCGGCTGAGGCATCCAAAAAATGATAGTAAGCCAGAATTGGAGCACTGCAACAGCTGTGCCCTGATTGCAAAAGAACCATCCTCTTGTGCCCTGAACTCCATATTGCAGCCTCAAAACCAAAGCTCACATCAGAAAATTCATTACAAACCTTGATAAATAAGAAAAATGAGAAAAGCCAAAGATGCAAGAATCCATAATGATATTGGGCTTGATTTAGTCGCAAGGAAACTGGCCGTTCCCGGATTCATTCACCCCTCCAGCTGACTGCCTGTGGAATTCTGACTGAATTAACCTGAAAATCGCAGTGAAACTCAGTTTGGAGGCAATTAATGTCTGTCACCTCAGCCAAAGTGTTCCATTTCATTTTCCAAAACACAAAAACTCACCTTGGTCATGTTACCTGTTGATTTATAAGCTTCAAACGCCTATTTGTTGTGTTTTTTATTTCATAATGGCTACTCTGTCCAAACTCTTGTTTGTATGGCATCAGAATACAACATTTGGGAAGGAAGAAGGCAAAACCAACTCAGACCCAGAAAACATTTGGAAATTACCACTCAAGAAACCACAAATCGGCTGAGGCACCAAAAACAGTGACAGCAAGCCAGAATTGGAGCAAGCAAACAGCTGCGCCCTGATTGAAAAAGACCCTTCCTCTTGTGCCCTGAACTCAATATTGCAGCCTCAAAACCAAAGCTCATATCAGAAAATTCATTACAAATCATGATAAATAAGAGAAATGAGAAAAAAGCCAAAGAAATGCAAGAATCCATAATGATATTGGGTTTGATTTAGTTGCAAGGAAACCGGCTGTTCCCAGATTCATCCACCCCTCCAGCTGACTGCCTGTGCAATTCTGACTGAATTAACCTCAACATCGCAGTGAAACTCAGTTTGGAGGCAATTAATATCTGTCACCTCAGACAAGTGTTCCATTTTAGTTTCCAAAACACAAAAACTCACCTTGGTCGTGTTACCTGTAGATTTATAAGCTTCAAACACCTATTTGTTGTGTTTTTTATTTCATAATGGCTACTCTGTCCAAAATCTTGGTTGTATTGTGTCAGAACACAAAATTTGGGAAGGAAGAAGGCAAAACCAACTCACACCCAGAAAACATTTAGGAAATTGCCGCTCAAGAAACCACAAATCGGCTGAGGCACCCAAAACAATGACAGCAAGCCAGAATGGGAGTAAGCCAACAGCTGTGCCCTGATTGAAAAAGAACCTTCCTCTTGTGCCCTGAACTCCATATTGCAGCCTCCACACCAAAGCTCACAACAGAAAATTCATTACAAATCATGATAAATTGGAGAAATGAGAAAAAAGCCAAAGAAATGCAAGAGTCCTTTGTGATATTTGGCTGGATTTAGATGCAAGGAAAATGACTGTTTCCAGATTCATCCCCCCCTCCCAAAGACTAACTTTGGAATTCTGATTGAATTCACCTCAAAATCGCACTCACACTCAATTTAGAGGGAATTAGTATCTGTCCCCTCAGTAGAAGGGTTCCATGTCATTTTCCGAAACGCAGAAACTCATCTTGGTCGTGTGCCTGTAGATTTCTAATCGAGAAAGGCCAATTCATTGTGGTTTTTTTTCTTTCATAATTGCTATTATGTCCAAAACTTGCTTCTATTGAATCAGAATACAAAATTTTGGAAGGAAGAAGGCAAAACCAACTGAGACCTAGTAAACATATAGGAAATTGCTGCTCAAGAAACCACAAATCGGCTGAGGCACCCAAAACAATGACAGCAAGCCAGAATTGGAGCAAGCCAACAGCTGTGCCCTGATTGAAAAAGAACCATCCTCTGGTGCCCTGAACTCCATATTGCAGCCTCAAAACCAAAGCTCACATCAGAAAATTCATTACAAACCATAATAAATAAGGGAAATGTGAAAAAGCCAAAGAAATGCAAGCGTCCTTTTCGATATTTGGCTGGATTTAGACACAAGGAAACTGGCTGTTTAAAAATTCATCCCCCCTTTCCACAGACTGACTTTGGAATTCTGATTGAATTCACCTGAAAATTGCACTGACACTCAATTTGGAGGGAATTAGAATCTCTCCCCTCAGCAGAAGGGTTCCATGTCATTTTCCAAAACACAGAAATTCATCTTGGTCTTGTTGCCTTTAGAATTCTAATCCTGAAACCCAATTTGCTGTGTTTTTTTTTTCTTTCATAATGGCTACTCTGTCCAAATTCTTGTTTGTATTGCATCAGAATACAATATTTGGGAATAAGAAGGCAAATGCGACTCAGACCCAGAAAATATTTACGAAATTGCCACGCAAGAAACCATAAATTGGCTGAGGCATCCAAAAAATGATAGTAAGCCAGAATTGGAGCATTGCAACAGCTGTGCCCTGATTGCAAAAGAACCATCCTCTTGTGCCCTGAACTCCATATTGCAGCCTCAAAACCAAAGCTCACATCAGAAAATTCATTACAAACCTTGATAAATAAGAAAAATGAGAAAAGCCAAAGATGCAAGGATCCATAATGATATTGGGCTTGATTTAGTCACAAGGAAACTGGCCGTTCCCGGATTCATTCCCCCCTCCAGCTGACTGCCTGTGGAATTCTGACTGAATTAACCTGAAAATCGCAGTGAAACTCAGTTTGGAGGCAATTAATGTCTGTCACCTCAGCCAAAGTGTTCCATTTCATTTTCCAAAACACAAAAACTCACCTTGGTCATGTTACCTGTAGATTTATAAGCTTCAAACGCCTATTTGTTGTGTTTTTTATTTCATAATGGCTACTCTGTCCAAACTCTTGTTTGTATGGCATCAGAATACAACATTTGGGAAGGAAGAAGGCAAAACCAACTCAGACCCAGAAAACATTTGGAAATTACCACTCAAGAAACCACAAATCAGCTGAGGCACCAAAAACAGTGACAGCAAGCCAGAATTGGAGCAAGCAAACAGCTGCGCCCTGATTGAAAAAGACCCTTCCTCTTGTGCCCTGAACTCAATATTGCAGCCTCAAAACCAAAGCTCATATCAGAAAATTCATTACAAATCATGATAAATAAGAGAAATGAGAAAAAAGCCAAAGAAATGCAAGAATCCATAATGATATTGGGTTTGATTTAGTCGCAAGGAAACCGGCTGTTCCCAGATTCATCCACCCCTCCAGCTGACTGCCTGTGCAATTCGGACTGAATTAACCTGAAAATCGCAGTGAAACTCAGTTTGGAGGCAATTAATATCTGTCACCTCAGACAAGTGTTCCATTTTAGTTTCCAAAACACAAAAACTCACCTTGGTCGTGTTACCTGTAGATTTATAAGCTTCAAACGCCTATTTGTTGTGTTTTTTATTTCATAATGGCTACTCTGTCCAAAATCTTGGTTGTATTGTGTCAGAACACAAAATTTGGGAAGGAAGAAGGCAAAACCAACTCAGACCCAGAAAACATTTAGGAAATTGCCGCTCAAGAAACCACAAATCGGCTGAGGCACCCAAAACAATGACAGCAAGCCAGAATGGGAGTAAGCCAACAGCTGTGCCCTGATTGAAAAAGAACCTTCCTCTTGTGCCCTGAACTCCATATTGCAGCCTCCACACCAAAGCTCACAACAGAAAATTCATTACAAATCATGATAAATTGGAGAAATGAGAAAAAAGCCAAAGAAATGCAAGAGTCCTTTGTGATATTTGGCTGGATTTAGATGCAAGGAAAATGACTGTTTCCAGATTCATCCCCCCCTCCCAAAGACTAACTTTGGAATTCTGATTGAATTCACCTCAAAATCGCACTCACACTCAATTTAGAGGGAATTAGTATCTGTCCCCTCAGTAGAAGGGTTCCATGTCATTTTCCGAAACGCAGAAACTCATCTTGGTCGTGTGCCTGTAGATTTCTAATCGAGAAAGGCCAATTCATTGTGTTTTTTTTTCTTTCATAATTGCTATTATGTCCAAAACTTGCTTCTATTGAATCAGAATACAAAATTTTGGAAGGAAGAAGGCAAAACCAACTCAGACCCAGAAAACATTTAGGAAATTGCCGCTCAAGAAACCAAAAGTCAGCTGAGGCACCCAAAGAAATGACAGCAAGCCAGAATTGGAGCAAGCCAACAGCTGTGCCCTGATCGAAAAAGAACCATACTCTGGTGCCCTGAACGCCATATTGCAGCCTCAAAACCAAAGCTCACATCAGACACTTCATTACAAACCATGATAAATAAGAGAAATGAGAAAAAAGCCAAAGAAATGCAAGAATCCATAATGATATAGGGCTTGATTTAGTTCCAAGGAGACCGGCTGTTCACAGATTCATCCACCCCTTCAGCTTACTGCCAGTGGAATTCTGAGTAAAATAACCTGAAACTCATAGTGAAACTCAGTTTGGAGGCTATTAATATTTGTCACCTCAGCCAAAGTGTTCCTTTTTAGTTTCCAAAACACAAAAACTCACCTTGGTCATGTTACCTGTAGATGTCTAAGCTTCAAACGCCTATTTGTTGTGCTTTTTCTTTCATAATGTCTACTATGTCCAAACTCTTGTTTGTATTGTGTCAGAATACAACATTTGGGAAGGAAGAAGGCAAAACCAACTCAGACCCAGAAAACATTTAGGAAATTGCTGCTCAAGAAACAAAAGTCAGCTGAGGCACCCAAAACAATGACAGCAAGCCAGAATTGGAGCAAGCCAATAGCTGTGCCCTGATTGAAAAAGATCCTTCCTCTTCTGCCGTGAACTCCATATTTCACCCTCAAAACCAAAGCTCACATCAGAAAATTCATTACAAACCATGATATATATTGGAAATGTGAAAAAGCCAATGAAATGCAAGAGTCCTTTTTGATATTTGCTTGGAATTAGGCACAAGGAAACTGGCTGTTTCCTGATTCATCTCCCACTTCCACAGACTGACTTTTGAATTCTGACTGAATTCACCTCAAAATCGCACTGACACTCAATTTGGAGGGAATTGGAATCTTTCCCCTCAGCATAAGGGATCCACGTCATTTTCCAAAACACAGAAACCCATCTTGGTCATGTTGCCTGTAGATTTCTAAACTTGAAAGCTAATTTGCTGTGTTATTTTTTTTCTTTCATAATGGATACTCTGTCCAAATTCTTGCTTGTATTGTGTCAGAATACAAAATTTGAGAAGGAAGAAGGAAAAACCAACTCAGACCCAGAAAACATTGAGGAAATTTCGCTGAAGAAACCAAAGTCAGCTGAGGCACCCAAAACAATGACAGCAAACCAGAATTGGAGCGTGCCAACAGCTGTGCCCTGATCGAAAAAGAACCTTCCTTTTGTGCCCTGAACTCAATATGCCAGCCTCAAAACCAAAGCTCACATCAGAAAATTCATTACAAACCATGATAAATAAGAAAAATGAGAAAAAAAGCCAAAAAAATGCAAGAATCCATAACGATATTGGGCTTGATTTAGTTGCAAGGAAACCGACTGTTCCCGGATTCATCCACCCCTCCAGCTGACTGCCTGTGGAATTCTGACTGAATGAATCTGTAAATCGCCGTGAAACTCCGTTTGGAGGCAATTATTATCTGTCACCTCAGCCAAAGTGTTCCATTTTAGTTTCCCAAACATAAAAACTCACCTTGGTCATGTTACTTGTAGATTTCTAAGCTTCAAACGCCTATTTGTTGTGTTTTTTATTTCATAATGGCTACTCTGTCCAAACTCTTGTTTATATTGCGTCAGAATACAAAATTTGGGAAGGAAGAAGGCAAAACCAACTCAGACCCAGAAAACATATAGGAAATTGCCGCTCAAGAAACAACAAATTGCCTGAAACACCCAAAACAATGACAGTAAGACAGAATTGGAGCAAGCCAACAGCAGTGCCCTGATTTAAAGAGACCATTCCTCCGGTGCCCTGAACTCCATATTGCAGCCTTAAAACCAAAGCTGACATTAGAAAATTCAATACAAACCACGATCAATAATAAAATTAGAAAAAAGCCAAAGAAATGCAAGAATCCATAATGATATTGGGCTTGATTTAGTTGCAAGGAAACCGGCTGTTCCCGGATTCATCCACCCCTCCAGCTGACTGCCTGTGGAATTCTGACTGAATTAACCTGAGATTCGAAGTGAAACTCTGTTTGGAGGAAATTAATGTCTGTCACCTCAGCCAAAGTGTTCCATTTTAGTTTCCAAAACACAAAAACTCACCTTGGTCGTGTTACTTGTAGATGTCTAAGCTTCAAACGCCTATTTGTTCTGTTTTTTAGTTCATAATGGCTACTCTGCCGAAACTCTTGTTTATATTGTGTCAGAATACAAAATTTGGGAAGGAAGAAGGCAAAACCAACTCAGACCCAGAAAACATTTAGGAAATTGATGTTGAAGAAACCACAAATTGCCTGAAGCACCCAAAACAATGACAGCAAGCCTGAATTGGAGCAAGCCAACACCTGTGTGCTTTTTGAAAGAGAACCTTCCTCTTATGCCCTGAACTCAATATGCCAGCCTCAAAATCAAAGATCACATCAGAAAATTCATTACAAACCATGATAAATAAGAAAAATGAGAAAAATCTAAAGAAATGCAAGAATGCATAATGATATTGGGCTTGATTTAGTCGCAAGGAAACCGGCTGTTCCCGGATTCATCCACCCCTCCAGCTGACTGCCTGTGCAATACTGACTGAATTAACCTGCAAATCGCAGAGAAACTCCGTTTGGAGGCAATTAATATCTGTCACCTCAGCCAAAGTGTTCCATTTTAGTTTCCAAAACACAAAAACTCACCTTGGTCATGTTACCTGTAGATTTATCAGCTTCAAATGCCTATTTGCTGTGTTTTTTATTTCATAAAGGCTACTCTGTCCAAACTCTTGTTTGTATTGCGTCAGAATACAAAATTTGGGAAGGAAGAAGGCAAAACCAACTCAGACCCAGAAAACATTTAGGAAATTGCCGCTCAAGGAACCACAAATCAGCTGAGGCACCCAAAACAATGACAGCAAGCCAGAATTGGAGCAAGCCAACAGCTGTGCCCTGATTGAAAAAGACCATTCCTCTCGGTGCCCTGAACTCCATATTGCAGCGTAAAAACCAAAGCTCACATCAGATAATTCATTACAAACCATGATAAATAAGAAAAATGAGAAAAAAAGGCAAAGAAATGCAAGAATCCATAATGATATTGGGCTTGATTTAGTCGCAAGGAAACCAGATGTTCCCGGAATCATCCACCCCTCGAGCTGACTGCCTGTGGGATTCTGACTGAATTACCTGAAATTTGCAGTGAAACTCAGTGTGGAGGCAATTAATGTCTGTCGACTCAGCCAAAGTGTTCCATTTTAGTTTCCAAAACACAAACTCACCTTGGTCCTGTTACTTGTAGATGTCTAAGCGTCAAAGGCCTATTGTTTGTGTTTTTTAGTTCATAATAGCTACTCTGTCCAAACTCTTGTTTGTATGACATCAGAATACAAAATTTGGGAAGGAAGAAGGCAAAACCTACTCAGACCCAGAAAACATTTAGGAAATTGCCCCTCAAGAAACCAAAAGTCAGCTGAGGCACCCAAAAATGTGACAGCAAGCCTGAATTGGAGCAAGCCAACAGCTGTGCCCTGATTGAAAAAGAACCTTCCTCTTGTGCCATGAACTCAATATTGCAGCCTCAAAACCAAAGCTCACATCAGAAAATTCATTACAAACCATGATCAATAAGAAAAATGAGAAAAAAGCCAAAGAAATGCAAGAATCCATAATGATATTGGGCTTGATTTAGTCGCAAGGAAACCGGCTGTTCCCAGATTCATCCACCCTCTAGCTGACTGCCTGTGGAATTCTGACTGAATTAACCTGAAAATCGCAGTGAAACTGAGTTTGGAGGCAATTAATGTCTGTCACCTCTGCCAAAGTGTTCCATTTTATTTTCCAAAACACAAAAACTCACCTTGGTCATGTTACCTTTGGATTTCTAAGCTTGAAACGTCTATTTGTCGTGTTTTTTATTTCATAAAGGCTACTCTGCCGAAACTCTTGTTTATATTGCGTGAGAATACAAAATTTGGGAAGGAAGAAGGCAAAACCAACTCAGAGCCAGAAAACATTTAGGAAATTGCTGCAAAGAAACCACAAATCGGCTGAGGCACCCAAAACAATGACAGCAAGCCAGAATTGGAGCAAGCCAACAGCTGTGCCCTGATTGAAAAAGACCATTCCTCCGGTGCCCTGAACTCCATATTGCTGCCTTAATACCAAAGCTCACATCAGAAAATTCATTACAAACCATGATAAAGAAGAAAAACAGAAAAAAAAAACAAAGAAATGCATGAATCCATAATGATATTGGGCTTGATTTTGTCACAAGGAAACCGGCTGTTCCCGGATTTTCCACCCCTCCAGCTGACTGCCTGTGGAATTCTCACTGAATTAACCTGAAAATCGCAGTGAAACTCAGTTTGGAGGCAATTAATATCTGTCACCTCAGCCAAAGTGTTCCATTTTACTTTCCAAAACACAAAAACTCACCTTGGTCGTGTTACCTGTAGATTTCTAAGCTTCAAACGCCTATTTGTTGTGTTTTTTATTTCATAATGGCTACTCTGCCCAAACTCTTGTTTGTATTGCGTCAGAATACAAAATTTTGGAAGGAAGAAGGCAAAACCAACTCAGACACAGGAAACATTTAAGAAATTGCCACTCATGAAACCACACATTAGCTGAGGCACCCAAAACAATGACAGCAATCCAGAATTGGAGCAAGCCAACTGCTGTGTCTGATTGAAAACAATAATCCTCTTGTGGCCTGAACTCAATATGCCAGCCTCAAAACCAAAGCTCACATCAGAAATTTCTTTACAAAGCATGATAAATAAGGGAAATGTGAAAAAGGCAAACAAATGCAAGCGTCCTTAGTGATATTTGGCTGGATTTAGACACAAGGAAACTGGCTGTTTCCAGATTCATCCCCCCCTTCCACTGACTGACTTTGGAATTCTGATTGAATTCACTTCAAAATCTCACTCACACTCAATTTGGAGGGAATTAGAATCTGTCCCCTCAGCAGAAGGGTTCCATGTCGTTTTCCAAAACACAGAAACTCATTTTGTTCGTGTTGCCTGTAGATTTCTAATCCTGAGCGGCCAATTTGCTGTGTTCTTTTTCTCTTTCATAATGGCTACTCTGTCCAAAATCTTGATTGTATTGCATCAGAATACAAAATTTGGGAAGAAGGAGGCAAAACCGACTCAGACCTAGAAAACACTTAGGAATTTGCAACACAAGAAACCACAAATCGACTGAGGCACCCAAAACAATGACAGGAAGTCAAACAGTTGTGCCCTGATTGAAAAAGAACCTTCCTCTTGTGCCCTGAACTCAATATGCCAGCCTCAAAACCAAAGCTCACATCAGAAAATTCATTACAAACCATGATAAATAAGAAAAATGAGAAAACAGCCAATGAAATGCAAGAATCCATAATAATATTGGGCTTGATTTAGTCACAAGGAAACCGGCTGTTCCCGGATTTTCCACCCCTCCAGCTGACTGCCTGTGGAATTCTCACTGAATTAACCTGAAAATCGCAGTGAAACTCAGTTTGGAGGCAATTAATATCTGTCACCTCAGCCAAAGTGTTCCATTCTATTTTCCAAATCACAAAAACTCACCTTGGTCGTGTTACCTGTATATGTCTAAGCTCCAAATGCCTATTTGTTGTGTTTTTTATTTCATAATGGGTACTCTGTCCAAACTCTTGGTTGTATTGCGTCAGAATACAAAATTTGGGAAGGAAGAAGGCAAAACCAACTCAGACCCAGAAAACATTTAGGAAATTGCCGCTCAAGAAAGCACAAATTGCCTGAACCACCCAAAACAATGACAGCAAGCCTGAATTGGAGCACGCCAACAGCAGTGCCCTGATTGTAAAAGAACCTTCTTCTTGTGTCCTGAACTCAATATGCCAGCCTCAAAACCAAAGCTCACATCAGAACTTTCATTACAAACCATGATAAAGAAGAAAAATGAGAAGAAAGCCAAAGAAATGCAAGAATCCATAATAATATTGGGCTTGATTTAGTCGCAAGGAAACCGGCTGTTCCCGGATTCATCCACCCCTCCAGCTGACTGCCTGTGGAATTCTGACTGAATTAACGTGAAAATTGTAGCGTAACTGAGATTGGAGCCAATTAATGTCTGTCACCTCAGCCAAAGTGTTCAATTTTAGTTTCCAAAACACAAAAACTCACCTTGGTCGTGTTACTTGTAGATGTCTAAGCTTCAAACGCCTATTTGTTGTGTTTTTTATTTCATAAGGGCTATTCTGCCGAAACTCTTGTTTATATTGCATCAGAATACAAAATTTGGGAAGGAAGAAGGCAAAACCAACTCAGACCCAGAAAACATTAAGGAAATTGCCGCTGAAGAAACCACAAATTGCCTGAAGCACCCAAAACAATGACAGCAAGCCAGAATTGGAGCAAGCCAACAGCTGTGTCCTTTTTGAAAATGAACCTTCCTCTTGTGCCCTGAGATCAATATTGCAGCCTCAAAACCAAAGCTCACATCAGAAAATTCATTACAAACCATGATCAATAAGAAAAATGAGAAAAAAGCCAAAGAAATGCAAGAATCCATAATGATATTGGGCTTAATTTAGTCGCAAGGAAACCGGCTGTTCCCAGATTCATCCACCCCTCCAGCTAACAGCCTTTGCAATTCTGACTGAATTAACCTGCAAATCGCAGGAAACTCAGTTTGGAGGCTATTATTATCTGTCACCTCAGCCAAAGTGTTCCATTTTAGTTTCCAAAACACAAAAACTCACCTTGGTCGTGTTAACCTGTAGATTTCTAAACTTCAAATGCCTATTTGCTGTGTTTTTTATTTCATAATGGCTACTCTGTCCAAAATCTTCTTTGTATTGTGTGAGAATACAAAATTTGGGAAGGAAGAAGGCAAAACCTACTCAGACCCAGAAAACATTTAGGAAATTGCCGCTCAAGAAACCACAAATTGCCTGAAACACCCAAAACAATGACAGCAAGCCAGAATTGGAGCAAGCCAACAGCTGTGTCCTTTTTGAAGAAGAACCTTCTTATTGTGCCCTGAACTCAATATGCCAGCCTCAAAACCAAAGCTCACATCAGAAAATTCATTACAAACCATGATAAATAAGAAAAATGAGAAAAAATCCAAAGAAATGCAAGAATCCATAATGATATTGTGCTTGATTTAGTCGCAAGGAAACCGGCAGTTCCCGGATTCCTCCACCCCTACAGCTGACTGCCTGTGGTATTCTGACTGAATTAACCTGCAAATCGCAGTGAAACTCCTTTTGGAGTTAATTAATATCTGTCACCTAAGCCAAAGTGTTCCATTTTATTTTCCAAAACACAAAAACTCACCTTGGTCGTGTTACCTGTAGATTTTTAAGCTTCAAACGCCTATTTGTTGTGTTTTTTATTTCATAATGGCTACTCTGTCCAAACTCTTATTTGTATTCCGTCAGAATACAAAATTTGGGAAGGAAGAAGGCAAAAACAACTCAGACCCAGAAAACATTTAGGAAATTGAGCTGAAGAAGCCAAAAGTCAGCTGAGGCACCCAAAACAATGACAGCAAGGCAGAATTGGAGCAAGCCAACAGCTGTGCCCTGTTTGAAAAAGACCATTCCTCCGGGTCCATATACTCCATATTGCAGCCTCAAAACCAAAGCTCACATCAGAAAATTCATTACAAACCATGATAAATCAGGGAAATGTGAGAAAGCCAAAGAAATGCAAGGGTCCTTTCTGATATTTGGCTGGATTTAGACACAAGGAAACTGGCTGTTTACAGATTCATCGCCCTTTCCACTGACTGACTTTGGAATTCTGATTCAATTCACCTCAAAATCTCACTCACACTCAATTTGGAGGGAATTAGAATCTGTCCCCTCAGCAGATGGGTTCCATGTCATTTTACAAAACAGAAACTCGTCTTGGTTGTGTTGCCTGTAAATTTCTAATTCTGAAAGGGCATTTGCTTTTTTTTTTTTTCTTTCATACGGGCTACACTGTCCAAAATCTTGCTTGTGTTGCATCAGAATACAAAATTTGGGAATAAGAAGGCAAAACCAATTCAGACCCAGAAAACATTTAGGAAATTGCCGCTCAAGAAAGCACAAATTGCCTGAAACACCCAAAACAATGACAGCAAGCCAGAATTGGAGCAAGCCAACAGCTGTGTCCTTTTAGAAAAAGAAACTTCCTCTTGTGGCCTGAACTCAATATGCCAGCCTCAAAACCAAAGCTCACATCAGAAAATTCATTACAAACCATGATAAATAAGAAAAATGAGAAAAAAGCCAAAATAATGAAAGAATCCTTAATGATATTGGGCTTGATTTAGTCGCAAGGAAACCGGCTGTTCCCAGATTCATCCACCCCTCCAGCTGACTGCCTGTGGAATTCTGACTGAATTAACCTGCGAATCGCAGTGAAACTCAGTTTGGAGGCAATTATTATCTATCCCCTCAGCCAAAGTGTTCCATTTTAGTTTCCAAAACACAAAAACTCACCTTGGTCATGTTACCTGTAGTTTTCTATGCTTCAAATGCCTATTTGCTGTGTTTTTTATTTCATAAAGGCTACTCTGCCGAAACTCTTGTTTGTATTGCGTCAGAATACAAAATTTGGGAAGGAAGAAGGCAAAACCAACTCAGACCCAGAAAACATTTAGGAAATTTCCGCTCCAGAAAGCACAAATTGCCTGAAACACCCAAAACAATGACAGCAAGCCAGAATTGGAGCAAGCCAACAGCTGTGTCCTTTTTGAAAAAGAACCTTCCTCTAGTGCCCTGAACTCAATATGCCAGCCTCAAAACCAAAGCTCACATCAGAAAATTCATTACAAACCATGATAAATAAGAAAAATGAGAAAAAGCCAAAGAAATGCAAGAATCCATAATGATATTCGGCTTGATTTAGTCACAAGGAAACCGGCTGTTCCCGGATTCATCCACCCCTCCAGCTGACTGCCTCTGGAATTCTGACTGAATTACCTGAAATTCACAGTGAAACTCAGTTTAGAGGCAATTAATGTCTGTCACCTCAGCCAAAGTGTTCCATTTTAGTTTCCAAAACACAAAAACTCACCTTGGTCGTGTTACCTGTAGATTTATAAGCTTCAAATGCCTATTTGCTGTGTTTTTTTATTTCCTAATGGCTACTCTGCCCAAACTCTTGTTTCTATTGCTTCAGAATACAAAATTTGGGAAGGAAGAAGGCAAAACTAACTCAGAGCCAGAAAACATTTAGGAAATTGCCGCTCAAGAAATCACAAATCAGCCAAGGCACGCAAAAAAATGACAGCAAGGCAGAATTGGCCTATGCCAACAGCTGTGCCCTGATTGAAAAAGAACTATCCTCTTGTGTCCTGAACTCCATATGCCAGCCTCAAAACCAAAGCTCACATCAGAAACTTCATTAGAAACCATGATAAATAAGAAAAATGAGAAGAAAGCCAAAGAAATGCAAGAATCCATAATGATATTGGGCTTGATTTAGTCGCAAGGAAACCGGCTGTTCCCAGATTCATCCACCCTCTAGCTGACTGCCTGTGGAATTCTGACTGAATTAACCTGAAAATCGCAGTGAAACTGAGTTTGGAGGCAATTAATGTCTGTCACCTCTGCCAAAGTGTTCCATTTTATTTTCCAAAACACAAAAACTCACCTTGGTCATGTTACCTTTGGATTTCTAAGCTTGAAACGTCTATTTGTCGTGTTTTTTATTTCATAAAGGCTACTCTGCCGAAACTCTTGTTTATATTGCGTGAGAATACAAAATTTGGGAAGGAAGAAGGCAAAACCAACTCAGAGCCAGAAAACATTTAGGAAATTGCTGCAAAGAAACCACAAATCGGCTGAGGCACCCAAAACAATGACAGCAATCCAGAATTGGAGCAAGCCAACAGCTGTGCCTTGATTGAAAAAGACCATTCCTCTGGTGCCCTGAACTCCATATTGCTGCCTTAATACCAAAGCTCACATCAGAAAATTCATTAGAAACCATGATAAAGAAGAAAAACAGAAAAAAAAAACAAAGAAATGCATGAATCCATAATGATATTGGGCTTGATTTAGTCACAAGGAAAGCGGCTGTTCCCGGATTTTCCACCCCTCCAGCTGACTGCCTGTGGAATTCTCACTGAATTAACCTGAAAATCGCAGTGAAACTCAGTTTGGAGGCAATTAATATCTGTCACCTCAGCCAAAGTGTTCCATTTTAGTTTCCAAAACACAAAAACTCACCTTGGTCGTGTTACCTGTAGATTTCTAAGCTTCAAACGCCTATTTGTTGTGTTTTTTATTTCATAATGGCTACTCTGCCCAAACTCTTGTTTGTATTGCGTCAGAATACAAAATTTTGGAAGGAAGAAGGCAAAACCAACTCAGACACAGGAAACATTTAAGAAATTGCCACTCATGAAACCACACATTAGCTGAGGCACCCAAAACAATGACAGCAATCCAGAATTGGAGCAAGCCAACTGCTGTGTCTGATTGAAAACAATAATCCTCTTGTGGCCTGAACTCAATATGCCAGCCTCAAAACCAAAGCTCACATCAGAAATTTCTTTACAAAGCATGATAAATAAGGGAAATGTGAAAAAGGCAAACAAATGCAAGCGTCCTTAGTGATATTTGGCTGGATTTAGACACAAGGAAACTGGCTGTTTCCAGATTCATCCCCCCCTTCCACTGACTGACTTTGGAATTCTGATTGAATTCACTTCAAAATCTCACTCACACTCAATTTGGAGGGAATTAGAATCTTTCCCCTCAGCAGAAGGGTTACATGTCGTTTTCCAAAACACAGAAACTCATTTTGTTCATGTTGCCTGTAGATTTCTAATCCTGAGCGGCCAATTTGCTGTGTTCTTTTTTTCTTTCATAATGGCTACTCTGTCCAAAATCTTGCTTGTATTGCATCAGAATACAAAATTTGGGAAGAAGGAGGCAAAACCGACTCAGACCTAGAAAACACTTAGGAATTTGCAACACAAGAAACCACAAATCGACTGAGGCACCCAAAACAATGACAGGAAGTCAAACAGTTGTGCCCTGATTGAAAAAGAACCTTCCTCTTGTACCCTGAACTCAATATGCCAGCCTCAAAACCAAAGCTCACATCAGAAAATTCATTACAAACCATGATAAATAAGAAAAATGAGAAAACAGCCAATGAAATGCAAGAATCCATAATAATATTGGGCTTGATTTAGTCACAAGGAAACCGGCAGTTCCCGGATTTTCCACCCCTCCAGCTGACTGCCTGTGGAATTCTCACTGAATTAACCTGAAAATCGCAGTGAAACTCCGTTTGGAGTTAATTAATATCTGTCACCTCAGCCAAAGTGTTCCATTCTATTTTCCAAATCACAAAAACTCACCTTGGTCGTGTTACCTGTATATGTCTAAGCTTCAAATGCCTATTTGTTGTGTTTTTTATTTCATAATGGGTACTCTGTCCAAACTCTTGGTTGTATTGCGTCAGAATACAAAATTTGGGAAGGAAGAAGGCAAAACCTACTCAGACCCAGAAAACATTTAAGAAATTGCCACTCAAGAAAGCACAAATTGCCTGAAACACCCAAAACAATGACAGCAAGCCAGAATTGGAGCATGCCAACAGCTGTGCCCTGATTGTAAAAGAACCTTCTTCTTGTGTCCTGAACTCAATATGCCAGCCTAAAAACCAAAGCTCACATCAGAAAATTCATTACAAACCATGATAAATAAGAAAAATGAGAAAAAAGCCAAAGAAATGCAAGAATCCATAATGATATTGGGCTTGATTTAGTCGCAAGGAAACCGACTGTTCGCGGATTCATCCACCCCTCCAGCTAACTGCCTCTGGAATTCTGACTGAATTAACGTGAAAATTGTAGCGAAACTGAGATTGGAGCCAATTAATGTCTGTCACCTCAGCCAAAGTGTTCCATTTTACTTTCCAAAACACAAAAACTCACCTTGGTCGTGTTACCTGTAGATTTCTAAGCATCAAACGCCTATTTGTTGTGTTTTGTATTTCATAATGGCTACTCTGTCCAAACTCTTGGTTGTATTGCGTCAGAATACAATTTGTGAAGGAAGAAGGGAAAACGAACTCAGACCCAGAAAACATTTAGGAAATTGCCACTCAAGAAACCAGAAATCGGCTGAGGCACCCAAAACAATGACAGCAATCCAGAATTGGAGCAAGCCAACAGCTGTGCCCTGATTGAAAAAGAACCTTCCTCTTGTGCCCTGAACTCAATATGCCAGCCTCAATACCAAAACTCACATTAGAAAATTCAATACAAATCATGATAAATAAGGGAAATGTGAAAAAGCCAAAGAAATGTAAGAGTCCTTTGTGATATTTGGCCAGATTTAGATGCAAGGAAACTGACTGTTTCCAGATTCATCCCCCCCTTCCACAGACTGACTTTTGAATCGTGATTGAATTCACCTCAAAATCGCACTGACACTCAATTTGGAGGGAATTAGTATCTGTGCCCTCAGCAGAAGGGTTCCATGTCATTTTGCAAAACACAGAAACTCATCTTGGACGTGTGGCCAGTAGATTCCTAATCCTAAAAGGCCAATTTGCAGAGTTTTTTTTTCTTTCATAATGGCTACTCTGTCCAAATTCTTGCTTGTATTGCATCAGAATACAAAATTTGGGAAGGAAGAAGGCAAAACCAACTGAGACCCAGAAAACATTTAGGAAATTGCCCCTCAAGAAACCAAAGACCGCTAAGGCACCAAAAACCTTTAATGCAAGCCAGAATTGGAGCAAGCCAACAGCTGTGCCCTGATTGAAAAAGAACCATCCTCTTGTGCCAAGAACTCAATATTGCAGCCTCAAAACCAAAGCTCACATCAGAAAATTCATTACAAACCACGATCAAAAAGAAAAATGAGAAAAAAGCCAAAGAAATGCAAGAATCCATAATGATATTGGGCTTGATTTAGTCACAAGGAAACCGGCTGTTCCCGGATTCATCCACCCCTCCAGCTGACTGCCTGTGGAATTCTGACTGAATTTACCTGAAAATCGCAGTGAAACTCAGTTTGGAGGCAATTAATATCTATCATCTCAGCCAAAGTGTTCCATTTTACTTTCCAAAACACAAAACCTCACCTTGGTCGTGTTACCTGTAGATTGTTAAGCTTCAAATGCCTATTTGTTGTGTTTTTTATTTCATAATGGTTACTCTGCTGAAACTCTTGTTTGTATGGCATCAGAGTACAAAATTTTGGAAGGAAGAAGGCAAAACCAACTCAGACCCAGAAAACATTTAGGAAATTGCTCCTCAAGAAACCAAAGGCCGCTAAGGCACCAAAAACCTTTAAAGCAAGGCAGAATTGGAGCAAGTCAACAGCTGTGCCCTGATTGAAAAAGAGCTATCCTCTTGTGCCCTGAACTGCATGTTGCAGCCTCAAAACCAAAGCTCACATCAGAAAATTCATTACAAACCATGAGAAATCAGGGAAATGTGAGAAAGCCAAAGAAATGCAAGAGTCCTTTGTGATATTTGGCTGGATTTAGACACAATTAAACTGACTGTTTCCAGATTCATCCCCTCCTTTCACAGAATGACTTTGGAATTCTGATTGAATTCACTTCAAAATCGCACTGACACTCAATTTAGAGGGAATTAGTGTCTTTCCCCTCAGCAGAAGGGTTCCATGTCATTTTCCAAAACACAGAAACTCATCTTGGCCGTGTTGCCTGTAGATTCCTAATCCTAACAGGCCAATTTTCTGAGTTTTTTTTTCTTTCATAATGGCTACTCTGCCCAAACTCTTGTTTATATTGCGTCAGAATACAAAATTTGGGAATAAGAAGGCAAAACCTACTCAGACCCAGAAAACATTTAGGAAATTGCCACTCAAGAAACCACAAATTGGCTGAGGCACCCAAAACGATGACAGCAAGCCAGAATTGGACCACGCCAACAGCTGTGCCCTGATTGAAAAAGAACCATCCTCTGGTGCCCTGAACTCAATATGCCAGCATCAAAACCAAAGCTCACATCAGAAAATTCATTACAAACCATGATAAATCAGGGAAATGTGAGAAAGCCAAAGAAATGCAAGGGTCCTTTCTGATATTTGGCTGGATTTAGACACAAGGAAACTGACTGTTTCCAGATTCATACCCCCCTTTTACAGAATGGCTTTGGAATTCTGATTGAATTCACCTCAAAATCACACTGACACTCAATTTAGATGGAATTAGTATCTGTCCCCTCAGCAGAAGCGTTACATTTTAGTTTCCAAAAGACAGAAACTCATCTTGGTCATGTTGCCTGTAGATTCCTAATCCTAAAAGGCCAATTTGCTGAGTTTTTTTTCTTTCATAATGGCTACTCTGTCCAAACTCTTGCTTGTATTGCATCAGAATACAAAATTTGGGAATAAGAAGGCAAAACCTACTCAGACCCAAAAAACATTTAGGAAATTGCCACTCAAGAAACCACAAATCGGCTGAGGCACCCAAAACAATGACAGTAAGCCAGAATTGGCGCAAGCCAACAGCTGTGCCCTGATTGAAAAAGACCATTCCTCCCGTGCCCTGAACTCCATATTGCAGCCTCAAAACCAAAGCTCACATCAGAAAATTCATTACAAACCTTGATAAATCAGGGAAATGTGAGAAAGCCAAAGAAATGCAACGGTCCTTTCTGATATTTGGCTGGATTTAGACACAAGGAAACTGACTGTTTCCAGATTCATCCCCCCCTTTCACAGAATGACTTTGGAATTCTGATTGAATTCACCTCAAAATCACACTGACACTCAATTTAGAGGGAATTAGTATCTGTGCCCTCAGCAGAAGGGTTCCATGTCATTTTCCAAAACACAGAAACTTATCTTGGACGTGTGGCCAGTAGATTCCTAATCCTAAAAGGCCAATTTGCTGAGCTTTTTTTTCTTTCATAATGGCTACTCTGTCCAAACTCTTGCTTGTATTGCATCAGAATACAAAATTTGGGAATAAGAAGGCAAAACCTACTCAGACCCAGAAAACATTTAGGAAATTGCCGCTCAAGAAACCACAAATTGGCTGAGGCACCCAAAACAATGACAGCACGCCAGAATTGGACCACGCCAACAGCTGTGCCCTGATTGAAAAAGAACCTTCTTCTGGTGCCCTGAACTCAATATGCCAGGCTCAAAACGAAAGCTCACATCAGAACATTCATTACAAACCATGATAAATAAGAAAAATGAGAAAAAAGCCAAAGAAATGCAAGAATCCATAATGATCTTGTGGTTGATTTCATCGCAAGGAAACCGGCTGTTCCTGAATTCATCCACCCCTCCAGCTGACTGCCTGTGGAATTCTGACTGAATTAACCTGAAAATCGCAGTGAAACTCAGTTTGGAGGTAATTAATATCTGTCACCTCAGCCAAAGTGTTCCATTTTAGTTTCCAAAACACAAAAACTCACCTTGGTCGTGTTACCTGTATAAGTCTAAGCTTCAAACGCCTATTTGTTGTGTTTTGTATTTCATAATGGCTACTCTGTCCAAACTCTTGTTTGTATTGCATCAGAATACAAAATTTTGGAAGGAAGAAGGCAAAACCAACTAAGACCCAGAAAACATTTAGGAAATTGCAACACAAGAAACCAAAAGACAGCTGAGGCACCCAAAACAATGACAGCAAGCCAGAATTGGAGCAAGCCAACAGCTGTGCCCTGATTTAAAAAGAAACATCCTCTGGTGCCCTGAACTCAACATGCCAGCTTCAACATCAAAATTCACATCAGAAAATTCATTACAAACCATGATAAATAAGAACAATGAGAAAAAAGCCAAAGAAATGCAAGAATCTATAATGATATTGTGCTTGATTTCATCGCAAGAAAAACGGCTGTTCCCGGATTCATCCACCCCTCCAGCTGACTGCTGTGGAATTCCGATTGAATTAACCTGAAAATCGCAGTGAATCTCAGTTTGGAGGCAATTAATATCTGTCACCTCAGTCAAAGTATTCCATTTTATTTTCCAAAACACAAAAATTCACCTTGGTCGTGTTACCTGTAGTTTTCTATGCTTCAAACGCCTATTTGTTGTGTTTTTTATTTCATAATGGCAACTCAGTCCAAACTCTTGATTGTATGGAATCAGAATACAACATTTGGGAAGGAAGAAGGCGAAACCAACTCATACCCAGAAAATATTTAGGAAATTGCCACTCAAGAAACCACAAATTCCCTGGGGCACCCAAAACCATGACAGCAAGCCAGAATTGGACCACGCCAACAGCTGTGCCCTGATTGAAAAAGAACCATCCTCTTGTGCCCTGAACTCCATATTGCAGCCTCAAAACCAAAATTCACATCAGAAAATTCATTACAAACCATGATAAATAAGAAAAATGAGAAAATTCCAAAGAAATGCAAGAATCCATAATGTTATTGGGCTTGATTTAGTCGCAAGGAAACCGGCTGTTCCCGGATTCATCCACCCCTCCAGCTGAGTGCCTGTGGATTTCTGACTGAATTAACCTGAAAATCGCAGTGAAACTCAGTTTGTAGGCTGTTAATATCTGTCACCTCAGCCAAAGTGTTCCATTTTATTTTCCAAAACACAAAACCTCACCTTGGTCGTGTTACCTGTAGATTTATAAGCTAAACACATATTTTTGTGTTGTTTATGTCATAATGGTTACTCTGCCGAAACTCTTGTTTGTATTGTGTAAGAATACAAAATTTGGGAAGGAAGAAGGCAACACCAACTCAGACCAAGAAAGCATTTAGAAAATTGACGCTAAAGAAACGAAATGTCAGCAGAGGCACCCAAAACAATGAGAGCAAGCCAGAATAGTAGCAAGCCAACAGCTGTGCTCTGATTGAAAAAGAACCATCCTCTGGTGCCTTAAACTCAATATTGCAGCCTCAAAACCAAAGCTCATATCAGAAAATCCATTACAAACCATGATAAATAAGAAAAAAGAGAAAAAATCCAAAGAAATGCAAGAATCCATAATGATATTGTGCTTGATTTAGTCAGAATTAAACCGGCTCTTCCCGGATTCATCCACCCCTCCAGCTGACTGCCTGTGGAATTCTGACTGAATGAAGCTGAAAATCGCAGTGAAACTCAGTTTGGAGGCAATTAATATCTGTCACCTCAGCCAAAGTGTTCCATTTTATTTTTCAAAACACAAAAACTCACCTTGGTCGTGTTACCTGTAGCTTCAAACTCCTATTTGTTGTGTTTTTTTATTTCCTAATGGCTACTCTGTCCAAACTCTTGTTTGTATTGCGACAGAATACAACATTTAGGAAGGAAGATGGCAAAACCAATTCAGACCCAGAAAACATTTAGGAAATTGTCGCTCAAGAAACCAGAAATTGGCTGAGGCACTCAAGAAAATGACAAAAAGCCAGAATTGGACCATGCCAACAGCTGTGCCCTGATTGAAAAAGAACCATTCCTCTGGTGCCCTGAACTCAATATGCCAGCCTCAAAACCAAAGCTCACATCAGAAAATTCATTACAAACCATGATAAATAAGAAAAATCAGAAAAATCCAAAGAAATGCAAGAATCCATAATGATATTGGGATTGATTTAGTTGCAAGACAACCGGCTGTTCCAGGATTCATCCACCCCTCCAGCTGACTGCCTGTGGAATTCTGACTGAATTAACCTGAAAATCTTAGTGAAACTCAGTTTGGAGGCAATTCGTGTCTGTCCCCTCAGCCAAAGTGTTCCATTTTAGTTTCCAAAACACAAAACCTCACCTTGGTGGTGTTACCTCTAGATTTCTAATCTTTAAACGCCTATTTCTTTTTTTTTTTATTTCACAATGGCTACTCTGTCCAAACACTTGCTTGTGTTGCATCAGAATAGAAAATTTGGGAAGGAAGAAGGCAAAACCTACTCAGACCCAGAAAACATTTAGGAAATTGCCGCTCAAGAAACCACAAATTGGCTGAGGCACCCAAAACAATGACAGCACGCCAGAATTGGACCACGCCAACAGCTGTGCCCTGATTGAAAAAGAACCATCCTCTTTTGCCCTGAACTAAATATGCCAGCCTAAAAACCAAAGCTCACATCAGAAAATCATTACAAACCATGATCAATAAGAAAAATGAGAAAAAAGCCAAAGAAATGCAAGAATCTATAATGATATTGTGCTTGATTTCATCGCAAGGAAACCGGCTGTTCCTGGATTCATCCACCACTCTAGCTGACTGCCTGTGGAATTCTGATTGAATGAACCTGAAAATCGCAGTGAAGCTCAGTTTGGAGGCAATTAATATCTGTCACCTCATCCAAAGTATTCCATTTTAGTTTCCAAAACACAAAACCTCACCTTGGTCGTGTTACCTCTAGTTTTCTAATCTTCAAACGCCTATTTGTTTTTTTTTTTTTTATTTCATAATGGCTACTCTGTCCAAACTCTTGTTTGTATGGCATCAGAATACAAAATTTGGGAAGGAAGAAGGCAAAACCAACTAAGACCCAGAAAACATTTAGGAAATTGCCCCTCAAGAAACCAAAGGTCGCTAAGGCACCAAAAACCTTTTAATCAAGCCAGAATTGGAGCAAGCCAACAGCTGTGCCCTGATCGAAAAAGAACCATCCTCTTGTGCCCTGAACTCAATATTGCAGCCTCAAAACCAAAGCTCACATCAGAAAATTCATTAGAAACCATGATCAATAAGTAAAATGAGAAAAAAGCCAAAGAAATGCAAGAATCCATAATGATATTGGGCTTGATTTAGTCGCAAGGAAACCGGCTGTTCCCGGATTCATCCACCCCTCCAGCTGACTGCCTGTGGAATTTTGACTGAATTAACCTGAAATCGCAGTGAAACTCAGTTTGGAGGCAATTAATATCTATCAACTCAGCCAAAGTGTTCCATTTTATTTTCCAAAACACAAAACCTCACCTTGGTCGTGTAACCTGTAGATTGTTAAGCTTCAAATGCCTATTTGTTGCATTTTGTATTTCTTAATGGCTACTCTGTCCAAACTCTTGCTTGTATGGCATCAGAATACAAAATTTGGGAAGGAAGAAGGCAAAACCAACTCAGACCCAGAAAACTTTTAGGAAATTGCCCCTCAAGAAACCAAAGGCCGCTAATGCACCAAAAACCTTTAAAGCAAGCCAGAATTGGACCACGCCAACAGCTGTGCCCTGATTGAAAAAGAACCATTCTCTTGTGCCCTGAACTCAATATGCCAGCCTCAAAACCAAAGCTCACATCAGAAAATTCATCACAAACCATGATAAATAAGAAAAATGAGAAAAAAGCCAAAGAAATGCAAGAATCCATAATGATATTGGGCTTGATTTAGTCGCAAGGAAAACGGCTGTTCCCGGATTCATCCACCCCTCCAGCTGACTGCCTGTGGAATTCTGACTGAATGAACCTGAAAATCGCAGTGAAACTCAGTTTGGAGGCAATTAATATCTGTCACCTCAGCCAAAGTGTTCCATTTTAGTTTCCAAAACACAAAAACTCACCTTGAACGTGCCTGTAGATGTCTAAGCTTCAAACGCCTAGTTGTTGTGCTTTTTATTTCCGAATGGCTACTCTGCCCAAACTCTTGTTTCTATTGCGTGAGAATACAAAATTTGGGAAGGAAGAAGCCAAAACCAACTCAGACCCAGAAAACATTTAGGAAATTGCCGCTCAAGAATCCACAAATTGGCTGAGGCCCCCAAAATAATGACAGCAAGCCAGAATTGGAGCAAGCCAGCAGCTGTGCCCTGATTGAAAAAGAACCATCCTCTTGTGCCACGAACGCAATATGCCAGCCTCAAAACCAAAGCTCACATCAGAAAATTCATTACAAACCATGATAAAGAAGAAAAATCAGAAGAAAGCCAAAGAAATGCAAGAGTCCATTTTGATATTGGGCTTGATTTAGTTCAAGGAAACCGGCTGTTCCCGGATTCATCCACCCCTCCAGCTGACTGCCTGTGGAATTCTGACTGAATTAACCTGAAAATCGCAGTGAAACTCAGTTTGGAGGCAATTAATATCTGTCACCTCAGCGAAAGTGTTCCATTTGTGTTTCCAAAACACAAAAATTCACCTTGGTGGTGTTACCTGAAGATTTCTAAGCTTCAAACGCGTATTTGCTCTGTTTTTTATTTCATAAGGGCTACTCTGTCCAAACTCTTGCTTCTATTGCGTCATAATACAAAATTTGGGAAGGAAGAAGGCAAAACCAACTAAGACCCAGAGAACATTTAGGAAATTGCCGCTCAAGAAAGCAAATGTCAGCTGAGGCACCCAAAACAATCACAGCAAGCCAGAATTTGAGCAAGCCAACAAGGGTGCCCTGATTGAAAAAGAACCTTCGTCTTGTGCCCTGAACTCCATCTGCCAGCCTCAAAACCAAAGCTCACATCAGAAAATTCATTACAAACCATGATAAATAAGAAAAATGAGAAAAAAGCCAAAATAATGAAAGAATCCTTAATGATATTGGGCTTGATTTAGTCGCAAGGAAACCGGCTGTTCCCAGATTCATCCACCCCTCCAGCTGACTGCCTGTGGAATTCTGACTGAATTAACCTGCGAATCGCAGTGAAACTCAGTTTGGAGGCAATTATTATCTATCCCCTCAGCCAAAGTGTTCCATTTTAGTTTCCAAAACACAAAAACTCACCTTGGTCATGTTACCTGTAGTTTTCTATGCTTCAAATGCCTATTTGCTGTGTTTTTTATTTCATAAAGGCTACTCTGCCGAAACTCTTGTTTGTATTGCGTCAGAATACAAAATTTGGGAAGGAAGAAGGCAAAACCAACTCAGACCCAGAAAACATTTAGGAAATTTCCGCTCCAGAAAGCACAAATTGCCTGAAACACCCAAAACAATGACAGCAAGCCAGAATTGGAGCAAGCCAACAGCTGTGTCCTTTTTGAAAAAGAACCTTCCTCTAGTGCCCTGAACTCAATATGCCAGCCTCAAAACCAAAGCTCACATCAGAAAATTCATTACAAACCATGATAAATAAGAAAAATGAGAAAAAGCCAAAGAAATGCAAGAATCCATAATGATATTCGGCTTGATTTAGTCACAAGGAAACCGGCTGTTCCCGGATTCATCCACCCCTCCAGCTGACTGCCTCTGGAATTCTGACTGAATTACCTGAAATTCACAGTGAAACTCAGTTTAGAGGCAATTAATGTCTGTCACCTCAGCCAAAGTGTTCCATTTTAGTTTCCAAAACACAAAAACTCACCTTGGTCGTGTTACCTGTAGATTTATAAGCTTCAAATGCCTATTTGCTGTGTTTTTTTATTTCCTAATGGCTACTCTGCCCAAACTCTTGTTTCTATTGCTTCAGAATACAAAATTTGGGAAGGAAGAAGGCAAAACTAACTCAGAGCCAGAAAACATTTAGGAAATTGCCGCTCAAGAAATCACAAATCAGCCAAGGCACGCAAAAAAATGACAGCAAGGCAGAATTGGCCTATGCCAACAGCTGTGCCCTGATTGAAAAAGAACTATCCTCTTGTGTCCTGAACTCCATATGCCAGCCTCAAAACCAAAGCTCACATCAGAAACTTCATTAGAAACCATGATAAATAAGAAAAATGAGAAGAAAGCCAAAGAAATGCAAGAATCCATAATGATATTGGGCTTGATTTAGTCGCAAGGAAACCGGCTGTTCCCAGATTCATCCACCCTCTAGCTGACTGCCTGTGGAATTCTGACTGAATTAACCTGAAAATCGCAGTGAAACTGAGTTTGGAGGCAATTAATGTCTGTCACCTCTGCCAAAGTGTTCCATTTTATTTTCCAAAACACAAAAACTCACCTTGGTCATGTTACCTTTGGATTTCTAAGCTTGAAACGTCTATTTGTCGTGTTTTTTATTTCATAAAGGCTACTCTGCCGAAACTCTTGTTTATATTGCGTGAGAATACAAAATTTGGGAAGGAAGAAGGCAAAACCAACTCAGAGCCAGAAAACATTTAGGAAATTGCTGCAAAGAAACCACAAATCGGCTGAGGCACCCAAAACAATGACAGCAATCCAGAATTGGAGCAAGCCAACAGCTGTGCCTTGATTGAAAAAGACCATTCCTCTGGTGCCCTGAACTCCATATTGCTGCCTTAATACCAAAGCTCACATCAGAAAATTCATTAGAAACCATGATAAAGAAGAAAAACAGAAAAAAAAAACAAAGAAATGCATGAATCCATAATGATATTGGGCTTGATTTAGTCACAAGGAAAGCGGCTGTTCCCGGATTTTCCACCCCTCCAGCTGACTGCCTGTGGAATTCTCACTGAATTAACCTGAAAATCGCAGTGAAACTCAGTTTGGAGGCAATTAATATCTGTCACCTCAGCCAAAGTGTTCCATTTTAGTTTCCAAAACACAAAAACTCACCTTGGTCGTGTTACCTGTAGATTTCTAAGCTTCAAACGCCTATTTGTTGTGTTTTTTATTTCATAATGGCTACTCTGCCCAAACTCTTGTTTGTATTGCGTCAGAATACAAAATTTTGGAAGGAAGAAGGCAAAACCAACTCAGACACAGGAAACATTTAAGAAATTGCCACTCATGAAACCACACATTAGCTGAGGCACCCAAAACAATGACAGCAATCCAGAATTGGAGCAAGCCAACTGCTGTGTCTGATTGAAAACAATAATCCTCTTGTGGCCTGAACTCAATATGCCAGCCTCAAAACCAAAGCTCACATCAGAAATTTCTTTACAAAGCATGATAAATAAGGGAAATGTGAAAAAGGCAAACAAATGCAAGCGTCCTTAGTGATATTTGGCTGGATTTAGACACAAGGAAACTGGCTGTTTCCAGATTCATCCCCCCCTTCCACTGACTGACTTTGGAATTCTGATTGAATTCACTTCAAAATCTCACTCACACTCAATTTGGAGGGAATTAGAATCTTTCCCCTCAGCAGAAGGGTTACATGTCGTTTTCCAAAACACAGAAACTCATTTTGTTCATGTTGCCTGTAGATTTCTAATCCTGAGCGGCCAATTTGCTGTGTTCTTTTTTTCTTTCATAATGGCTACTCTGTCCAAAATCTTGCTTGTATTGCATCAGAATACAAAATTTGGGAAGAAGGAGGCAAAACCGACTCAGACCTAGAAAACACTTAGGAATTTGCAACACAAGAAACCACAAATCGACTGAGGCACCCAAAACAATGACAGGAAGTCAAACAGTTGTGCCCTGATTGAAAAAGAACCTTCCTCTTGTACCCTGAACTCAATATGCCAGCCTCAAAACCAAAGCTCACATCAGAAAATTCATTACAAACCATGATAAATAAGAAAAATGAGAAAACAGCCAATGAAATGCAAGAATCCATAATAATATTGGGCTTGATTTAGTCACAAGGAAACCGGCAGTTCCCGGATTTTCCACCCCTCCAGCTGACTGCCTGTGGAATTCTCACTGAATTAACCTGAAAATCGCAGTGAAACTCCGTTTGGAGTTAATTAATATCTGTCACCTCAGCCAAAGTGTTCCATTCTATTTTCCAAATCACAAAAACTCACCTTGGTCGTGTTACCTGTATATGTCTAAGCTTCAAATGCCTATTTGTTGTGTTTTTTATTTCATAATGGGTACTCTGTCCAAACTCTTGGTTGTATTGCGTCAGAATACAAAATTTGGGAAGGAAGAAGGCAAAACCTACTCAGACCCAGAAAACATTTAAGAAATTGCCACTCAAGAAAGCACAAATTGCCTGAAACACCCAAAACAATGACAGCAAGCCAGAATTGGAGCATGCCAACAGCTGTGCCCTGATTGTAAAAGAACCTTCTTCTTGTGTCCTGAACTCAATATGCCAGCCTAAAAACCAAAGCTCACATCAGAAAATTCATTACAAACCATGATAAATAAGAAAAATGAGAAAAAAGCCAAAGAAATGCAAGAATCCATAATGATATTGGGCTTGATTTAGTCGCAAGGAAACCGACTGTTCGCGGATTCATCCACCCCTCCAGCTAACTGCCTCTGGAATTCTGACTGAATTAACGTGAAAATTGTAGCGAAACTGAGATTGGAGCCAATTAATGTCTGTCACCTCAGCCAAAGTGTTCCATTTTACTTTCCAAAACACAAAAACTCACCTTGGTCGTGTTACCTGTAGATTTCTAAGCATCAAACGCCTATTTGTTGTGTTTTGTATTTCATAATGGCTACTCTGTCCAAACTCTTGGTTGTATTGCGTCAGAATACAATTTGTGAAGGAAGAAGGGAAAACGAACTCAGACCCAGAAAACATTTAGGAAATTGCCACTCAAGAAACCAGAAATCGGCTGAGGCACCCAAAACAATGACAGCAATCCAGAATTGGAGCAAGCCAACAGCTGTGCCCTGATTGAAAAAGAACCTTCCTCTTGTGCCCTGAACTCAATATGCCAGCCTCAATACCAAAACTCACATTAGAAAATTCAATACAAATCATGATAAATAAGGGAAATGTGAAAAAGCCAAAGAAATGTAAGAGTCCTTTGTGATATTTGGCCAGATTTAGATGCAAGGAAACTGACTGTTTCCAGATTCATCCCCCCCTTCCACAGACTGACTTTTGAATCGTGATTGAATTCACCTCAAAATCGCACTGACACTCAATTTGGAGGGAATTAGTATCTGTGCCCTCAGCAGAAGGGTTCCATGTCATTTTGCAAAACACAGAAACTCATCTTGGACGTGTGGCCAGTAGATTCCTAATCCTAAAAGGCCAATTTGCAGAGTTTTTTTTTCTTTCATAATGGCTACTCTGTCCAAATTCTTGCTTGTATTGCATCAGAATACAAAATTTGGGAAGGAAGAAGGCAAAACCAACTGAGACCCAGAAAACATTTAGGAAATTGCCCCTCAAGAAACCAAAGACCGCTAAGGCACCAAAAACCTTTAATGCAAGCCAGAATTGGAGCAAGCCAACAGCTGTGCCCTGATTGAAAAAGAACCATCCTCTTGTGCCAAGAACTCAATATTGCAGCCTCAAAACCAAAGCTCACATCAGAAAATTCATTACAAACCACGATCAAAAAGAAAAATGAGAAAAAAGCCAAAGAAATGCAAGAATCCATAATGATATTGGGCTTGATTTAGTCACAAGGAAACCGGCTGTTCCCGGATTCATCCACCCCTCCAGCTGACTGCCTGTGGAATTCTGACTGAATTTACCTGAAAATCGCAGTGAAACTCAGTTTGGAGGCAATTAATATCTATCATCTCAGCCAAAGTGTTCCATTTTACTTTCCAAAACACAAAACCTCACCTTGGTCGTGTTACCTGTAGATTGTTAAGCTTCAAATGCCTATTTGTTGTGTTTTTTATTTCATAATGGTTACTCTGCTGAAACTCTTGTTTGTATGGCATCAGAGTACAAAATTTTGGAAGGAAGAAGGCAAAACCAACTCAGACCCAGAAAACATTTAGGAAATTGCTCCTCAAGAAACCAAAGGCCGCTAAGGCACCAAAAACCTTTAAAGCAAGGCAGAATTGGAGCAAGTCAACAGCTGTGCCCTGATTGAAAAAGAGCTATCCTCTTGTGCCCTGAACTGCATGTTGCAGCCTCAAAACCAAAGCTCACATCAGAAAATTCATTACAAACCATGAGAAATCAGGGAAATGTGAGAAAGCCAAAGAAATGCAAGAGTCCTTTGTGATATTTGGCTGGATTTAGACACAATTAAACTGACTGTTTCCAGATTCATCCCCTCCTTTCACAGAATGACTTTGGAATTCTGATTGAATTCACTTCAAAATCGCACTGACACTCAATTTAGAGGGAATTAGTGTCTTTCCCCTCAGCAGAAGGGTTCCATGTCATTTTCCAAAACACAGAAACTCATCTTGGCCGTGTTGCCTGTAGATTCCTAATCCTAACAGGCCAATTTTCTGAGTTTTTTTTTCTTTCATAATGGCTACTCTGCCCAAACTCTTGTTTATATTGCGTCAGAATACAAAATTTGGGAATAAGAAGGCAAAACCTACTCAGACCCAGAAAACATTTAGGAAATTGCCACTCAAGAAACCACAAATTGGCTGAGGCACCCAAAACGATGACAGCAAGCCAGAATTGGACCACGCCAACAGCTGTGCCCTGATTGAAAAAGAACCATCCTCTGGTGCCCTGAACTCAATATGCCAGCATCAAAACCAAAGCTCACATCAGAAAATTCATTACAAACCATGATAAATCAGGGAAATGTGAGAAAGCCAAAGAAATGCAAGGGTCCTTTCTGATATTTGGCTGGATTTAGACACAAGGAAACTGACTGTTTCCAGATTCATACCCCCCTTTTACAGAATGGCTTTGGAATTCTGATTGAATTCACCTCAAAATCACACTGACACTCAATTTAGATGGAATTAGTATCTGTCCCCTCAGCAGAAGCGTTACATTTTAGTTTCCAAAAGACAGAAACTCATCTTGGTCATGTTGCCTGTAGATTCCTAATCCTAAAAGGCCAATTTGCTGAGTTTTTTTTCTTTCATAATGGCTACTCTGTCCAAACTCTTGCTTGTATTGCATCAGAATACAAAATTTGGGAATAAGAAGGCAAAACCTACTCAGACCCAAAAAACATTTAGGAAATTGCCACTCAAGAAACCACAAATCGGCTGAGGCACCCAAAACAATGACAGTAAGCCAGAATTGGCGCAAGCCAACAGCTGTGCCCTGATTGAAAAAGACCATTCCTCCCGTGCCCTGAACTCCATATTGCAGCCTCAAAACCAAAGCTCACATCAGAAAATTCATTACAAACCTTGATAAATCAGGGAAATGTGAGAAAGCCAAAGAAATGCAACGGTCCTTTCTGATATTTGGCTGGATTTAGACACAAGGAAACTGACTGTTTCCAGATTCATCCCCCCCTTTCACAGAATGACTTTGGAATTCTGATTGAATTCACCTCAAAATCACACTGACACTCAATTTAGAGGGAATTAGTATCTGTGCCCTCAGCAGAAGGGTTCCATGTCATTTTCCAAAACACAGAAACTTATCTTGGACGTGTGGCCAGTAGATTCCTAATCCTAAAAGGCCAATTTGCTGAGCTTTTTTTTCTTTCATAATGGCTACTCTGTCCAAACTCTTGCTTGTATTGCATCAGAATACAAAATTTGGGAATAAGAAGGCAAAACCTACTCAGACCCAGAAAACATTTAGGAAATTGCCGCTCAAGAAACCACAAATTGGCTGAGGCACCCAAAACAATGACAGCACGCCAGAATTGGACCACGCCAACAGCTATGCCCTGATTGAAAAAGAACCTTCTTCTGGTGCCCTGAACTCAATATGCCAGGCTCAAAACGAAAGCTCACATCAGAACATTCATTACAAACCATGATAAATAAGAAAAATGAGAAAAAAGCCAAAGAAATGCAAGAATCCATAATGATCTTGTGGTTGATTTCATCGCAAGGAAACCGGCTGTTCCTGAATTCATCCACCCCTCCAGCTGACTGCCTGTGGAATTCTGACTGAATTAACCTGAAAATCGCAGTGAAACTCAGTTTGGAGGTAATTAATATCTGTCACCTCAGCCAAAGTGTTCCATTTTAGTTTCCAAAACACAAAAACTCACCTTGGTCGTGTTACCTGTATAAGTCTAAGCTTCAAACGCCTATTTGTTGTGTTTTGTATTTCATAATGGCTACTCTGTCCAAACTCTTGTTTGTATTGCATCAGAATACAAAATTTTGGAAGGAAGAAGGCAAAACCAACTAAGACCCAGAAAACATTTAGGAAATTGCAACACAAGAAACCAAAAGACAGCTGAGGCACCCAAAACAATGACAGCAAGCCAGAATTGGAGCAAGCCAACAGCTGTGCCCTGATTTAAAAAGAAACATCCTCTGGTGCCCTGAACTCAACATGCCAGCTTCAACATCAAAATTCACATCAGAAAATTCATTACAAACCATGATAAATAAGAACAATGAGAAAAAAGCCAAAGAAATGCAAGAATCTATAATGATATTGTGCTTGATTTCATCGCAAGAAAAACGGCTGTTCCCGGATTCATCCACCCCTCCAGCTGACTGCTGTGGAATTCCGATTGAATTAACCTGAAAATCGCAGTGAATCTCAGTTTGGAGGCAATTAATATCTGTCACCTCAGTCAAAGTATTCCATTTTATTTTCCAAAACACAAAAATTCACCTTGGTCGTGTTACCTGTAGTTTTCTATGCTTCAAACGCCTATTTGTTGTGTTTTTTATTTCATAATGGCAACTCAGTCCAAACTCTTGATTGTATGGAATCAGAATACAACATTTGGGAAGGAAGAAGGCGAAACCAACTCATACCCAGAAAATATTTAGGAAATTGCCACTCAAGAAACCACAAATTCCCTGGGGCACCCAAAACCATGACAGCAAGCCAGAATTGGACCACGCCAACAGCTGTGCCCTGATTGAAAAAGAACCATCCTCTTGTGCCCTGAACTCCATATTGCAGCCTCAAAACCAAAATTCACATCAGAAAATTCATTACAAACCATGATAAATAAGAAAAATGAGAAAATTCCAAAGAAATGCAAGAATCCATAATGTTATTGGGCTTGATTTAGTCGCAAGGAAACCGGCTGTTCCCGGATTCATCCACCCCTCCAGCTGAGTGCCTGTGGATTTCTGACTGAATTAACCTGAAAATCGCAGTGAAACTCAGTTTGTAGGCTGTTAATATCTGTCACCTCAGCCAAAGTGTTCCATTTTATTTTCCAAAACACAAAACCTCACCTTGGTCGTGTTACCTGTAGATTTATAAGCTAAACACATATTTTTGTGTTGTTTATGTCATAATGGTTACTCTGCCGAAACTCTTGTTTGTATTGTGTAAGAATACAAAATTTGGGAAGGAAGAAGGCAACACCAACTCAGACCAAGAAAGCATTTAGAAAATTGACGCTAAAGAAACGAAATGTCAGCAGAGGCACCCAAAACAATGAGAGCAAGCCAGAATAGTAGCAAGCCAACAGCTGTGCTCTGATTGAAAAAGAACCATCCTCTGGTGCCTTAAACTCAATATTGCAGCCTCAAAACCAAAGCTCATATCAGAAAATCCATTACAAACCATGATAAATAAGAAAAAAGAGAAAAAATCCAAAGAAATGCAAGAATCCATAATGATATTGTGCTTGATTTAGTCAGAATTAAACCGGCTCTTCCCGGATTCATCCACCCCTCCAGCTGACTGCCTGTGGAATTCTGACTGAATGAAGCTGAAAATCGCAGTGAAACTCAGTTTGGAGGCAATTAATATCTGTCACCTCAGCCAAAGTGTTCCATTTTATTTTTCAAAACACAAAAACTCACCTTGGTCGTGTTACCTGTAGCTTCAAACTCCTATTTGTTGTGTTTTTTTATTTCCTAATGGCTACTCTGTCCAAACTCTTGTTTGTATTGCGACAGAATACAACATTTAGGAAGGAAGATGGCAAAACCAATTCAGACCCAGAAAACATTTAGGAAATTGTCGCTCAAGAAACCAGAAATTGGCTGAGGCACTCAAGAAAATGACAAAAAGCCAGAATTGGACCATGCCAACAGCTGTGCCCTGATTGAAAAAGAACCATTCCTCTGGTGCCCTGAACTCAATATGCCAGCCTCAAAACCAAAGCTCACATCAGAAAATTCATTACAAACCATGATAAATAAGAAAAATCAGAAAAATCCAAAGAAATGCAAGAATCCATAATGATATTGGGATTGATTTAGTTGCAAGACAACCGGCTGTTCCAGGATTCATCCACCCCTCCAGCTGACTGCCTGTGGAATTCTGACTGAATTAACCTGAAAATCTTAGTGAAACTCAGTTTGGAGGCAATTCGTGTCTGTCCCCTCAGCCAAAGTGTTCCATTTTAGTTTCCAAAACACAAAACCTCACCTTGGTGGTGTTACCTCTAGATTTCTAATCTTTAAACGCCTATTTCTTTTTTTTTTTATTTCACAATGGCTACTCTGTCCAAACACTTGCTTGTGTTGCATCAGAATAGAAAATTTGGGAAGGAAGAAGGCAAAACCTACTCAGACCCAGAAAACATTTAGGAAATTGCCGCTCAAGAAACCACAAATTGGCTGAGGCACCCAAAACAATGACAGCACGCCAGAATTGGACCACGCCAACAGCTGTGCCCTGATTGAAAAAGAACCATCCTCTTTTGCCCTGAACTAAATATGCCAGCCTAAAAACCAAAGCTCACATCAGAAAATCATTACAAACCATGATCAATAAGAAAAATGAGAAAAAAGCCAAAGAAATGCAAGAATCTATAATGATATTGTGCTTGATTTCATCGCAAGGAAACCGGCTGTTCCTGGATTCATCCACCACTCTAGCTGACTGCCTGTGGAATTCTGATTGAATGAACCTGAAAATCGCAGTGAAGCTCAGTTTGGAGGCAATTAATATCTGTCACCTCATCCAAAGTGTTCCATTTTAGTTTCCAAAACACAAAACCTCACCTTGGTCGTGTTACCTCTAGTTTTCTAATCTTCAAACGCCTATTTGTTTTTTTTTTTTTTATTTCATAATGGCTACTCTGTCCAAACTCTTGTTTGTATGGCATCAGAATACAAAATTTGGGAAGGAAGAAGGCAAAACCAACTAAGACCCAGAAAACATTTAGGAAATTGCCCCTCAAGAAACCAAAGGTCGCTAAGGCACCAAAAACCTTTTAATCAAGCCAGAATTGGAGCAAGCCAACAGCTGTGCCCTGATCGAAAAAGAACCATCCTCTTGTGCCCTGAACTCAATATTGCAGCCTCAAAACCAAAGCTCACATCAGAAAATTCATTAGAAACCATGATCAATAAGTAAAATGAGAAAAAAGCCAAAGAAATGCAAGAATCCATAATGATATTGGGCTTGATTTAGTCGCAAGGAAACCGGCTGTTCCCGGATTCATCCACCCCTCCAGCTGACTGCCTGTGGAATTTTGACTGAATTAACCTGAAATCGCAGTGAAACTCAGTTTGGAGGCAATTAATATCTATCAACTCAGCCAAAGTGTTCCATTTTATTTTCCAAAACACAAAACCTCACCTTGGTCGTGTAACCTGTAGATTGTTAAGCTTCAAATGCCTATTTGTTGCATTTTGTATTTCTTAATGGCTACTCTGTCCAAACTCTTGCTTGTATGGCATCAGAATACAAAATTTGGGAAGGAAGAAGGCAAAACCAACTCAGACCCAGAAAACTTTTAGGAAATTGCCCCTCAAGAAACCAAAGGCCGCTAATGCACCAAAAACCTTTAAAGCAAGCCAGAATTGGACCACGCCAACAGCTGTGCCCTGATTGAAAAAGAACCATTCTCTTGTGCCCTGAACTCAATATGCCAGCCTCAAAACCAAAGCTCACATCAGAAAATTCATCACAAACCATGATAAATAAGAAAAATGAGAAAAAAGCCAAAGAAATGCAAGAATCCATAATGATATTGGGCTTGATTTAGTCGCAAGGAAAACGGCTGTTCCCGGATTCATCCACCCCTCCAGCTGACTGCCTGTGGAATTCTGACTGAATGAACCTGAAAATCGCAGTGAAACTCAGTTTGGAGGCAATTAATATCTGTCACCTCAGCCAAAGTGTTCCATTTTAGTTTCCAAAACACAAAAACTCACCTTGAACGTGCCTGTAGATGTCTAAGCTTCAAACGCCTAGTTGTTGTGCTTTTTATTTCCGAATGGCTACTCTGCCCAAACTCTTGTTTCTATTGCGTGAGAATACAAAATTTGGGAAGGAAGAAGCCAAAACCAACTCAGACCCAGAAAACATTTAGGAAATTGCCGCTCAAGAATCCACAAATTGGCTGAGGCCCCCAAAATAATGACAGCAAGCCAGAATTGGAGCAAGCCAGCAGCTGTGCCCTGATTGAAAAAGAACCATCCTCTTGTGCCACGAACGCAATATGCCAGCCTCAAAACCAAAGCTCACATCAGAAAATTCATTACAAACCATGATAAAGAAGAAAAATCAGAAGAAAGCCAAAGAAATGCAAGAGTCCATTTTGATATTGGGCTTGATTTAGTTCAAGGAAACCGGCTGTTCCCGGATTCATCCACCCCTCCAGCTGACTGCCTGTGGAATTCTGACTGAATTAACCTGAAAATCGCAGTGAAACTCAGTTTGGAGGCAATTAATATCTGTCACCTCAGCGAAAGTGTTCCATTTGTGTTTCCAAAACACAAAAATTCACCTTGGTGGTGTTACCTGAAGATTTCTAAGCTTCAAACGCGTATTTGCTCTGTTTTTTATTTCATAAGGGCTACTCTGTCCAAACTCTTGCTTCTATTGCGTCATAATACAAAATTTGGGAAGGAAGAAGGCAAAACCAACTAAGACCCAGAGAACATTTAGGAAATTGCCGCTCAAGAAAGCAAATGTCAGCTGAGGCACCCAAAACAATCACAGCAAGCCAGAATTTGAGCAAGCCAACAAGGGTGCCCTGATTGAAAAAGAACCTTCGTCTTGTGCCCTGAACTCCATCTGCCAGCCTCAAAACCAAAGCTCACATCAGAAAATTCATTACAAACCATGATAAATAAGAAAAATGAGAAAAAAGCCAAAGAAAGGCAAGAATCCATAATGATATTGGGCTTGATTTAGTCGCAAGGAAACCGGCTGTTCCTGGATTCATCCACCCCTCCAGCTGACTGCCTGTGGAATTCTGACTGAATTAACCTGAAAATGCCATGAAACTCAGTTTGGAGGCCATTAATATCTGTCGACTCAGCAAAAGTGTTCCATTTTAGTTTCCAAAACACAAAAACTCAGCTTGGTCGTGCTAACTGTATATTTCTAAGCCTCAAACGCCTATTTGTAGTGTTTTTTATTTCATAATGGCTACTCTGTCGAAATTCTAGTTTGCAAAGCGTCAGAACACAAAATTTGGTAAGGAAGAAGGCAACACCAACTCATACCCAGAAAACATTTAGGAAATGGCCGCTCAAGAAACCAAAGGCCGCTGAGATACCCAAAACAATGACAGCAAGCCGGAATTGGAGCAAGCCAACAGCTGTGCCCTGATTGAAAAAGAACCTTCCTCTTGAGCCATGAACTCAATATGCCGGCCTCAAAATCAAAGCTCACATCAGAAAATTCATTATAAACCAAGATAAATAAGAAAAATGAGAAAAATGCCAAAGAAAGGCAAGAATCCATAATGATATTGGCTTGATTTAGTATCAAGGAAACCGGCTGTTCCCGGATTCATCCACCCCTCCAGTTGACTGCCTGTGGAATTCTGACTGAATGGACCTGTAAATCGCAGTGAAACTCAGTTTGAAGGCAATTAATATCTGTCACCTCAGCCAAAGTGTTCCATTTTACTTTCCAAAACACAAAAACTCAGCTTGGTCGTGCTACCTGTATATTTGTAAGCCTCAAACGCCTATTTGTAGTGTTTTTTATTTCATAATGGCTACTCTGTCGAAATTCTAGTTTGCAAAGCGTCAGAATACAAAATTTGGGAAGGAAGAAGGCAACACCAACTCAGACCCAGAAAACATTCAGGAAATTGCCACTCAGAAACCAAGGCAGCAGATGCACCCAAAACAAGGACATCAAGCCAGAATTGGACCACACCAACAGCTGTGCCCTGATTGAAAAAGAACCTTCGTCTTGTGCCCTGAACTCAATATGCCAGCCTCAAAACCAAAGCTCACATCAGAAAATTCATAACAAACCATGATAAATAAGAAAAGTGAGAAAAATCCAAAGAAATGCAAGAATCCATAATGGTATTGGGCTTGATTTATTCGCATGGAAACCAGCTGTTTCCGGATTCATCCACCCCTCCAGCTGACTGCCTGTGGAATTTTGACTGAATTAACCTGAACATCGCAGTGAAACTCAGTTTGGAGGCAATTAATATCTGTCACCTCAGCCAAAGTGTTCCATTTTATTTTTCAAAACACAAAAACTCACCTTGGTCGTGTTACCTGTAGATTTCTAAGCTTCAATGCGTATTACTTGTGTTTTTTATTTTATAATGGCTATTCTGTCCAAACTCTTGTTTGTATTGCGTTAGAATAAAAAATTGGGGAAGGAAGAAGGCAAAACCAACTCAGACCCTAAAAACATTTAGGAAATTGCCGCTCAAGAAACCAAAGGTCGCTAAGGCACCAGAAACCTTTAAAGCAAGCCAGATTTGGAGCAAGCCAACAGCTGTGCCCTGATTGAAAAAGAACCTTCGTCTTGTACCCTGAACTCAATATGCCAGCCTCAAAAGCAAAGCTCACATCAGAAAATTCATTACAAACCATGATAAATAAGAAAAATGAGAAAACAGCCAATGAAATGCAAGAATCCATAATAATATAGGGCTTGATTTATTCACAAGGAAACCGGCTGTTCCCGGATTTTCCACCCCTCCAGCTGACTGCCTGTGGAATTCTGACTGAATTAACCTGAAAATCGCAGTGAAACTCAGTTTGGAGGCAATTAATATCTGTCACCTCAGCCAAAGTGTTCCATTTTATTTACCAAATCACAAAAACTCACCTTGGTCGTGTTACCTGTAGATTTCTAAGCTTCAAACACCTATTAGTTGTGTTTTTTATTTCATAATGGCTACTCTGTCCAAACTCTTGCTTGTATTGCGTCAGAATACAAAATTTGGGAAGGAATAAGGCAAAACCAACTCAGACCCAGTAAACATTTAGGAAATTGCCGCTCAAAAACCAAAGGCCGCTGAGGCACCCAAAACAATGACAGCAAGCCAGAATTGGACCACGCCAACAGCTGTGCGCTGATGGAAAAAGAACCATCCTCTGGTGCCCTGAACTCAATATGCCAGCCTCAAAACCAAAGCTCACATCAGAAAATTCATTACAAACCATGATAAATAAGAAAAATGAGAAAAAAGCCAAAGAAATGCAAGAATCCATAATGATATTGGGGTTGATTTAGTCGCAAGGAAACCGGCTGTTCCCGGATTTTCCACCCCTCCAGCTGACTGCCTGTGGAATTCTGACAGAATTAACCTGAATATCACAGTGAAACTCAGTTTGGAGGCAATTAATATCTGTCACCTCAGCCAAAGTGTTCCATTTTAGTTTCCAAATCACAAAAACTCACCTTGGTCATGTTACCTGTAGATTTCTAAGCTTCAAACGCCTATTTGTTGTGTTTTTTTTTCATAATGGCTACGCTGTCCAAACTCTTGTTTGTATTGCGTCAGAATACAAAGTTTGGGAAGGAAGAAGGCAACACCAACTCAGACCCAGGAAACATTTAGGAAATTGCCGCTCAAGAAACCAAAGGCCGCTGAGGCACCAAAAACCTTTAAAGCAAGCCAGAATAGGAGCAAGCCAACAGCTGTGCCCTGATTGAGAAAGAACCATCCTCTGGTGCCCTGAACTCAATATGCCTGCCTCAAAACCAAAGCTCACATCAGAACTTTCATTACAAACCATGATAAAGAAGAAAAATGAGAAGAAAGCCAAAGAAATGCAAGAATCCATAATGATATTGGCTTGATTTAGTTGCAAGGAAACCGGCTGTTCCCAGATTCATCCACCCCTCCAGCTGACTGCCTGTGGAATTCTGAGTGAATTAACCTAAAAATCGCAGTGAAACTCAGTTTGGAGGCAATTAATATCTGTCACCTCAGCCAAAGTGTTCCATTTCATTTTCCAAAACACAAAAACTCACCTTGGTCGTGTTAACTGTAGATTTATAAGCTTCAAACGCCTAATTGCTGTGTTGTTTATTCCATAAGGGCTTCTCTGCCCAAACTCTTGTTTGTATTGCGTCAAAATACAACATTTGGGAAGGAAGAAGGCAAAACCTTCTCAGACCCAGAAAACATTTAGGAAATGGCCACAAAAGAAACCAAAATCAGCAGAGGCACCCAAAATAATGACAGCAAGCCAGAATTGGAGCAAGCCAACAGCTGTGCCCTGATTGAAAAAGAGCCATCCTCTTGTGCCCTGAACTCCATATTGCAGCCTCAAAACCAAAGCTTACATCAGAAAATTCATTACATAACATGATAAATATGGGCAATGTGAAAAAGCCAAAGAAATGCAAGAGTACTTTCTGATATTTGGCTGGATTTAGACACAATGAAACTGCCTGTTTCCAGATTCATCCCCCCCTTTCATCGACTGACTTTGGAATTCTGATTGAATTCACCTCAAAATTGCACTCACACTCAATTTGTAGGAAATTAGCATCTGTCCCCTCAGCAGAAGGTTTCTATGTCATTTTCCAAAACACAGAAACTAATCTTGGTTGTGTTGCCTGTAGATTTCTAATCCTGAAAGGCCAATTTGCTGTGTTTTTGTTTTCTTTCCTAACGGGTGCTCTGTCCAAAATCTAGTATGCAATGCATCAGAATACAAAATTTGGGAAGGAAGAAGGCAAAACCAACTCAGACCCAGAAAACATTTAGGAAATTGCCGCTCAAGGAACCAAAAGTCACCTGAGGTACCCAAAACAATGACAGCAACCCAGAATTGCAGCAAGCCAACAACTGTTCCCTGATTGAAAAAGCACCATCCTCTTGTGACCCGAACTCAATATGCCAGCCTCAAAACGAAAGTTCACATCAGAAAATTCATTACAAACCATGGTCAATAAGAAAAATGAGAAAAAAGCCAAAGAAATGCAAGAATACATAATGATATTGGGATTAATTTAGTCGCAAGGAAACCGGCTGTTACCGGATTCATCCACCCCTCCAGCTGACTGCCTGTGAATTCTGACTGAATTAACCTCAACATCGCAGTGAAACTCAGTTTGGAGGCAATTAATAACTGTCACCTCAGCCAAAGTGTTCCATTTTAGTTTCCAAAACACAAAAACTCACCTTGGTCGTGTTACCTGTAGATTTATAAGCTTCAAACGCCTATTTGTTGTGTTGTTTATTTCATAAGGGCTACTCTGAAAACTCTTGTTTGTATTGCGTCAGAATACAAAATTTGGGAAGGAAGAAGGCAAAACCAACTCAGACCCAGAAAACATTTAGGAAATTCCCGCTCAACAAACCACAAATTGCCAGAGGCACCCAAAACAATGACAGCAAGCCAGAATTGGAGCACGCCAACAGCTGTGTCCTTTTTGAAAAAGAACCATCCTCTGGTGCCCTGAACTCAATATGCCAGCCTCAAAACCAAAGCTCACATCAGAAAATCATTACAAACCTTGATAAATAAGAAAAATGAGAAAACAGCCAAAGAAATGCAAGAATCCATAATGATATTGGGCTTGATTTAGTCGCAAGGAAACCGGCTGTTCCCGGATTCATCCAACCCTCCAGCTGACTGCCTGTGGAATTCTGACTGAATTAACCTGAAAATCGCAGTGAAACTCAGTTTGGAGGCAATTAATGTCTGTCACCTCAGCCAAAGTGTTCCATTTTACTTTCCAAAACACAAAAACTTACCTTGGTCGTGTTACCTGTAGATTTATAAGCTTCAAACGCCTATTGGTTTTGTTCTTTATTTCATAATGGCTACTCTGTCCAAACTCTTGTTTGTATTGCGTCAGAATACAAAATTTGGGAAGGAAGAAGGCAAAACCAACTCAGGCCCAGTAAACATTTAGGAAATTGCCGCTCAAGAAACCAAAGGCCGCTGAGGCACAAAAAACCTTTAAAGCAAGCCAGAATTGGAGCAAGCCAACAGATGTGTCCTTTTTGAAAAGGAACCTTCCTCTTGTGCCCTGAACTCAATATGCCAGCCTCAAAACCAAAGCTCACATCAGAAAATTCATTACAAACCTTGATAAATAAGAAAAATGAGAAAAAAGCTTAAGAAATGCAAGAATGCATAATGATATTGGGTTTGATTTAGTCGCAAGGAAACCTGCAGTTCCCGGATTCATCCACCCCTCCAGCTGACTGCCTGTGCAATTCTGACTGAATTAACCTGAATATTGCAGAAAACTCAGTTTGGAGGTTATTAATATCTGTCACCTCAGCCAAAGTGATCCATTTTATTTTCCAAACACTAAAACTCACCTTGGTCGTGTTACCTGTAGATTTCTACGCTTCAAACGCCTATTGTTTGTGTTTTTTATTTCATAATGGCAACTCAGTCCAAACTCTTGTTTGTATTGCGTCAGAATACAAAATTTGGGAAGGAAGAAGGCAAAACCAACTCAGACCCAGAAAATATTTAGGAAATTGCCACTCAAGAAACCACGAATTGGCTGAGGCAGCCAAAATAATGACAGCAAGCCAGAATTGGAGCACGGCAACAGCTGTGCCATGATTGAAAATGAACCTTCCTCTTGAGCCCTGAACTCCATATTGCAGCCTCAAAACTAAAGATCACATCAGAAAATTCATTACAAACCATGATAAATAAGAAAAATGAGAAAAAAGCCAAAGAAATGCAAGAATCCATAATGATATTGGGCTTGATTTAATCGCAAGGAAACCGGTTGTTCCCAGATTCATTCACCCCTCCAGCTGACTGCCTGGAATTCTGACTGAATTAACCTGAAAATCACAGTGAAACTCATTTGGAGGCAATTAATGTTTGTCACCTCAGCCAAAGTGTTCCATTTTAGTTTCCAAAACAAAAAAACTCACCTTGGTCGTGTTACCTGTATATTTCTAAGCCTCAAACGCCTATTTGTTGTGTTTTTTATTTCATAATGGCTACTCTTTCCGAACTCTTGTTTGTATTGCGTCAGAATACAAAATTTGGGAAGGAAGAAGGCAAAACCAACTCAGACCCAGAAAACATTTAGGAAAATGCTGTTCAAGAAATGACATATTGGCTGAGGCACAAAGAACAATGACAGCAAACCAGCATTGGAGCAAGCCAACAGCTGTGCCCTGATTGAAAAAGAACCTTCCTCTTGTGCCCTGAACTCAATATGGCAGCCTCAAAACCAAAGCTCACATCAGAAAATTCATTACAAACCATGATAAATCAGTGAAATAGAAAAAGCCAAAGAAATGCAAAAGTCTTTTGTGATATTTGGCTGGATTTAGACACAAGGAAACTGCCTGTTTACAAATTCACCCGCCCTTTCCACAGACTGACTTTGGAATTCTGATTGAATTCAACTCAAAATCGCACTCCCACTCAATTTGGAAGGAATTAGAATCTGTACCCTTAGTAGAAGTGTTCCATGTCGTTTTCCAAAACACAGAAGCTCATCTTGTTCGTGTTGCCTGTAGATTTCTAATCCTGAACAGCCAATTTGCTGTGTTTTTTTTTTCTTTCATAATGGCTACTCTCTCCAAAATCTTGCTTGTATTGCATCAGAATACAAAATTTGGGAAGAAGAAGGCAAAACCGACTCAGACCCAGAAAACATTCAGGAAATTGCAACACAAGAAACCACAAATTGCCTGACGCACCCGAAACAATGACAGCAAGCCACAATTGGACCATGCCAACAGCTGTGTCCTTTTTGAAAATGAACCTTCCTATTGTGCCCTGAACTCAATATGCCAGTCTCAAAACCAAAGCTCACATCAGAAAATTCATTACAAACCATGATAAATCAGTGAAATAGAAAAAGCCAAAGAAATGCAAAAGTCTTTTGTGATATTTGGCTGGATTTAGACACAAGGAAACTGCCTGTTTACAAATTCACCCGCCCTTTCCACAGACTGACTTTGGAATTCTGATTGAATTCACCTCAAAATCGCACTCACACTCAATTTGGAGGGAATTAGAATCTGTCCCCTCAGCAGATGGGATCCATGTCATTATACAAAATGCAGAAACTCATCTTGGTTGTGTTACCTGTAGATTTCTAATCCTGAAAGGCCAATTTGCTGTTTTTTTTTTTTTCTTTCATAATGGCTACTCTGTCCAAACTCTTGTTTGTATTGCATCAGAATACAAAATTTGGTAAGGAAGAAGGCAAAACCAACTCAGACCCAGAAAACATTTAGGAAATTGCCACTCAAGAAACCACAAATCACCTGAGGCACCCACAACCATGACAGCAAGCCAGAATTGGAGCAAGCCAACTGCTGTGCCCTGATTGAAAAAGAACCTTCCTCTTGTGCCCTGAACTCAATATGCCAGCCTCAAAACCAAAGCTCACATCAGAAAATTCATTACAAACCAAGATAAATAAGAAAAAAGAGAAAAAAGCCAAAGAAATGCAAGAATACACAATGATATTGGGCTTGATTTAGTCGCAAGGAGACTGGCTGTTCCTGGATTCATCCTCCCTCCAGCTGACTGCCTGTGGAATTCTGACTGAATTAACCTGAAAATCGCAGTGAAACTTAGTTTGGAGGCAATTAATATGTGTCACCTCAGCCAAAGTGTTCCATTTTAGTTTCCGAAAGACGAAAAATCACCTTGGTCGTCTTACCTCTAGATTTCTAATATTCAAACACCTACTTGTTGTGTTTTTTATTTCATAATGGCTACTCTTTCCTAACTCTGGTTTGTATTGAGTGAGAATATAAAATTTAGAAAGTAAGAAGGCACAACCAACTTAGACCCAGAAAACATTTAGGAAATTGCCGCTCAGCAAACGAAAAGTCAGCTGAGGCAGTAAAAACAATGACAGCAATCCAGAATTGGACCACGCCAACAGCTGTACCCTGATTGAAAAAGAACCTTCCTTTTGTGCCCTGAACTCAATATCCCAGCCTCAAAACCAAAGCTAACATCAGAAAATTCATTACAAACCATGATAAATAAGAAAAATGAGAAATAAGCCAAAGAAATGCAAGAATCCATAATGATATTGGGCTTCATTTAGTCGCAAGGAAACCAGCTGTTCCCAGATTCATCCACACCTGAAGCTGACTACCTGTGGAATTCTGACTGAATGAACCTGAAAATCGCAGTGAAACTCAGTTTGGAGGCAAGTAATATCTGTCACCTCAGCCAAAGTGTTCCATTTTATTTTGCAAATCACAAAAACTCACCTTGGTCGTGTTGCCTATAGATTTCTAAGCTTCAAAATACTATTTCTTGTGCTTTGTATTTCATAATGGCTACTCTGTCCAAATTCTTGTTTCTATTGCATCAGAATACAAAATTTGGGAAGGAAGAAGGCAAAACCAACTTAGACCCAGAAAACATTTAGGAAATTGCCGCTCAAGAAACCAAATGTCAGGTGATGCAACCAAAACAATGACAGCAAGCCAGAATTGGAGCAAGCCAACAGCTGTGCCCTGATTGAAAAAGAATCTTCCTCTTGTGCCCTGAACTCAATATGCCAGCCTCAAAACCAAAGCTCACATCAGAAAATGCATTACAAACCATGATAAATAAGCAAAATGAGAAAAAATCCAAAGAATTGCTAGAGTCTTTTATGATATTGGGCTTGATTTATTCGCAAGGAAACCGGCTGTTCCCAGATTCATCCACCCCTCCAGCTGACTGCCTGTGGAATTCTGATTGAATTAACCTGCAAATCGCAGTGAAACTCAGTTTGGAGGCAACTAATATCTGTCACCTCAGCCAAAGTGTTCCATTTTATTTTCCAAAGCACAAAAACTCACCTTGGTCATGTTACCTGTAGATTTCTAAGCTTCAAACGCCTATTTGTTGTGTTTTTTATTTCATAATGGCTACTCTGTCCAAACTCTTGTTTGTATGGCATCAGAATACAAAATTTGGGAAGGAAGAAGGCAAAACCAACTCAGACCCAGAAAACATTTAGGAAATTGCCACTCAAGAAACTAAAACTCAGCTGAGGTACCCAAAACACTGACAGCAAGCCAGAATAGGAGCAAGCCAACAGCTGTGCCCTCATTGAAAATGAACCTTCCTCTTGCACCCTGAACTCAATATGCCGGCCTCAAAACCAAACTCACATCAGAAAATTCATTACAAACCATGATAAAGAAGAAAAATGAGAAAAAAGCCAAAGAAATGCAAGAATCCATAATGATATTGGGCTTGATTTAGTCGCAAGGCAACCGGCTGTTCCCGGATTCATCCACCCCTCCAGCTGAATGCCTGTGGAATTCTGAATGAAATAACTTGAAAATTGTAGTGAAACTCAATTTGGAGGAAACTAATATCTGTCACCTCAGCCAAAGTGTTCCATTTTGGTTTCCAAAGCACAAAAACTCACCTTGGTCGTGTTACCTGTAGATGTCTAGGCTTCAAACGCCTATTAGTTGTGTTTTGTATTTCATAATGGCTACTCTGTCCAGACTCTTGTTTGTATTGCGTCAGAATACAAAATTTGGGAAGGAAGAAGGCAAAACCAACTCTGACCGAGGAAACATTTAGGAAATTGCCGCTCAAGAAACCACAAATCGGCTCAGGAACCCAAAATAATGACAGCAAGTCAGGATTGGAGCAAGCCAACAGCTGTTCCCTGATTGAAAAATAACCTTCCTCTTGTGCCCTGAACTCAATATGCCAGCCTCAAAACCAAAGCTCACATCAGAAATTTCATTAAAAACCATGATAAATCAGGGAAATAGAAAAAGCCAAAGAAATGCAAGAGTCCTTAGTGATATTTGGCTGGATTTAGATACAAGGAAACTGGCTGTTTACAATTTCATCCCCGCTTTCCACAGACTGACTTTGGAATTCTGATTGAATTCACCTCAAAATCGCACTCACACTCAATTTGGAGGGAATTAGAATCTATCCCCTCAGCAGATGGGATCCATGTCATTATACAAAATGCAGAAACTCATCTTGGTTGTGTTACCTGTAGAATACTAATCCTGGAAGGAAATTTGCTGTGTTTTTATTTTTTTCTTTCATAATGGCTACTCTGTCCAAACTCTTGTTTGTATTGCATCAGAATACAAAATTTGGTAAGGAAGAAGGCAAAACCAACTCAGACCCAGAAAACATTTAGGAAATTGCCACTCAAGAAACCACAAATCACCTGAGGCACCCACAACCATGACAGCAAGCCAGAATTGGAGCAAGCCAACAGCTGTGCCCTGATTGAAAAAGACCATTCCTGCGGTGCCCTGAACTCCGTATTGCAGCCTCGAAACCAAAACTCACATCAGAAAATTAATTACAAACCATATAAATAAGGGAAACTCAGTTTGGAGGCAATTAATATCTGTCACCTCAGCCAAAGTGTTCCATTTTATTTTCCAAAACACAAAACCTCACCTTGGTCGTGTTATCACTAGATTTCTAATCTTCAAATGCCTATTTGTTGTGTTTTTTATTTCATAATGCTACTCTGTCCAAACTCTTGTTTGTATTGCGTCAGAATACAAAATTTGGGAAGGAAGAAGGCAAAACCAACTCAGACCCAGAAAACATTTAGGAAATTGCCACTCAAGAAACTACAAACTGGCTGAGGCACTCAAAACAATGACAGCAAGCCAGAATTGGAGCAAGCCAACAGCTGTGCCCTGATTGAAAAAGAACCATCCTCTTGTGCCCTGAACTCAATATGCCAGCCTCAAAACCAAAGCTCACTCAGAAAATGCATTACAAACCATGATAAATAAGAAAGAAGAGAAAAAAAGGCAAAGAAATGCAAGAATCCATAATGATATTGGGCTTGATTTAGTCGCAAGGAAACCGGCTGTTCCCGGATTCATCCACCCCTCCAGCTGACTGCCTGTGGAATTCTCACTGAAGTAACCTGAAATTCGCAGTGAAACTCAGTTTGGAGGCAATTAATATGTGTCAACTCAGCCAAAGTGTTCCATTTTATTTTCCAAAACACAAAAACTCACCTTGGTCGTGTTACCTGTAGATTTATAAGCTAAACACCTATTTGTTGTGTTTTTTATTTCATAATGTCTACTCTGTCCAAACTCTTGTTTGTATTGCGTCAGAATACAAAATTTGGGAAGGAAGAAGGCAAAACAACTCAGACCCAGAAAACATTTAGCAAGTGCCGCTGAAGAAACCAAAAGTCGGCAGAGGCACCAAAAACAATGACAGCAAGGCAGAATTGGAGCAAGCCAACAGCTGTGCCCTGATTGAAAGAGAACCTTCGGCTGGCGCCGTGGCTTACTAGGCTAATCCTCTGCCTAGCGGCACCGGCACACCGGGTTTTAGTCCCAGTTGGGGCGCCGGATTCTGTCCCGGTTGCCCCTCTTCCAGGCCAGCTCTCTGCTGTGGCACGGGAGTGCAGTGGAGGGTGGCCCAAGTGCTTGGGCCCTGCACCCCATGGGAGAGCAGGAAAAGCACCTGGCTCCTGCCATCGGATCAGCGTGGTGCGCTGGCCGCAGCGCACCGGCCGCGGCGGCCATTGGAGGGTGAACCAACGGCAAAGGAAGACCTTTCTCTCTGTCTCTCTCTCTCAATGTCCACTCTACCAGTCAAAAAAAAAAAAAAGAAAAAGAAAAAGAAAAAGAACCTTCGTCTTGTGCCTCAAGAAAGCAAATGTCAGCTGAGGCACCCAAAACAATGAGAGCAAGCCAGAATTGGAGCAAGCCAACAGCTGTGCCCTGATTGAAAAAGAACCATCCTCTTGGGCCTTGAACTCAATATGCCAGCCTCAAAACCAAAGCTCACATCAGAAAATTCATTACAAACCATAATAAATAAGAAAAATGAGAAGAAAGCCAAAGAAATGCAAGAATCCATAATGATATTGGGCTTGATTTAGTCGCAAGGAAACCGGCTGTTCCCGGATTCATTCACCCCTCTAGTTGACTGCCTGTGGAATTCTGACTGAATTAACCTGAAATTCGCAGTGAAACTCAGATTGTAGGCAATTAATATCTGTCACCTCAGCCAAAGTGTTCCATTTTATTTTCCAAAACACAAAAACTCACCTTGGTCGTGTTACCTGTAAATTTCTGAGCCTCAAACACCTATTTGTTGTGTTTTTTATTTCATAATGTCTACTCTGTCCAAACTCTTGTTGGTATTGCTTCAGAATACAAAATTTGGGAAGGAAGAAGGCAAAACCAACTCAGACCCCAAAAACATTTAGGAAATTTCCGATATAGAAACCAAAAGTAGCTGAGGCACCCAAAACAATGACAGCAAGCCAGAATTGGACCATGCCATCAGCTGTGCCCTGCTTGAAAAAGAACCTTCCTCTTGTGCCCTGAACTCAATATGCCAGCCTCAAAACCAAAGCTCACATCAGAAAATTCATTACAAACCATGATAAATAAGAAAAATGAGAAGAAAGCCAAAGAAAGGCAAGAATCATAATCATATTGGGCTTGATTTCGTCACAAGGAAACCGGCTGTTCCCGGATTCATCCACCCCTCCAGCTGACTGCCTGTGGAATTCTGACTGAATTAACCTGCAAATCACAGTGAAACTCAGTTTGGAGGCAATTAATGTCTGTCACCTCTGCCAAAGTGTTCCATTTTAGTTTCCAAAACACAAAAACTCACCTTGTTCATGTTACCTGTAGATTTCTAACCTTCAAACGCCAATTTGTTGTGCTTTTTATTTCATAATGGCTACTCTGCCGAAACTGTTGTTTATATTGCGTGAGAATACAAAATTTGGGAGGGAAGAAGGCAAAACAAACTCAGACCTAGAAAACATTTAGGTAATTGCCACTCAACAAACGAAAAGTCAGCTGAGGCACCCAAAACAATGACAGCAAGCCAGATTTGGAGCAAGGCAACAACTGTGCACGGATTGAAAAAGACCATTCCTCCGGAGCCCTGAACTCCATATTGGAGCCTTAAAACCAAAGCTCACATCAGAAAATTCATTACAAACCATGATAAATAAGAAAAATGAGAAGAAAGCCAAAGAAATGCAAGAATCCATAATGATATTGGGCTTGATTTAGTCGCAAGGAAACCGGCTGTTCCCGGATTCATTCACCCCTCTAGTTGACTGCCTGTGGAATTTGGACTGAATTAACCTGAAATTCGCAGTGAAACTCAGATTGCAGGCAATTAATATCTGTCACCTCAGCCAAAGTGTTCCATTTTATTTTCCAAATCACAAAAACTCACCTTGGTCGTGTTACCTGTAAATTTCTGAGCCTCAAACACCTATTTGTTGTGTTTTTTATTTCATAATGGCTACTCTGCCCAAACTCTTGTTTGTATTGCTTCAGAATACAAAATTTGGGAAGGAAGAAGGCAAAACCAACTCAGACCCTGAAAACATTTAGGAAATTGCCACACAGAAACCAAAAGTCAGCAGATGCACCCAAAACAATGACAGCTAGCCAGAATTCGACCATGCCAACAGCTGTGCCCTGATTGAAAAAGAACCATCCTTTGTTGCCCTGAAGTCAATATGCCAGCCGCAAAACCAAAGCTCACATCAGAAAGTTCATTACAAACATGATAAATAATTAAAATGAGGAAAAAGCCAAAGAAATGCAAGAATCCATAATGATATTGGGCTTGATTTAGTCACAAGGAGACTGGCTGTTTACAGATTCATCCACCCCTCCAGCTTAGTGCCAGTGGAATTCTGATTGAATTAACCAGCAAATCGCAGGAAACTCAGTTTGCAGTTAATTAATGTCTGTCACCTCAGCCAAAGTGTTCCATTTCATTTTCCAAAACACAAAAACTTACCTTGGTCGTGTTACCTGTAGATTTATAAGCTTCAAATGCCTAATTGTTGTGTTGTTTATTTCATAATGGCTACTCTGCCCAAACTCTTGTTTGTATTGCATCAGAATACAACATTTGGGAAGGAAGAAGGCAAAACCAACTCAGACCCAGAAAACATTTAGGAAATTGCCGCTCAAGAAACCGAAAGTCAGCTGAGGCACCAAAAACAATGACAGCAAGCCAGATTTGGAGCAAGCCAACAGCTGTGCCCTGATTGAAAAAGAGCTATCCTCTTGTGCCCTGAACTGCATGTTGCAGCCTCAAAACCAAAGCTCACATCAGAAAATTCATTACATAGCATGATAAATATGGGCAATGTGAAAAAGCCAAAGAAATGCAAGAGTCCTTTGTGATATTTGGCTGGATTTAGACACAAGGAAACTGCCTGTTTCCAGATTCACCTCCCCCTTTCACCGACTGACTTTGGAATTCTGATTGAATTCACCTCAAAATCGCACTCACACTCAATTTGTAGGAAATTAGTATCTGTCCCCTCAACAGAAGGGTTCCATGTCATTTTCTGAAACACAGAAACTCATCTTGGTGGTGTTGCCTGTAGATTTCTAATCCTGAAAGGCCAATTTGCTGAGTTTTTTTTTTTCTTTCCTAAAGGCTACTCTGTCCAAACTCTTGCTTGTATTGCATCAGAATACAAAATTTGGGAAGGAAGAAGGCAAAACCAACTCAGACCCAGAAAACATTTAGGAAATTGCCGCTCAAGAAACCAAAAGTCAGCTGAGGCACCCACAACCATGACAGCAAGCCAGAATTGCAGCAAGCCAACAACTGTTCCCTGATTGAAAAAGCACCATCCTCTTGTGACCTGAACTCAATATTCCAGCCTCAAAACCAAAGCTCACATCAGAAAATTCATCACAAACCATGATAAATAAGAAAAATGAGAAAAAAGCCAAAGAAATGCAAGAATCCCTATTGATATTGGGATTAATTTAGTTGCAAGGAAACTGGCTGTTACCGGATTCATCCACCCCTCCAGCTGACTGCCTGTGGAATTCTGACTGAATTAACCTCAACATCGCAGTGAAACTCAGTTTGGAGGCAATTAATAACTGTCACCTCCGCCAAAGTGTTCCATTTTAGTTTCCCAAACACAAAAACTCACCTTGGTCGTGTTACCTGTAGATTTATAAGCTTCAAACGCCTATTTGTTGTGTTGTTTATTTCATAAGGGCTACTCTGAAAACTCTTGTTTGTATTGTGTCAGAATACAAAATTTGGGAAGGAAGAAGGCAAAACCAACTCAGACCCAGAAAACATTTAGTAAATTGCCACTCAACAAACCACAAATTGCCAGAGGCACCCAAAACAATGACAGCAAGCCAGAATTGGAGCATGCCAACAGCTGTGTCCTTTTTGAAAAAGAACCTTCCTATTGTGCCCTGAACTCAATATGCCAGCATCAAAACCAAAGCTGACATGAGAAAATTGATTACAAACCATGATAAAGAAGAAAAATGAGAAAAAAGCCAAAGAAATGCAAGAATCCATAATGATATTGGGGTTCATTTAGTGGCAAGGAAACCGGCTGTTCCCGGATTCCTCCACCCCTCCAGCTGACTGCCTGTGGAATTCTGACTGAATTAACGTGAAAATCTTAGTGAAACTCAGTTTGGAGGCAATTCATGTCTGTCACCTCAGCCAAAGTGTTCCATTTTATTTTCCAAAACACAAAAATTCACCTTGGTCGTGTTACCTGTAGCTCCAAACACCTATTTGTGGTGTTTTTTATTTCATAATGGCTACTCTGCCCAAACTCTTGTTTGTATTGTGTCAGAATACAAAATTTGGGAAGGAAAAAGGCAAAACCAACTCAGACACAGAAAACATTTAGGAAATTGCCCCTCAAGAAACCAAAGGCCGCTAAGGCACCAAAAACCTTTAAAGCAAGGCAGAATTGGAGCAAGCCAACAGCTGTGCCATGATTGAAAAAGAGCCATCTTCCTGGGCCCTCAACTCAATATGCCAGCCTCAAAATCAAAGCTCACATCAGAAAATTCATTACAAACCATGATAAATAAGAAAAATGAGAAAAAAGGCAAAGAAATGCAAGAATCCATAATGATATTGGGCTTGAATTAGTCGCAAGGAGACTAGCTGTTCACAGATTCATGCACCCCTCCAGCTGACTGCCTGTGGAATTCTGACTGAATTGACCTGAAAATCGCAGTGAAACTCAGTTTGGAGGCTATTAATATCTGTCACCTCAGCCAAAGTGTTCCATTTTATTTTCCAAAGCACAAAAACTCACCTTGGTCATGTTACCTGTAGATTTCTAAGCTTCAAACGCCTATTTGTGGTGTTTTTTATTTCACAATGGCTACTCTGTCCAAACTCTTGTTTGTATTGCATCAGAATACAAAATTTGGGAAGGAAGAAGGCAAAACCAACTCAGACCCAGAAAACATTTAGGAAATTGCCGCCCAAGAAACCAAAACTCAGCTGAGGTACCCAAAACAATGACAGCAAGCCTGAATTGGAGAAAGCCAACGGCTGTGCCCTGATTGAAAATGAACCTTCTTCTTGTGTACTGAACGCAATATGCTGCCTCAAAACCAAAGCTCACATCAGAAAATTCATTACAAACCATGATAAAGAAGAAAAATGAGAAAAAAGGCAAAGAAATGCAAGAATCCATAATGATATTGGGCTTGATTTAGAGCAAGGAAACCGGCTGTTCCTGGATTCATCCAACCCTCAGCTGACTGCCTGTGGAATTCTGACTGAATTAACCTGAAAATCGCAGTGAAACTCAGTTAGGAGGCAATTAGATTTCTAAGCTTCAAAAGTCTATTTCTTGTGTTTTGTATTTCATAATGGCTACTCTGTCCAAACTCTTGTTTGTATGGCATCAGAATACAAAATTTGGGAAGGAAGAAGGCAAAACCAACTCAGACCCAGAAAACATTTAGGAAATTGCAGCTCAAGAAACCAAATGTCAGCTGAGGTACCCAAAACAATGACAGCAAGCCAGAATTGGAGCAAGCCAACAGCTGTGCCCTGATTGAAAATGAACCTTCCTCTTGTGCCCTGAACTCCATATTGCAGCCTCTACACCAAAGTTCAGATGAGAAAATTCATTACAAACCAATAAATAACAGAAATGTGAAAAAGCCAAAGAAATGCAAAAGTCCATTTTGATATTTGGCTGGATTTAGACACAAGGAAACTGCCTCTTTTTAGATTCACCCCCCCCTTCCACAGACTGACTTTGAAATTGTGATTGAATTTACCTCAAAATCGCACTCATACTCAATTTGGAGGGAATTAGAATCTGTCCCCTCAGCAGAAGGGTTCCATGTCATTTTCCAAAACACAGAAACTCATCTTGTTGGTGTTGCCTGTAGATTTCTAATCCTCAAAGCCAATTAGCTGTATTTTTTTTTCTTTCATAATGGCTACTCTCTCCAAACTCTTGTTTGTATTGCGTGAGAAGAGAAAATTTGGAAAGAAGAAGGGAAAGCATGCTCACCCAGAAAACATTTAGGAAATTGCCGCTCAACAAACCAAAAGTCAGCTGAGGCACCCACAACCATGACAGCAAGCCAGAATTGGAGCAAGCCAACAGCTGTGCCGTGATTGCAAAAGAATCATCCTCTTGTGCCCTGAACTCCATAGTGCAGCCTCAAAACCAAAGCTCACATCAGAAAATTCATTACAAACCTTGATAAATAAGAAAAATGAGAAAAGCCAAAGATGCAAGAATCCATAATCATATTGGGCTTGATTTCACACAAGGAAACTGGCCGTTCCCGGATTCATCCACCCCTCCAGCTGACTGCCTGTGGAATTCTGATTGAATTAACCTGAAAATCGCAGTGAAACTCAGTTTGGAGGGAATTAATGTCTGTCACCTCAGCCAAAGTGTTCCATTTCATTTTCCAAAACACAAAAACTCACCTTGGTCGTGTTACCTGTAGATTTATAAGCTTCAAACGCCTATTTGTTGTGTTGTTTATTTCATAATGCCTACTCTGTCCAAACTCTTGTTTGTATTGCGTCAGAATACAAAATTTGGGAAGGAAGAAGGCAAAACCAACTCAGACCCAGAAAACATTTGGAAATTACCACTCAAGAAACCACAAATCAGCTGAGGCACCAAAAACAATGACAGCAAGCCAGAATTGGAGCAAGCCAACAGCTGTGCCCTGATTGAAAAAGACCCTTCCTCTTGTGCCCTGAACTCAATATTGCAGCTTCGAAACCAAGGCTCACATCAGAAAATCCATTACAAACCATGATAAATAGGAAAAATGAAAAAATGCCAAAGAAATGCAAGAATGCATAATGATATTGGGCTTGATTTAGTCACAAGGCAACCGGCTGTTCCCGGATTCATCCACCCCTCCAGCTGACTGCCTGTGTAATTCTGACTGAATTAACGTGAAAATCGCAGTGAGACTCAGTTTGGAGGCAATTAATATCTGTCACCTCAGCCAAAGTGTTCCATTTTATTTTCCAAAACACAAAAACTCTCCTTGGTTATGTTACCTGTAGATTTATAAGGTTTAAACGCATATTTGTTGTGTTTTTTATTTCAAAAAGGCTATTCCGCACAAACTCTTGTTTGTATTGCATCAGAATACAAAATTTGGGAAGGAAGAAGGCAAAACCAACTCAGACCCAGAAAACATTTAGGAAATTGCCGCTCAAGAAACCACAAATCGGCTGAGGCACCCAAAACAATGACAGCAAGCCAGAATTGGAGCAAGCCAACAGCTCTGCCCTGATTGGAAAAGACCATTCCTCTTATGCCCTGAACTCCATACTGAAGCCTTAAATCCAAAGCTCACATCAAAAAATTCATTACAAAGCATGATAAATAAGAAAAATGAGAAAAAAGCCAAAGAAATGCAAGCGTACTTTGTGATATTTGGCTGGATTTAGACACAAGGAAACTGGCTGTTTCCAGATTCATCCCACCCTTCCACTGACTGACTTTCGAATTCTGATTGAATTCACCTCAAAATCGCAGTCACACTCAATTTGGAGGGAATTAGAATCTTTCCCCTCAGCAGAAGGGTTCCATGTCATTTTCCAAAACACAGAAACTCATCTTTTGTGTTGCCTATAGATTTCTAATCCTGAACGGCCAATTTGCTATGTTTTTTTTTTTCTTTCATAATGGCTATTCTGTCCAAAATCTTGCTTGTATTGCGTCAGAATACAAAATTTGGGAAGAAGAAGGCAGAACCGACTCAGACCCAGAAAACATTGAGGAAATTGCTACACAAGAAACCACAAATCAACTGAGGCACCCAAAACAATGACAGCAAGCCAGATTTGGAGCATGCCAACAGCTGTGCCCTGATTGAAAAACAACCTTGCTCTTGTGCCCTGAACTCCATATTGGAGCCTCAAAACCAAAGCTCACATCAGAAAATTCATTACAAACCATGATAAATAAGAAAAATGAGAAAAAAAGCCAAAGAAATGCAAGAATCCATAATGATATTGGGCTTGATTTAGTCGCAAGGAAACCGGCTGTTCCCAGATTCATCCACCCCTCCAGCTGACTGCCTGTGGAATTCTGACTGAATTCACCTGATCATCGCAATGAAACTCAGTTTGGAGGCAACTAATGTCTGTCACCTCCGCCAAAGTGTTCCATTTTATTTTCCAAAACACAAAAACTCACCTTGGTCATGTTACCTGTAGATTTCTAATCTTCAAATGCATATTTGTTGTGTTTTGTATTTCATAATGGCTACTGTGCCGAAACTCTTGTTTATATTGCATCAGAATACAAAATTTGGGAAGGAAGAAGACAAAACCAACTCAGACCCAGAAAACACTTAGGAAATTGCCGCTCAAGAAACCACTAATCGGCTGAGGCACCAAAAACAATGACAGAAAGCGAGAATTGGAGCAAGCCAACAGCTGTGCCTTGATTGAAAAAGACCATTCTTCCGTTGACCTGAACTCCATATGGCAGCCTCAAAACCAAAGCTGACATCAGAAAATTCATTACAAACCAAGATAAATAAGACAAATGAGAAAAAAAGCCAAAGAAATGCAAGAATCCATAATGATATTGGGCTTGATTTAGTCGCAAGGAAACCGGCTGTTCCCGGATTCATCCACCCCTCCAGCTGACTGCCTGTGGAATTTGGACTGAATTAACCTGAAAATCGCAGTGAAACTCAGTTTGGAGGCAATTAATATCTGTCACCTCAGCCAAAGTGTTCCATTTTATTTTCCAAAACACAAAAACTCATCTTGGATGTGTTACCTGTAGATTTATAAGCTTCAAACGCCTATTTGTTGTGTTGTTTATTTCATAAGGGCTACTCTGTCCAAATTCTTGTTTGTATTGCGTCAGAATACAAAATTTGGGAAGGAAGAAGGCAAAACCAACTCAGACCCAGAAAACATTTAGGAAATTGCCGCTCAAGAAACCACAAATTGCCTGAGGCACCCAAATCAATGACAGCAAGGCAGAATTGCAGCAAGCCAACAGCTGTGCCCTGATTGAAAACGAACCTTCCTCTTGTGCCCTGAACTCAATATGCCAGCCTCAACACCAAAGCTCACATCAGAAAATTCTTTACAAACCATGATAAATAAGAAAAATGAGAAATAAGCCAAAGAAATACAAGAATCCATAATGATATTGGGCTTGATTTAGTCACAAGGAAACCGGCTTTTCCCGGATTCATCCGCCCCTCCAGCTAACTGCCTGTGGTATTTGGAATGAATTAATGTGCAAATCAAAGTGAAACTCAGTTTGGAGGCTATTAATATCGGTCACCTCAGCAAAAGTGTTCCATTTTAGTTTCCAAAACACAAAAACTCACCTTCGTCAAGTTATCTGTATAATTCTAAGCTTCAAACAACTATGGGTTGTGTTTTTTTATTTTATAATGGCTACTCTGTCCAAACTCTTGTTTGTATTACCTCAGAATATAAAATTTCAGAAGGAAGATGACAAAACCAACTCAGACCCTGAAAACAATTATAAAATTGACACTCAAGAAACCTAAACTCAGGTGAGACACCCAAAGCAATGACAGCAAGCCAGAATTGGAGCAAGCCAACAGCTGTGCCCTGATTGAAAAAGAACCTTCCTCTTGTGCCCTGAACGCAATATGCCAGCCTCAAAACCAAAGCTCACATCAGAAAATTCATTACAAACCATGATAAATAAGAAAAATGAGAAAAAAAGCGAAAGAAATGCAAGAATCCATAATGATATTGGGCTTCATTTAGTCGCAAGGAAACCGGCTGTTCCCGATTCATCCAACCCTCCAGCTGACTGCCTGTGGAATTCTGACTGAATTAACCTGAAAATCGCAGTGAAACTCAGTTTGGAGGCTATTAATATCGGTCACCTCAGCCAAAGTGTTCCAGTTTAGTTTCCAAAACACAAAAACTCACCTTGGTCGTGTTACCTGTAGATTTCTAAGCTTCAAACACCTATTTGTTGTGTTTTTTATTTCATAGTGGCTACTCTATACAAACTCTTGTTTGTATTGTGTCAGAATACAAAATTTGGGAAGGAAGAAGGCAAAACCAACTCAGACCCAGAAAACATTTAGGAAATTGCCGCTCAAGAAACCAAAAGTCAGCGGAGGCACCCAAACCAATGACAGCAAACCAGAATTGGAGCAAGCCAACAGCTGTGCCCTGATTGAAAACGAACCTTCCTCTTGTGCCCTGAACTCAATATACCAGCCTCAAAACCAAAGCTCATATTAGAAAATTCATTACAAATCATGATAAATAAGAGAAATGAGAAAAAATCCAAAGAAATGCAAGAATCCATAAAGATATTGGCTTGATTTAGTCACAAGGAACCCGGCTGTTCCCGGATTCATCCACCCCTCCAGCTGACTGCCTGTGGAATTCGGACTGAATTAACCTGAAAATCGCAGTGAAACTCAGTTTGGAGGAAATTAATATCTGTCACCTCAGCCAAAGTGTTCCATTTTATTTTGGAAAACAAAAAACTCATCTTGGATGTGTTACCTGTAGATTTATAAGCTTCAAATGCCTATTTGTTGTGTTGTTTATTTCATAAGGGCTACTCTGTCCAAATTCTTGTTTGTATTGCGTCAGAATACAAAATTTGGGTAGGAAGAAGGCAAAACCAACTCAGACCCAGAAAACATTTAGGAAATTGCCGCTCAAGAAACCAGAAATTGCCTGAGGCACCCAAACCAATGACAGCAAGCCAGAATTGGAGCAAGCCAACAGCTGTGCCCTGATTGAAAACGAACCTTCCTCTTGTGCCCTGAACTCAATATGCCAGCCTCAAAACCAAAGCTCATATTAGAAAATTCATTACAAATCATGATAAATAAGAGAAATGAGAAAAAATCCAAAGAAATGCAAGAATCCATAATGATATTGGCTTGATTTAGTCACAAGGAAACTGGCTGTTCCCGGATTCATCCACCCCTCCAGCTAACTGCCTGTGGAATTCTGACTGAATTAACCTGAAAATCGCATTGAAAATCAGTTTGGAGGCAATTAATATCTGTCACCTCAGCCAAAGTGTTCCATTTTATTTTCAAAAACACAAAAACTCACCTTCGTCATGTTATCTGTAGATTTCTAAGCTTCAAACACCTATTGGTTGTGCTTTTTTATTTCATAATGGCTACTCTGTCCAAACTCTTATTTGTATTACGTCAGAATACAAAATTTCAGAAGGAAGATGACAAAACCACCTCAGACCCTGAAAACATTTAGAAAATTGACACTCAAGAAACATAAACTCAGGTGAGACACCCAAAACAATGACAGCAAGCCAGAATTGGAGCACGCCAACAGCTGTCCCCTGATTGAAAAAGAACCTTCCTCTTTTGCCCTGAACTCAATACGCCAGCCTCAAAACCAAAGCTCACATCAGAAAATTCATTACAAACCATGATAAATAAGAAAAATGAGAAAAAAGCCAAAGAAATGCAAGAATCCATAATGATATTGGGCTTGATTTATTCGCAAGGAAACCGGCTGTTCCCGGATTCATCCAACCCTCAGCTGACTGCCTGTGGAATTCTGACTGAATTAACCTGAAAATCGCAGTGAAACTCAGTTTGGAGGCAATTAATATCTGTCACCTCAGCCAAAGTGTTCCATTTGTGTTTCCAAAACACAAAAACTCACCTTCTTCATGTTACATGTGGATTTATCAGCTTCAAACGCCTATTGGTTGTGTTTTTTATTTCATAATTGCTAACCTGTCCTAACTATTGTCTCTATTGCATCAGAATACAAAATTTGGGAAGGAAGAAGGCAAAACCTACTCAGACCCAGAAAACATTTAGGAAATTGCCACTCAAGAAACCACAAATTCCCTGAGGCACCGAAAACAATGACAGCAAGCCAGAATAGGAGCAAGCCAACAGCTGTGCCCTGATTGAAAAAGACCATTCCTACGGTGCCCTGAACTCCATATTGCAGCCTTACAACCAAAGCTGACATGAGAAAATTCATTACAAACCATGATAAATAAGAAAAATGAGAAAACAGCCAAAGAAATGCAAGAATCCATAATGATATTGGGCTTGATTTAGTCGCAAGGAAACCGGCTGTTCCAGGATTCATCCACCCCTCCAGCTGACTGCCTGTGGAATTTGGACTGAATTAACCTGAAAATCGCAGTGAAACTCAGTTTGGAGGCAATTAATATCTGTCACCTCAGCCAAAGTGTTCCATTTTATTTTCCAAAACACAAAAACTCATCTTGGATGTGTTACCTGTAGATTTATAAGCTTCAAACGCCTATTTGTTGTGTTGTTTATTTCATAAGGGCTACTCTGTCCAAACTCTTGTTTGTATTGCGTCAGAATACAAAATTTGGGAAGGAAGAAGGCAAAACCAACTAAGACCCAGAAAACATTTAGGAAAATGCCACTCAAGAAACCACAAATTGCCTGAGGCACCCAAACCAATGACAGCAAGCCAGAATTGGAGCAAGCCAACAGCTGTGCCCTGATTGAAAAAGACCCTTCCTCTTGTGCCCTGAACTCAATATGCCAGCCTCAAAACCAAAGCTCATATTAGAAAATTCATTACAAATCATGATAAATAAGAGAAATGAGAAAAAATCCAAAGAAATGCAAGAATCCATAATGATATTGGCTTGATTTAGTCACAAGGAAACCGGCTGTTCCCGGATTCATCCACCCCTCCAGCTAACTGCCTGTGGAATTCGGACTGAATTAACCTGAAAATCGCAGTGAAACTCAGTTTGGAGGCAATTAATATCTGTCACCTCAGCCAAAGTGTTCCATTTTATTTTCAAAAACACAAAAACTCACCTTCGTCATGTTATCTGTAGATTTCTAAGCTTCAAACACCTATTGGTTGTGTTTTTTTATTTCATAATGGCTACTCTGTCCAAACTCTTGTTTGTATTACGTCAGAATACAACATTTCAGAAGGAAGATGACAAAACCAACTCAGACCCTGAAAACATTTAGGAAATTGACACTCAAGAAACATAAACTCAGGTGAGACACCCAAAACAATGACAGCAAGCCAGAATTGGAGCTAGCCAACAGCTGTGCTCTGATTGAAAAAGAACCTTCCTCTTTTGCCCTGAACTCAATATGCCAGCCTCAAAACCAAAGCTCACATCAGAAAATTCATTACAAACCATGATAAATAAGAAAAATGAGAAAACAGCCAAAGAAATGCAAGAATCCATAATGATATTGGGCATGATTTATTCGCAAGGAAACCGGCTGTTCCCAGATTCATCCACCCCTCCAGCTGACTGCCTGTGGAATTCTGACTGAATGAACCTGAAAATCGCAGTGAAACTCAGTTTGGAGGCAATTAATATCTGTCACCTCAGCCAAAGTGTTCCATTTGTGTTTCCAAAACACATAAACTCACCTTGTCGTGTTACCTGTGGATTTCTAAGCTTCCAACGCCTATTGGTTGTGTTTTTTATTTCATAATGGCTAACCTGTCCTAACTATTGTCTGTATTGCATCAGAATACAAAATTTGGGAAGGAAGAAGGCAAAACCTACTCAGACCCAGAAAAATTTTAGGAAATTGCCGCTCAAAAAACCACAAATTGCCTGAGGCACCCAAACCAATGACAGCAAGCCAGAATTGCAGCAAGCCAACAGCTGTGCCCTGATTGAAAACGAACCTTCCTCTTGTGCCCTGAACTCAATATGCCAGCCTCAAAACCAAAGCTCACATCAGAAAATTCATTACAAACCATGATAAATAAGAAAAAAGAGAAATAAGCCAAAGAAATGCAAGAATCCATAATGATATTGGGCTTGATTTAGTCGCAAGGAAACCGGCTGTTCCCAGATTCATCTGCCCCTCCAGCTAACTGCCTGTGGTATTTGGACTGAATTAACCTGCAAATCGCAGTGAAACTCAGTTTGGAGGCTATTAATATCGGTCACCTCAGCCAAAGTGTTCCAGTTTAGTTTTCAAAACACAAAAACTCACCTTGGTCGTGTTACCTGTAGATTTCTAAGCTTCAAACACCTATTTGTTGTGTTTTTTATTTCATAGTGGCTACTCTATACAAACTCTTGTTTGTATTGCATCAGAATACAAAATTTGGGAAGGAAGAAGGCAAAACCAACTCAGACCCAGAAAACATTTAGGAAATTGCCGCTCAAGAAAGCAAATGTCAGCGGAGGCACCCAAAACAATGACAGGAAGACAGAATTGGAGCAAGCCAACAGCTGTGCCCTGATTGAAAACGAACCTTCCTCTTGTGCCCTGAACTCAATATGCCAGCCTCAAAACCAAAGCTCACATCAGAAAATTCATTACAAACCATGATAAATAAGAAAAATGAGAAAACAGCCAAAGAAATGCAAGAATCCATAATGATATTGGGCTTGATTTAGAGCAAGGAAACCAGCTGTTCCCGGATTCATCCAACCCTCAGCTGACTGCCTGTGGTATTCTGACTGAATTAACCTGAAAATCGCAGTGAAACTCAGTTTGGAGGCAATTAATATCTGTCACCTCAGCCAAAGTGTTCCATTTTATTTTCCAAAACACAAAAACTCATCTTGGATGTGTTACCTGTAGATTTATAAGCTTCAAACGCCTATTTGTTGTGTTGTTTATTTCATAAGGGCTACTCTGTCCAAATTCTTGTTTGTATTGCGTCAGAATACAAAATTTGGGAAGGAAGAAGGCAAAACCAACTCAGACCCAGAAAACATTTAGGAAATTGCCGCTCAAGAAACCACAAATTGCCTGAGGCACCCAAACCAATGACAGCAAGCCAGAATTGCAGCAAGCCAACAGCTGTGCCCTGATTGAAAACGAACCTTCCTCTTGTGCCCTGAACTCAATATGCCAGCCTCAAAACCAAAGCTCACATCAGAAAATTCATTACAAACCATGATAAATAAGAAAAAAGAGAAATAAGCCAAAGAAATGCAAGAATCCATAATGATATTGGGCTTGATTTAGTCGCAAGGAAACCGGCTGTTCCCAGATTCATCTGCCCCTCCAGCTAACTGCCTGTGGTATTTGGACTGAATTAACCTGCAAATCGCAGTGAAACTCAGTTTGGAGGCTATTAATATCGGTCACCTCAGCCAAAGTGTTCCAGTTTAGTTTTCAAAACACAAAAACTCACCTTGGTCGTGTTACCTGTAGATTTCTAAGCTTCAAACACCTATTTGTTGTGTTTTTTATTTCATAGTGGCTACTCTATACAAACTCTTGTTTGTATTGCATCAGAATACAAAATTTGGGAAGGAAGAAGGCAAAACCAACTCAGACCCAGAAAACATTTAGGAAATTGCCGCTCAAGAAAGCAAATCTCAGCGGAGGCACCCAAAACAATGACAGGAAGACAGAATTGGAGCAAGCCAACAGCTGTGCCCTGATTGAAAACGAACCTTCCTCTTGTGCCCTGAACTCAATATGCCAGCCTCAAAACCAAAGCTCACATCAGAAAATTCATTACAAACCATGATAAATAAGAAAAATGAGAAAACAGCCAAAGAAATGCAAGAATCCATAATGATATTGGGCTTGATTTAGTCGCAAGGAAACCGGCTGGTCCCGGATTCATCCAACCCTCAGCTGACTGCCTGTGGAATTCTGACTGAATTAACCTGAAAATCGCAGTGAAACTCAGTTTGGAGGAAATTAATATCTGTCACCTCAGCCAAAGTGTTCCATTTTATTTTCGAAAACACAAAAACTCATCTTGGATGTGTTACCTGTAGATTTATAAGCTTCAAATGCCTATTTGTTGTGTTGTTTATTTCATAAGGGCTACTCTGTCCAAATTCTTGTTTGTATTGCGTCAGAATACAAAATTTGGGAAGGAAGAAGGCAAAACCAACTAAGACCCAGAAAACATTTAGGAAATTGCCACTCAAGAAACCACAAATTGCCTGAGGCACCCAAACCAATGACAGCAAGCCAGAATTGGAGCAAGCCAACAGCTGTGCCCTGATTGAAAAAGACCCTTCCTCTTGTGCCCTGAACTCAATATGCCAGCCTCAAAACCAAAGCTCATATTAGAAAATTCATTACAAATCATGATAAATAAGAGAAATGAGAAAAAATCCAAAGAAATGCAAGAATCCATAATGATATTGGCTTGATTTAGTCACAAGGAAACCGGCTGTTCCCGGATTCATCCACCCCTCCAGCTGACTGCCTGTGGAATTCTGACTGAATTAACCTGAAAATCGCATTGAAAATCAGTTTGGAGGCTATTAATATCTGTCACCTCAGCCAAAGTGTTCCATTTGTGTTTCCAAAACACAAAAACTCACCTTCTTCATGTTACATGTGGATTTATCAGCTTCAAAGGCCTATTGGTTGTGTTTTTAATTCATAATTGCTAACCTGTCCTAACTATTGTCTCTATTGCATCAGAATACAAAATTTGGGAAGGAAGAAGGAAAACCTACTCAGACCCAGAAAACATTTAGGAAATTGCCACTCAAGAAACCACAAATTCCCTGAGGCACCGAAAACAATGACAGCAAGCCAGAATAGGAGCAAGCCAACAGCTGTGCCCTGATTGAAAAAGACCATTCCTACGGTGCCCTGAACTCCATATTGCAGCCTTACAACCAAAGCTGACATGAGAAAATTCATTACAAACCATGATCAATAAGAAAAGTGAGAAAAAAGCCAAAGAAATGCAAGAATCCATAATGATATTGGGCTTGATTTATTCGCAAGGAAACCGGCTGTTCCCGGATTCATCCACCCCTCCAGCTGACTGCCTGTGGAATTCTGACTGAATTAACCTGAAAATCGCAGTGAAACTCAATTTGGAGGCAATTAATATCTGTCACCTCAGCCAAAGTGTTCCATTTGTGTTTCCAAAACACAAAAACTCACCTTCTTCATGTTACATGTGGATTTATCAGCTTCAAACGCCTATTGGTTGTGTTTTTTATTTCATAATTGCTAACCTGTCCTAACTATTGTCTCTATTACATCAGAATACAAAATTTGGGAAGGAAGAAGGCAAAACCTACTCAGACCCAGAAAACATTTATTAAATTCCCCCTCAAGAAACGACAAATTGCCTGAGGCACCGAAAACTATGACAGCAAGCCAGAATAGGAGCAAGCCAACAGCTGTGCCCTGATTGAAAAAAACCATTCCTACGGTGCCCTGAACTCCATATTGAAGCCTTAAAACCAAAGCTGACATGAGAAAATTCATTACAAACCATGATAAATAAGAAAAATGAGAAAACAGCCAAAGAAATGCAAGAATCCATAATGATATTGGGCTTGATTTAGTCGCAAGGAAACCGGCTGTTCCCGGATTCATCCAACCCTCCAGCTGACTGCCTGTGGAATTTGGACTGAATTAACCTGAAAATCGCAGTGAAACTCAGTTTGTAGGCAATTAATATCTTTCACCTCAGCCAAAGTGTTCCATTTTATTTTCCAAAACACAAAAACTCATCTTGGATGTGTTACCTGTAGATTCATAAGCTTCAAATGCCTACTTGTTGTGTTGTTTATTTCATAAGGGCTACTCTGTCCAAATTCTTGTTTGTATTGCGTCAGAATACAAAATTTGGGAAGGAAGAAGGCAAAACCAACTCAGACCCAGAAAACATTTAGGAAATTGCCGCTCAAGAAACCACAAATTGCCTGAGGCACCCAAACCAATGACAGCAAGCCAGAATTGCAGCAAGCCAACAGCTGTGCCCTGATTGAAAACGAACCTTCCTCTTGTGCCCTGAACTCAATATGCCAGCCTCAAAACCAAAGCTCACATCAGAAAATTCATTACAAACCATGATAAATAAGAAAAATGAGAAAAAAGCCGAAGAAATGCAAGAATCCATAATGATATTGGGCTTGATTTAGTCGCAAGGAAACCGGCTGTTCCCGGATTCATCCTCCCCTCCAGCTAACTGCCTGTGGTATTTGGACTGAATTAACCTGCAAATCACAGTGAAACTCAGTTTGGAGGCTATTAATATCGGTCACCTCAGCCAAAGTGTTCCAGTTTAGTTTTCAAAACACAAAAACTCACCTTGGTCGTGTTACCTGTAGATTTCTAAGCTTCAAACACCTATTTGTTGTGTTTTTTATTTCATAGTGGCTACTCTATACAAACTCTTGTTTGTATTGTGTCAGAATACAAAATTTGGGAAGGAAGAAAGCAAAACCAACTAAGACCCAGAAAACATTTAGGAAATTGCCGCTCAAGAAACCACAAATTGCCTGAGGCACGCAAACCAATGACAGCAAGCCAGAATTGGAGCAAGCCAACAGCTGTGCCCTGATTGAAAAAGACCCTTCCTCTTGTGCCCTGAACTCAATATGCCAGCCTCAAAACCAAAGCTCATATTAGAAAATTCATTACAAATCATGATAAATAAGAGAAATGAGAAAAAATCCAAAGAAATGCAAGAATCCATAATGATATTGGCTTGATTTAGTCACAAGGAAACCGGCTGTTCCCGGATTCATCCACCCCTCCAGCTAACTGCCTGTGGAATTCGGACTGAATTAACCTGAAAATCGCAGTGAAACTCAGTTTGGAGGCAATTAATATCTGTCACCTCAGCCAAAGTGTTCCATTTTATTTTCAAAAACACAAAAACTCACCTTCGTCATGTTATCTGTAGATTTCTAAGCTTCAAACACCTATTGGTTGTGTTTTTTTATTTCATAATGGCTACTCTGTCCAAACTCTTGTTTGTATTGCGTCAGAATACAACATTTCAGAAGGAAGATGACAAAACCAACTCAGACCCTGAAAACATTTAGAAAATTGACACTCAAGAAACATAAACTCAGGTGAGACACCCAAAACAATGACAGCAAGCCAGAATTGGAGCAATCCAACAGCTGTGCCCTGATTGAAAAAGAACCTTCCTCTTGTGCCCTGAACTGAATATGCCAGGCTCAAAACCAAAGCTCACATCAGAAAATTCATTACAAACCATGATAAATAAGAAAAATGAGAAAAAAAGCCAAAGAAATGCAAGAATCCATAATGATATTGGGCTTGATTTATTCGCAAGGAAACCGGCTGTTCCCAGATTCATCCACCCCTCCAGCTGACTGCCTGTGGAATTCTGACTGAATTAACCTGAAAATCGCAGTGAAACTCAGTTTGGAGGCAATTAATATCTATCACCTCAGCCAAAGTGTTCCATTTGTGTTTCCAAAACACAAAAAATCACCTTGTCGTGTTACCTGTGGATTTCTAAGCTTCAAACACCTATTGGTTGTGTTTTTTATTTCATAATTGCTAACCTCTCCTAAAATTGTTTCTATTGCATCAGAATACAAAATTTGGGAAGTAAGAAGGCAAAACCTACTCAGACCCAGAAAACATTTTGGAAATTGCCGCTCAAAAAACCACAAATTGCCTGAGGCACCCAATACAATGACAGCAAGCCAGAATTGGAGCAAACCAACAGCTGTGCCCTGGTTGAAAAAGACCATTCCTCCAGTGCCCTGAACTCCACATTGCAGCCTTACAACCAAAGCTGACATGAGAAAATTCATTACAAACCATGATCAATAAGAAAAATGAGAAAAAAGCCAAAGAAATGCAAGAATCCATAATGATATTGGGCTTGATTTATTCGCAAGGAGACCGGCTGTTCCCAGATTCATCCACCCCTCCAGCTGACTGCCTGTGGAATTTGGACTGAATTAACCTGAAAATCGCAGTGAAACTCAGTTTGGAGGCAATTAATATCTGTCACCTCAGCCAAAGTGTTCCATTTTAGTTTCCAAAACACAAAAACTCATCTTGGATGTGTTACCTGTAGATTTATAAGCTTCAAACTCCTTTTGTTGTGTTGTTTATTTCATAAGGGCTACTCTGTCCAAATTCTTGTTTGTATTGTGTCAGAATACAACATTAGGGAAGGAAGAAGGCAAAACCAACTCAGACCCAGAAAACATTTAGGAAATTGCCGCTCAAGAAACCACAAATTGCCTGAGGCACCCAAACCAATGACAGCAAGCCAGAATTGCAGCAAGCCAACAGCTGTGCCCTGATTGAAAACGAACCTTCCTCTTGTGCCCTGAACTCAATATGCCAGCCTCAAAACCAAAGCTCACATCAGAAAATTCATTACAAACCATGATAAATAAGAAAAATGAGAAATAAGCCAAAGAAATACAAGAATCCATAATGATATTGGGCTTGATTTAGTCGCAAGGAAACCGGCTGTTCCCGGATTCATCCTCCCCTCCAGCTAACTGCCTGTGGTATTTGGACTGAATTAACCTGCAAATCACAGTGAAACTCAGTTTGGAGGCTATTAATATCGGTCACCTCAGCCAAAGTGTTCCAGTTTAGTTTTCAAAACACAAAAACTCACCTTGGTCGTGTTACCTGTAGATTTCTAAGCTTCAAACACCTATTTGTTGTGTTTTTTATTTCATAGTGGCTACTCTATACAAACTCTTGTTTGTATTGTGTCAGAATACAAAATTTGGGAAGGAAGAAAGCAAAACCAACTAAGACCCAGAAAACATTTAGGAAATTGCCGCTCAAGAAACCAAAAGTCAGCGGAGGCACCCAAAACAATGACAGGAAGACAGAATTGGAGCAAGCCAACAGCTGTGCCCTGATTGAAAACGAACCTTCCTCTTGTGCCCTGAACTCAATATGCATGCCTCAAAACCAAAGCTCACATCAGAAAATTCATTACAAACCATGATAAATAAGAAAAATGAGAAAAAAGGCAAAGAAATGCAAGAATGCATAATGATATTGGGCTTGATTTAGAGCAAGGAAACCGGCTGTTCCCGGATTCATCCACCCCTCCAGCTGACTGCCTGTGGAATTCTGACTGAATTAACCTGAAAATCGCAGTGAAACTCAGTTTGGAGGAAATTAATATCTGTCACCTCAGCCAAAGTGTTCCATTTTAGTTTTGAAAACACAAAAACTCATCTTGGATGTGTTACCTGTAGATGTCTAAGCTTCAAACGTCTATTTGTTGTGTTGTTTATTTCATAAGGGCTACTCTGTCCAAATTCTTGTTTGTATTGCGTCAGAATACAAAATTTGGGAAGGAAGAAGGCAAAACCACCTCAGACCCAGAAAACATTTAGGAAATTGCCGCTCAAGAAACCACAAATTGCCTGAGGCACGCAAACCAATGACAGCAAGCCAGAATTGGAGCAAGCCAACAGCTGTGCCCTGATTGAAAAAGACCCTTCCTCTTGTGCCCTGAACTCAATATGCCAGCCTCAAAACCAAAGCTCATATTAGAAAATTCATTACAAATCATGATAAATAAGAGAAATGAGAAAAAATCCAAAGAAATGCAAGAATCCATAATGATATTGGCTTGATTTAGTCACAAGGAAACTGGCTGTTCCCGGATTCATCCACCCCTCCAGCTAACTGCCTGTGGAATTCTGACTGAATTAACCTGAAAATCGCATTGAAAATCAGTTTGGAGGCAATTAATATCTGTCACCTCAGCCAAAGTGTTCCATTTTATTTTCAAAAACACAAAAACTCACCTTCGTCATGTTATCTGTAGATTTCTAAGCTTCAAACACCTATTGGTTGTGCTTTTTTATTTCATAATGGCTACTCTGTCCAAACTCTTGTTTGTATTACGTCAGAATACAACATTTCAGAAGGAAGATGACAAAACCAACTCAGACCCAGAAAACATTTAGGAAATTGATGCTCAAGAAACCACAAATTGGCTGAGGCACCCAAAACAATGACAGGAAGGCAGAATTGGAGCAAGCCAACAGCTGTGCCCTGGTTGAAAAAGAACCATCCTCTTCTGCCCTGAACGCAATATGCTAGCCTCAAAACCAAAGCTCATATTAGAAAATTCATTACAAATCATGATAAATAAGAAAAATGAGAAAAAAGCCAAAGAAATGCAAGAATCCATAATGATATTTGCTTGATTTAGTCGCAAGGAAACTGGCTGTTCCCGGATTCATCCACCCCTCCAGCTGACTGCTGTGGAATTCTGACTGAATTAACCTGAGATTCGAAGTGAAACTGAGTTTGGAGGCAATTAACGTCTGTCACCTCAGCCAAAGTGTTCCATTTTAGTTTCCAAAACACAAAAATTCACCTTGGTCATGTTACCTGTAGATTTATAAGCCTCAAATGGCTATTTGTTGTGTTTTTTATTTCATCATGGCTACTCTGTCCAAACTCTTGGTTTTATTGTGTCAGAACACAAAATTTGGGAAGGAAGAAGGCAAAACTAACTCAGACGAAGAAAACATTTAAGAAATTGCCGCTCAAGAAACCACAAATCGGCTGAGGCACCCAAAACAATGACAGCAAGCCAGAATTGGAGTAAGCGAACAGCTGTGCCCTGATTGAAAACGAACCTTGCTCTTGTGCCCTGAACTCCATATTGCAGCCTCTACACCAAAGCTCACAACAGAAAATTCATTACAAATCATGATAAATAGGAGAAATGAGAAAAAAGCCAAAGAAATGCAAGAGTCCTTGTGATATTTTGCTGGATTTAGAAGCAAGGAAAATGACTGTTTCCAGATTCATCCCCCCCTCCCAAAGACTAACTTTGGAATTCTGATTGAATTCACCTCAAAATCGCACTCACACTCAATTTAGAGGGAATTAGTATCTACCCTCAGTAGAAGGGTTCCATGTCATTTTCCGAAACGCAGAAACTCATCTTGGTCGTGTTGCCTGTAGATTTCTAATCCTGAACGGCCAATTTGCTATATATTTTTTTTTTCATAATTGCTATTATGTCCAAAACTTGCTTCTATTGCATCAGAATACAAAATTTGGGAAGGAAGAAGGCAAAACCAACTCAGACCCAGAAAACATTTAGGAAATTGCCACTCAAGAAACCAAAAGTCAGCTGAGGCACCCAAAGAAATGACAGCAAGGAAGAATTGGAGCAAGCCAACAGCTGTGCCCTGATTGAAAAAGAACCTTCCTCTTGTGCCCTGAACTCCATGTTGCAACTTCGAAACCAAAGGTCACATCAGAAAATTCATTACAATCCATGATAAATAAGAAAAATGAGAAAAAAAAAAAAGCAAACAAATGCAAGAATCCATAATGGTATTGGGCTTGATTTAGTCGCAAGGAAACCGGCTGTTCCCGGATTCATCCACCCCTCCAGCTGACTGCCTGTGGAATTCTGACTGAATTAACCTGAAAATCGCAGTGAAACTCAGTTTGGAGGCAATTAATGTATATCACCTTAGCCAAAGTGTTCCATTTTAGTTTCCAAAACACAAAAAATCACCTTGATCGTGTTATCTCTAGATTTCTAATCTTCAAACGCCTATTTGTGGTGTTTTTTATTTCATAATTGCTACTCTGTCCAAACTATTGTGTGTATTGCATGAGAATACAAAATTTGGGAAGGAAGAAGGCAAAACCAACTCAGACACAGAAAACATTTAGGAAATTGCCACTCAAAAAACCACAATTTGGTTGAGGCACTCAACACAATGACAGCAAGCCAAAATTGTAGCAAGCCAACAGCTGTGCCCTGATTGAAAAAGAACCATACTCTGGTGCCCTGAACTCCATAATGCAGCCTCAAAACCAAAGCTCACATCAGAAACTTCATTACAAACCATGATAAATTAGAAAAATGAGAAAAAAGGCAAAGAAATGCAAGAATCCATAATGATATTTGGCTTGATTTAGTTCCAAGGAGACCGGCTGTTCCCAGATTCATCCACCCCTCCAGCTGACTGCCAGTGGAATTCTGAGTAAAATAACCTGAAAATCACAGTGAAACTCAGTTTGGAGGCTATTAATATCTGTCACCTCAGCCAAAGTGTTTCATTTTATTTTCAAAAACACAAAAACTCACCTTGGTCATGTTACCTGTAGATGTCTAATCTTCAAACGCCTATTGGTTGTGTTTTTTTATTTCCTGATGGCTACTCTGCCCAAACTCTTCTTTGCATTGCGTCAGAATACAAATTTTGGAAGTAAGAAGGCAAAACCAACTCAGACCCAGAAAACATTTATGAAATTGCCCCTCAAGAAACCAAAAGTCAGCTGAGGCACCCAAACCAATGACAGCAATCCAGAATAGGAGCAAGCCAACAGCTGTGCCCTGAATGAAAAAGATCCTCGCTCTTGTGCCGTGAATTCAATATGGCAGCCTCAATACCAAAGCTCACATCAGAAAATTCATTACAAAGCATGATAAATAAGAAAAATGAGAAAAAAGCCAAAGAAATGCAAGAATCCATAATGATATTGGGCTTGATTTTGTCGCAAGGAAACTGGCTGTTCCCAGATTCATCCACCCCTCCAGGTGACTGCCTGTGGAATTCTGACTGAATTAACTTGAAAATCACAGTGAAACTCAGTTTGGTGGCAATTAATGTCTGTCTCCTCAGCCAAAGTGTTCCATTTTATTTTCCAAAACACAAAACCTCACCTTGGTCGTGTTACCTGCAGATGTCTAAGTTTCCAATGCCTATTGGTTGTGTTTTTTATTTCATAATGGCAACTCAGTACAAACTCTTGTTTGTATTGCGTCAGAATACAAAATTTGGGAAGGAAGAAGGCAAAACCAACTCAGACCCAGAAAACATTTAGGAAATTGCTGCTCAAGAAACCAAAAGTCAGCTGAGGCACTAAAAACAATGACAGTAAGTAAGAATTGGAGCAAGCCAACAGCTGTGCCCTGATTGAAAAAGACCCTTCCTCTTGTGCCCTGAACTCAATATGCCAGCCTCAAAACCAAAGGTCACATCAGAAAATTCATTACAAACCATGATAAATTAGAAAAATGAGAAAAAAGCCAAAGAAATGCAAGAATCCATAATGATATTGGGCTTGATTTAGTCGCAAGGAGACCGGCTGTTCACAGATTCATCCACCCCTCCAGCTGACTGCCAGTGGAATTCTGAGTAAAATAACCTGAAAATCACAGTGAAACTCAGTTTCGAGGGAATTAATGTATGTCACCTCAGCCAATGTGTTCCATTTTATTTTCCAAAACATAAAAACTCACCTTGGTCATGTAACCTGTAGATTTCTAAGCTTCAAGCACCTATTTGTTGTGTTTTTTATTTCCTAATGGTTACTCTGCTCAAACTCTTGTTTGTATTGCGTCAGAATACAAAATTTGGGAAGCAAGAAGGCAAAACCAACTGAGACACAGAAAACATTTAAAAAATCGCCACTCAAGAAACCACAAATCGTCTGAGACACTAAAAACAATGACAGCAAGCCAGAATTGGAGCAAGCCAACAGCTGTGCCCTGATTGAAAAAGAACCTTCCTCTTGTGCCCTGAACTCAATATGCCAGCCTCAAAACCAAAGCTCACATCAGAAAATTCATTACAAACCATGATAAATAAGAAAAATGAGAAAAAAGGCAAAGAAATGCAAGAATCCATAATGATATTGGGCTTGATTTAGTCGCAAGGAAACCGGCTGTTCCCGGAATCATCCACCTCTCCAGCTGACTGCCTGTGGAATTCTGACTGAATTAACCTGTAAATCGCATTGAAACTCAGTTTGGAGGCAATTAATATCTGTCACCTCAGACAAAGTGTTCCACTTTATTTTCGAAAACACAAAAACTCACCTTGTTCGTGTTACCTGTAGATTAATAAGCTTCAAACGCGTATTTGTTTGTTTTTTTTATTTCATAATGGATACTCTGCCCAAACTCTTATTTGTATTGTGGCAGAATACAAAATTTGGGAAGGAAGAAGGCAAAACCAACACAGACCCAGAAAACATTTAGGAAATTACCTCTCAAGAAACCAAAATTAAGCTGAGGCACCCAAAACAATGACAGCAAGGCAGAATTGGAGCAAACCAACAGCTGTGCCCTCATTGAAAAAGATCCTTCCTCTTGTGCCCTGAACTCAATATGCCAGCCTCAAAACCAACGCTCACATCAGAAAATTCATTATAAACCATGAAAAATAAGGGAAATGTGAAAAAGGCAAACAAACGCAAACATCCTTTGTGATATTTGGCTGTATATAGACACAAGGAAACTGGCTGTTTCCAGATTCATCCACCAACCAGCTGACTGCCTGTGGAATTCTGACTGAATTAACCTGAAAATCGCAATGAAACTCAGTTTGGAGGCAATTAATATCTGTCACCTCAGCCAAAGAGTTCCATTTGTGTTTCCAAAACACAAAAACTCACCTTAGTCGTGTTACCTGTAGATTTATAAGCTTCAAATGCCTATTTGTTGTGTTATTGTTATTTCATAATAGCTACTCTGTCCAAACAATTTTTTGCATTGCATCAGAATAAAATTTGTGAAGGAAGAAGGCAAAAGCAACTCAAACCCAGAAAACTTTGAAGAAATTTCCACTCAAGAAACGAAAAGTCAGCTGAGGCACCCAAAACAATGACAGCAAGCTAGAATTGGAGCAAGCCAACAGGTATGCTCGGTTTTAAAAAGACCATTCCTCAAAGGCCCTGAACTCCATATTGCAGCCTCAAAACCAAAGCTCACATCAGAAACTTCATTACAAACCATGATAAATAAGAAAAATGAGAAAAAAGCCAAAGAAATGCAAGAATCCATAATGATATTGGGCTTGATTTAGTCGCAAGGAAACCGGCTGTTCCCGGATTCATCCACCGTTCCAGCTGACTGCCTGTGGAATTCTGACTGAATTAACCTGAAAATCAAAGTGAAACTCAGTTTGGAGGCAACTAATATCTGTCACCTCAGCCAAAGTGTTCCATTTTATTTTCCAAAACACAAAAACTCACCTTGGTCGTGTTACCTGTAGATTTATAAGGTTCAAATGCCTAATTGTTGTGTTGTTTATTTCATAATGGCTACTCTGCCCAAACTCTTGTTTGTATTGCGTCAGAATACAACATTAGGGAAGGAAGAAGGCAAAACCAACTCAGACCCAGAAAACATTTAGGAAATTGCCGCTCAAGAAACCAAAAATCAGCAGAGGCACCCAAAACAATGACAGCAAGCCAGATTTGGAGCAAGCCAACAGCTGTGCACTGATTGAAAAAGAGCTATCCTCTTGTGCCCTGAACTGCATGTTGCAGCCTCAAAACCAAAGCTCACATCAGAAAATTCATTACATAGCATGATAAATTTGTGATTCCAAAACACAAAAACTCACCTTGGTCATGTTACCTGTAGATTTATAAGCTTCAGACGCCTATTGGTTGTGTTTTTTATTTTGTAATGGCTAACCAGTCCCAACTTTTGTTTGTGTTGCACCAGAACACAAAATTTGGGAAGGAAGAAGGCAAAACCAACTCAGACCCAGAAAACATTTAGGAAATTGCCACACAACAAACCACAAATCGACTGAGGCACCCAAAACAATGACAGCAAGCCACAATTGGAGCAAGCCAACAGCTGTGCCCTGATTGAAAAGAACCTTCCTCTTGTGCCCTGAACTCCATATTCCAACCTCGAAACCAAAGCTCACATCAGAAACTTCACCTCAGCCAAAGTGTTCCATTTTATTTTCAAAAACACAAAAACTCACCTTAGTCATGTTACCTGTAGATTACTAAGCTTCAAGCACCTATTTGTTGTGTATTTTATTTCCTAATGGTTACTCTGCCCAAATTCTTATTTGTATAGTGGCAGAATACAAAATTTGGGAAGCAAGAAGGCAAAACCAACTCAGACCCTGAAAACATTTAGGAAATTGCCACACAACAAACCACAAATTACCTGAGGCACCGAAAACAATGACAGCAAGAAAGAAATGGAGGAAGCCAACAGCTGTGCCCTGATTGAAAAAGACCATTCCTCCGGTGCCCTGATTTCAATATTGCAGCCTCAAAACCAAAGCTCACATCAGAAAATTCATTACAAACATTGATAAATAAGAGAAATGAGAAAAATGCCAAACAAATGCAAGAATCCATAATAATATTGGACTTGATTTAGTCGCAAGGAAACCGGCTGTTCCCGGATTCATCCACCCCTCCAGCTGACTGCCTGTGGAATTCTGACTGAATTGACCTGAAAATCGCAGTGAAACTCAGTTTGGAGGCAATTAATATCTGTCACCTCAGCCAAAGTGTTCCATTTTATTTTCCAAAACACAAAAACTCATCTTAGTCTTGTTACCTGTAGATGTCTAAGCTTGAAACGCCTATTTGTTGTGTTTTTTATTTCATAATGGCTAGTCTGTCCAAACTTTTGTTTGTATTGCGTCAGAATACAAAATTTGGGATGGAAGAAGGCAAAACCAACTCAGACCCAGTAAACATTTAGGAAATTGCTGCTCAAGAAACCAAAAGTCAGCTGAGGCACTAAAAACAATGACAGCAAGCCAGAATTGGAGCAAGCCAACAGCTGTGCCCTGATTGAAAAAGAACCATCCTCTTGTGCCCTGAACTCAATATGCATGCCTCAAAATCAAAGTTCACATCAGAAAATTCATTACAATCCATGATAAATAAGAAAAATGAGAAAAAAGCCAAAGAAAGGCAAGAATCCATAATGATATTGGGCTTGATTCAGTCGCAAGGATACCGGCTGTTCCCGGATTCATCCACCCCTCCAGCTGACTGCCTGTGGAATTCTTACTGAATTAACCTGAAAATCGCAGTGAAACTCAGTTTGGAGGCAATTAATATGGGTCACCTCAGCAAAAGTGTTCCATTTGTGTTTCCAAAACACAAAAACTCACCTTGGTCATGTTACGTGTGGATTTATAAGCTTCAAACGCATATTGGTTCTGTTGTTTATTTCATAATGGCTAACCTGTCCCAACTTTTATTTGGATTGCGTCAGAATACAAAATTTGGGAAGGAAGAAGGCAAAACCAACTCAGACCCAGAAAATATTTAGGAAATTGCCGCTCAAGAAACCACAAATCGGCTGAGGCACCCAAAACAATGACAGGAAGCCAGAATTGGAGCAAGCCAACAGCTGTGCCCTGATTGAAAAAGACCCTTCCTCTTGTGCCCTGAACTCAATTTGCCAGTCTCAAAACCAAAGCTCACATCAGAAAATTCATTGCAAACCATGATAAATAAGAAAAATGTGAAAAAAGCCAAAGAAATGCAAGAATCCATAATGATATTGGGCATGATTTAGTCGCAAGGAAACCGGCTGTTCCTGGATTCATCCACCCTCTAGCTGACTGCCTGTGGAATTCTGACAGAATTAACCTGAAAATCGCAGTGAAACTCAGTTTGGAGGCAATTAATGTCTGTCACCTCTGCCAAAGTGTTCCATTTTATTTTCCAAAACACAAAAACTCACCTTGGTCATGTTACCTTTGGATTTCTAAGCTTCAAACGTCTATTTGTCGTGTTTTTTATTTCATACTGGCTACTCTGCCGAAACTCTTGTTTATATTGCGTGAGAATACAAAATTTGGGAAGGAAGAAGGCAAAACCAACTCAGAGCCAGAAAACATTTAGGAAATTGCTGCAAAGAAACCACAAATCGGCTGAGGCACCCAAAACAATGACAGCAAGCCAGAATTGGAGCAAGCCAACAGCTGTGCCCTGATTGAAAAAGACCATTCCTCCGGTGCCCTGAACTCCATATTGCTGCCTTAAAACCAAAGCTCACATGAGAAAATTCATTACAAACCATGACAAAGAAGAAAAACAGAAAAAAAAATCAAACAAATGCATGAATCCATAAAGATATTGGGCTTGATTTAGTCACAAGGAAACCGGCTGTTCCCGGATTCATCCACCCCTCCAGCTGACTGCCTGTGCAATTCTGACTGAATTAACCTGAAAATCGCAGTGAAACTCAGTTTGGAGGCTACTAATATCTGTCACCTCAGCCAAAGTGTACCATTTCACTTTCCAAAACACAAAAACTCACCTTGGTCGTGTTACCTGTAGATTTCTGAGCTTCAAATGCCTATTTGTGGTGTTTTTTATATCATAAGGGCTACTCTGTCCAAACTCTTGGTTGTATTGCATCAGAATACAAAATTTGGAAGGAAGATGACAAAACCAACTCAGAGCCAAAATAGATTTAGGAAATTGCCACTCAAGAAACCACAAATCGGCTGAGGCACCCAAACCAATGACAGCAAGTCAGAATTGGAGCAAGCCAACAGCTGTGCCCTGATTGAAAAAGAACCAACCTCTTGAGCCCTGTACTCAATATGCCAGCCTCAAAACCAAAGCTCACAACAGAAAATTCATGACAAACCATGATAAATAAGAAAAATGAGAAGAAAGCCAAAGAAATGCAAGAATCCATAATGATATTGGGCTTGATTTTGTCGCAAGGAAACCGGCTGCTTCCGGATTCATCCACCCCTCCAGCTGACTGCCTTTGGAATTCTGACTGAATTCACCTGAAAATCGCAGTGAAACTCAGTTTGGAGGCAATTAATATCTGTCACCTCAGCCAAAGTGTTCCATTTTAGTTTCCAAAACACAAAAACTCACCTTGGTCGTGTTTCCTGTATATTTATAAGCTTCAAACGCCTATTTGTTGTGTTTTTTATTTCATAATGGCTACTCTGCCCAAACTCTTGTTTGTATTGCGTCAGAATACAAAATTTGGGAAGGAAGAAGGCAAAACCAACTCAGACCCAGGAAACATTTAAGAAATTGCCACTCATGAAACCACAAATTGCCTGAGGCACCCAAAACAATGACAGCAATCCAGAATTGGAGCAAGCCAACTGCTGTGTCTGATTGAAAACAATAATCCTCTTGTGGCCTGAACTCACTATGCCAGCCTCAAAACCAAAGCTCACATCAGAAATTTCATTACAAAGCATGATAAATAAGGGAAATGTGAAAAAGGTTAACAAATGCAAGCGTCCGTAGTGATATTTGGCTGGATTTAGACACAAGGAAACTGGCTGTTTCCAGATTCATCCCCCCCTTCCACTGACTGACTTTGGAATTCTGATTGAATTCACTTCAAAATCGCACTCACACTCAATTTGGAGGGAATTAGAATCTTTCCCCTCAGCAGAAGGGTTCCATGTCGTTTTCCAAAACACAGAAACTCATTTTGTTCGTGTTGCCTGTAGATTTCTAATCCTGAGCGGCCAATTTGCTGTGTTCTTTTTTTCTTTCATAATGGCTACTCTGTCCAAAATCTTGCTTGTATTGCATCAGAATACAAAATTTGGGAAGAAGGAGGCAAAACCGACTCAGACCTAGAAAACACTTAGGAAATTGCAACACAAGAAACCACAAATTGACTGAGGCACCCAAAACAATGACAGGAAGTCAAACAGTTGTGCCCTGCTTGAAAAAGAACCTTCCTCTTGTGCCCTGAACTCAATATGCCAGCCTCAAAACCAAAGCTCACATCAGAAAATTCATTACAAACCATGATAAATAAGAAAAATGAGAAAACATCCAATGAAATGCAAGAATCCATAATGATATTGGGCTTGATTTAGTCGCAAGGAAACCGGCTGTTCCCGGATTCATCCACCCCTCCAGCTGACTGCCTGTGGAATTCTGACTGAATTAACCTAAAAATCGCAGTGAAACTCTGTTTGGAGACTATTAATATCTGTCACCTCAGCCAAAGTGTTCCATTTTATTTTCCAAATCACAAAAACTCACCTTGGTCGTGTTACCTGTAGATTTCCAAGCTTCAAATGACTATTTGTTGTGTTTTTTATTTCATAATGGCTACTCTGTCCAAACTCTTGTTTGTATTGCGTCAGAATACAAAATTTGTGAAGGAAGAAGGCAAAACCAACTCAGACCCAGGAAACATTTAAGAAATTGCCACTCAAGAAACCACACATTAGCTGAGGCACAGAAAACAATGACAGCAAGCTAGAATTGGAGCTTGCCAACAGCTGTGCCCTGATTGAAAAAGAACCTTCCTCTTGTGCCCTGAACTCAATATTGCAGCCTCAAAACCAAAACTCACATCAGAAAATTCATTACAAATCATGATAAATAAGAGAAATGGGAAAAAAGCCAATGAAATGCAAGAGAACTTTGTGATATTTTGCTGGATTTAGATGCAAGGAAAATGACTGTTTCCAGATTAATCCCCACCTTCCACAGACTGACTTTGGAATTCTGAATGAATTCACCTCAAAATCGCACTCACACTCAATTTAGCGGGAATTAGTATCTGTCCCCTCAGTAGAAGGGTTTCATGTCATTTTCCGAAATGCAGAAACACATCTTGGTCATGTTGCCTGTAGATTTCTAATCCTGAAAGGCCAATTTGTTGTGTTTTTTTTTTCTTTCATAATTGCTATTATGTCCAAACTTTGTTTGTATTACATCAGAATACAAAATTTGGGAAGGAAGAAGGCAAAACCAACTCAGAGCCAGAAAACATTTAGGAAATTGCTGCTCAATAAACCAAAAGTCAGCTGAGGCACCCAAAACAATGACACCAAGCCTGAATTGGAGCAAGCCAACAGCTGTGCCCTGATTGAAAAAGCCCATTCCTCAGGTGCCCTGAACTCAATATGCCAGCCTCAAAACCAAAGCTCACATCAGAAACTTCATTACAAACCATGATAAATAAGAAAAACGAGAAAAAAGCCAAAGAAATGCAAGAATCTATAATGATATTGGGCTTGATTTAGTCGCAAGGAAACCGGCTGTTCCTGGATTTTCCACCCCTCCAGCTGACTGCCTGTGGAATTCTGATTGAATTGACCTGAAAATCGCAGTGAAACTCAGTTTGGAGGCAATTAATATCTGTCACCTCAGCCAAAGTGTTCCATTTTACTTTCCAAAACACAAAAACTCACCTTGGTCATGTTACCTTTGGATTTCTAAGGTTCAAACACCTATTTGTTGTATTTTTTATTTCATAATAGCCACTCTGCCCTAACTCTTGTTTGTATGGCGTCATAATACAAATTTTGGGAAGGAAGAAGGCAAAACCAACTCACACCAAAAAAACATTTAGGAAATTGCCGCTCAAGAAACCAAAGGCCGCTGAGGCACCAAAAACCTTTAAAGCAAGCCAGAATTGGAGCAAGCCAACAGCTGTGCCCTGATTGAAAACGAACCTTCCTCTTGTGCCCTGAACTCAATATGCCAGCCTCAAAACCAAAGCTCACATCAGAAAATTCATTACAAACCATGATAAATAAGAAAAATGAGAAAACAGCCAAAGAAATGCAAGAATCCATAATGATATTGGGCTTGATTTAGTCGCAAGGAAACCTGCAGTTCCGGGATTCATCCAACCCTCCAGCTGACTGCCTGTGGAATTCTGACTGAATTAACCTGCAAATAGCAGTAAAACTCAGTTTGGAGGCAATTAATATCTGTCACCTCAGCCAAAGTGTTCCATTTTAGTTTCCAAAACACAAAAACTCACCTTGGTCGTGTTACCTGTAGATGTCTAAGCTTCAATCGCCTATTTGTTGTGTTTTTTATTTCATAATGGCTACTCTGCCCAAACTCTTGTTTGTATTGCTTCAGAATACAAAATTTGGGAAGGAAGAAGGCAACAACAACTCAGGCGCAGAAAATATTTATAAAATGGCTGCTCAAGAAACCAAAGGCCGCTGAGGCACCAAAAACCTTTAACCAACTGCTGTGCCCTCATTGAAAAAGAACCTTCCTCTGGTGCCCTGAACTCAATATGCCAGCCTCAAAACCAAAGCTCACATCAGAAAATTCATTACAAACCATGATAAATAAGAAAAATGAGAAAAAAGCCAAAGAAATGCAAGAATCCATAATGATAGTGGGCTTGATTTAGTCGCAAGGAAACCGGCTGTTCCCGGATTCATCCACCGTTCCAGCTGACTGCCTGTGGAATTCTGACTGAATTAACCTGAAAATCGCAGTGAAACTCAGTTTGGAGGCAATTAACATCTGTCACCTCAGCCAAAGTGTTCCATTTTATTTTCCAAAACACAAAAACTCACCTTGGTCGTGTTACCTGTAGATTTATAAGGTTCAAATGCCTAATTGTTGTGTTGTTTATTTCATAATGGCTACTCTGCCCAAACTCTTGTTTGTATTGCGTCAGAATACAACATTAGGGAAGGAAGAAGGCAAAACCAACTCAGACCCAGAAAACATTTAGGAAATTGCCGCTCAAGAAACCAAAAATCAGCAGAGGCACCCAAAACAATGACAGCAAGCCAGATTTGGAGCAAGCCAACAGCTGTGCACTGATTGAAAAAGAGCTATCCTCTTGTGCCCTGAACTGCATGTTGCAGCCTCAAAACCAAAGCTCACATCAGAAAATTCATTACATAGCATGATAAATATGGGCAATGTGAAAAAGCCAAAGAAATGCAAGAGTCCTTTGTGATATTGGGCTGGATTTAGACACAAGGAAACTGCCTGTTTCCAGATTCACCCCCCCCCTTTCACCGACTGACTTTGGAATTCTGATTGAATTCACCTCAAAATTGCACTCACACTCAATTTGTAGGAAATTAGTATCTGTCCCCTCAGCAGAAGGGTTCCATGTCATTTTCCGAAACACAGAAACTCATCTTGGTGGTGTTGCCTGTAGATTCCTAATCCTGAAAGGCCAATTTGCTGAGTTTTTTTTTTTTCTTTCATAAAGGCTACTCTGTCCAAACTCTTGCTTGTATTGCATCAGAATACAAAATTTGGGAAGGAAGAAGGCAAAACCAACTCAGACCCAGAAAATATTTAGGAAATTGCTGCTCAAGAAACCAAAAGTCAGCTGAGGCACCCAAAACAATGACATCAGGCCCAAATTAGAGCAAGCCAACAACTGTTCCCTGATTGAAAAAGCACCATCCTCTTGTGACCTGAACTCAATATTCCAGCCTCAAAACCAAAGCTCACATCAGAAAATTCATTACAAACCATGACAAAGAAGAAAAACAGAAAAAAAAAATCAAAGAAATGCATGAATCCATAATGATATTGGGCTTGATTTAGTCGCATGGATGCCGGCTGTTCCCGGATTCATCCACCCCTCCAGCTGACTGCCTGTGGAATTCTGACTGATTTAACCTGAACATCACAGTGAAACTCAGTTTGGAGGCAATTAATATCTGTCACCTCAGCCAAAGTATTCCATTTGTTTTTCCAAAACACAAAAACTCACCTTGGTCGTGTTACCTGTAGATTTATAAGCTTCAAACGCCTATTTGTTGTGTTGTTTATTTCATAAGGGCTACTCTGAAAACTCTTGTTTGTATTGCGGCAGAATAAAACATTTGGGAAGGAAGAAGGCAAAACCAACTCAGACCAGAAAACATTTAGGAAATTGCCGCTCAAGAAACCACAAATCGGCTGAGGCACCCAAAACAATGACAGCAAGCCAGAATTGGAGCAAGCCAACACCTGTTCCCTGATTGAAAAAGACCATTCCTCCGGTGCCCTGAACTCCATATTGCAGCCTTGAAACCAAAGCTCACATCAGAAAATTCATTACAAACCATGACAAAGAAGAAAACAGAGAAAAAAGCAAAGAAATGCAAGAATCCATAATGATATTGGGCTTGATTCAGTCGCAAGGAAACCGGCTGTTCCCGGATTCATCCACCCCTCCAGCTGACTGCCTGTGCAATTCTAACTGAATTAACGTGAAAATCGCAGTGAGACTCAGTTTGGAGTTAATTAATATCTGTCACCTCAGCCAAAGTGTTCCATTTTAGTTTCCAAAACACAAAAACTCTCCTTGGTTATGTTAGCTGTAGATTTATAAGGTTTAAACGCATATTTATTGTGTTTTTTATTTCAAAAAGGCTATTCTGCCCAAACTCTTGTTTGTGTTGCGTCAGAATACAAAATTTGGGAAGGAAGAAGGCAAAAGCAACTCAGACCCAGAAAACATTTAGGAAATTGCCGCTCAAGAAACCACAAATCGGCTGAGGCACCCAAAACAATGACAGCAAGCCAGAATTGGAGCAAGCCAACAGCTCTGCCCTGATTGGAAAAGACCATTGCTCTTGTGCCCTGAACTCCATACTGAAGCCTTAAATCCAAAGCTCACATCAAAAAATTCATTACAAAGCATGATAAATAAGAAAAATGAGAAAAAAGCCTATGAAATGCAAGCGTACTTTGTGATATTTGGCTGGATTTAGACACAAGGAAACTGGCTGTTTCCAGATTCATCCCACCCTTCCACTGACTGACTTTGGAATTCTGATTGAATTCACCTCAAAATCGCAGTCACATTCAATTTGGAGGGAATTAGAATCTTTCCCCTCAGCAGAAGGGTTCCATGTCGTTTTCCAAAACACAGAAACTCATCTTTTTTGTGTTTTCTATAGATTTCTAATCCTGAACGGCCAATTTGCTGTGTTTTTTTTTTTTCTTTCATAATGGCTACTCTGTCCAAAATCTTGCTTGTATTGCGTCAGAATACAAAATTTGGGAAGAAGAAGGCAGAACCGACTCAGACCCAGAAAACATTGAGGAAATTGCTACACAAGAAACCACAAATCAACTGAGGCACCCAAAACAATGACAGCAAGCCAGATTTGGAGCATGCCAACAGCTGTGCCCTGATTGAAAAAGAACCTTCCTCTTGTGCCCTGAACTCCATATTGCACACTCAAAACCATATCTCACATCAGAAAATTCATTACAAACCATGATAAATAAGAAAAATGAGAAAAAAAGCCAAAGAAATGCAAGAATCCATAATGATATTGGGCTTGATTTAGTCGCAAGGAAACCGGCTGTTCCCGGATTCATCCACCCTCCAGCTGACTGCCTGTGGAATTCTGACTGAATTCACCTGATAATCACAATGAAACTCAGTTTGGAGGCAACTAATGTCTGTCACCTCCGCCAAAGTGTTCCATTGTATTTTCCAAAACACAAAAACTCACCTTGGTCATGTTACCTGTAGATTTCTAATCTTCAAATGCGTATTTGTTGTGTTTTGTATTTCATAATGGCTACTGTGCCGAAACTCTTGTTTATATTGCATCAGAATACAAAATTTGGGAAGGAAGAAGGCAAAACCTACTCAGACGCAGAAAACATTTAGGAAATTGCCACTCAAGAAACCACAAATTGCCTGAGGCACCGAAAACAATGACAGCAAGCCAGAATTGGAGCAAGCCAACAGCTGTGCCCTGATTGAAAAAGACCATTCCTCTGGTGCCCTGAACTCCATATTGAAGCCTTAAAACCAAAGCTGACATGAGAAAATTCATTACAAACCATGATAAATAAGAAAAATGAGAAAACAGCCAAAGAAATGCAAGAATCCATAATGATATTGGGCTTGATTTAGTCGCAAGGAAACCGGCTGTTCCCGGATTCATCCAACCCTCCAGCTGACTGCCTGTGGAATTCTGACTGAATTAACCTGAAAATCGCAGTGAAACTCAGTTTGGAGGCAATTAATATCTGTCACCTCAGCCAAAGTGTTCCATTTTATTTTCCAAAACACAAACTCATCTTGGATGTGTTACCTGTAGATTTATAAGCTTTAAACACCTATTTGTTGTGTTGTTTATTTCATAAGGGCTACTCTGTCCAAATTCTTGTTTGTATTGAGTCAGAATACAAAATTTGGGAAGGAAGAAGGCAAAACCAACTCAGACCCAGAAAACATTTAGGAAATTGCCGCTCAAGAAACCACAAATTGCCTGAGGCACCCAAACCAATGACAGAAGGCAGAATTGGAGCAAGCCAACAGCTGTACCCTGATTGAAAAAGAACCTTCCTCTTGTGCCCTGAACTCAATATGCCGGCCTCAAAACCAAAGCTCACATCAGAAAATTCATTACAAACCATGATGAATAAGAAAAATGAGAAAACAGCCAAAGAAATGCAAGAATCCATAATGATATTGGGCTTGATTTAGTCACAAGGAAACCGGCTGTTCCCGGATTCATCCTCCCCTCCAGCTAACTGCCTGTGGTATTTGGACTGAATTAACCGGCAAATCGCAGTGAAACTCAGTTTGGAGGCTATTAATATCGGTCACCTAGGCCAAAGTGTTCCATTTTAGTTTCCAAAACACAAAAACTCCCCTTGGTCGTGTTACCTGTAGATTTCTAAGCTTCAAACGCCTATTTGTTGTATTTTTTATTTCATAGTGGCTACTCTATACAAACTCTTGTTTGTATTGTGTCAGAATACAAAATTTGGGAAGGAAGAAAGCAAAACCAACTAAGACCCAGAAAACATTTAGGAAATTAACGCTAAAGAAACCAAAAGTCAGCGGAGGCACCCAAAACAATGACAGGAAGCCAAAATTGGAGCAAGCCAACAGCTGTGCCCTGATTGAAAACGAACCTTCCTCTTGTGCCCTGAACTCAATATGCCAGCCTCAAAACCAAAGCTCATATTAGAAAATTCATTACAAATCATGATAAATAAGAGAAATGAGAAAAAAGCCAAAGAAAGGCAAGAATCCATAATGATATTGGCTTGATTTAGTCACAAGGAAACCGGCTGTTCCCGGATTCATCCACCCCTCCAGCTGACTGCCTGTGGAATTCTGACTGAATGAACCTGAAAATCGCATTGAAACTCAGTTTGGAGGCAATTAATATCTGTCACCTCAGCCAAAGTCTTCCATTTTATTTTCAAAAACACAAAAACTCACCTTCGTCATGTTATCTGTAGATTTCTAAGCTTCAAACACCTGTTGGTTGTGTTTTTTTATTTTATAATGGCTACTCTGTCCAAACTCTTGTTTGTATTACGTCAGAATACAAAATTTCAGAAGGAAGATGACAAAACCAACTCATACCCTGAAAACAATTATAAAATTGACACTCAAGAAACCTAAACTCAGGTGAGATACCCAAAACAATGACAGCAAGCCTGAATTGGAGCAAGCCAACAGCTGTACCCTGATTGCAAAGAACCTTCCTCCGGTGACCTGAACTCCATATTGCAGCCTTAAAACCAAAGCTGACATCAGAAAATTCATTACAAACCATGATAAATAAGAAAAATGTGAAAAAAGCCAAAGAAATGCAAGAATCCATAATGATATTGGGCTTGATTTAGTCGCAAGGAAACCGGCTGTTCCTGGATTCATCCACCCTCTTGCTGACTGCCTGTGGAATTCTGACAGAATTAACCTGAAAATCGCAGTGAAACTCAGTTTGGAGGCAATTAATGTCTGTCACCTCTGCCAAAGTGTTCCATTTTACTTTCCAAAAGACAAAAACTCACCTTGGTCATGTTACCTTTGGATTTCTAAGCTTCAATCATCTATTTGTTGTGTTTTTTATTTCATACTGGCTACTCTGCCGAAACTCTTGTTTATATTGCGTGAAAATACAAAATTTGGGAAGGAAGAAGGCAAAACCAACTCAGACGCAGAAAACATTTAGGAAATTGCTGCAAAGAAACCACAAATCGGCTGAGGCACCCAAAACAATGACAGCAAGCCAGAATTGGAGCAAGCCAACAGCTCTGCCCTGATTGAAAAAGACCATTCCTCCGGTGCCCTGAACTCCATATTGCTGCCTTAAAACCAAAGCTCACATCAGAAAATTCATTACAAACCATGACAAAGAAGAAAAACAGAAAAAAAAATCAAAGAAATGCATGAATCCATAATGATATTGGGCTTGATTTAGTCACAAGGAAACCGGCTGTTCCCGGATTCATCCACCCCTCCAGCTGACTGCCTGTGCAATTCTGACTGAATTAACCTGAAAATCGCAGTGAATCTCAGTTTGGAGGCTATTAATATCTGTCACCTCAGCCAAAGTGTTCCATTTTAGTTTCCAAAACACAAAAAATCACCTTGGTCGTGTTACCTGTAGATTTCTGAGCTTCAAATGCCTATTTGTGGTGTTTTTTATTTCATAAGGGCTACTCTGCCGAAACTCTTGGTTGTATTGCATCAGAATACAAAATTTGGAAGGAAGATGACCAAACCAACTCAGAGCCAAAAAACATTTAGGAAATTGCCGCTCAAGAAACCACAATTCGGCTGAGGCACCCAAACCAATGACAGCAAGTCAGAATTGGAGCAAGCCAACAGCTGTGCCCTGATTGAAAAAGAACCTTCCTCTTGGGCCTTGAACTCAATATGCCAGCCTCAAAACCAAAGCTCACATCAGAAAATTCATTACAAACCATGATAAATAAGAAAAATGAGAAAAATCCAAAGAAATGCTCGAGTCCTTTGTGATATTGGCCTTGATTTATTAGCAAGGAAACCCGCTGTTCCCGGATTCATCCACCCCTCCAGCTGACTTCCTGTGGAATTCTGACTGAATTCACCTGAAAATCGCAGTGAAACTCAGTTTGGAGGCAATTAATATCTGTCACCTCAGCCAAAGTGTTCCATTTTACTTTCCAAAACACAAAATTCACCTTGGTCTTGTTTCCTGTATATTTATAAGCTTCAAACGCCTATTTGTTGTGTTTTTTATTTCATAATGGCTACTCTGCCCAAACTCTTGTTTGTATTGTGTCAGAATCCAAAATTTGGGAAGGAAGAAGGCAAAACCAACTCAGACCCAGGAAACATTTAAGAAATTGCCACTCATGAAACCACACATTAGCTGAGGCACCCAAAACAATGACAGCAATCCAGAACTGGACAAAGCCAACTGCTGTGTCTGATTGAAAACAATAATCCTCTTGTGGCCTGAACTCAATATGCCAGCCTCAAAACCAAAGCTCACATCAGAAATTTCATTACAAAGCATGATAAATAAGGGAAATGTGAAAAAGGCAAACAAATGCAAGCATCCTTAGTGATATTTGGCTGGATTTAGACACAAGGAAACTGGCTGTTTCCAGATTCATCCCCCCCTTCCACTGACTGACTTTGGAATTCTAATTGAATTCACTTCAAAATCGCATTCACACTCAATTTGGAGGGAATTAGAATCTTTCCCCTCAGCAGAAGGGTTCCATGTCGTTTTCCAAAACACAGAAACTCATCTTGGTCATGTTGCCTGTAGATTTCTAATCCTGAGCGGACAATTTGCTGTGTTCTTTTTTTCTTTCATAATGGCTACTCTGTCCAAAATCTTGCTTGTATTGCATTAGAATAAAAAATTTGGGAAGAAGGAGGCAAAACCGACTCAGACCTAGAAAACACTTAGGAAATTGCAACACAAGAATCCACAAATTGACTGAGGCACCCAAAACAATGACAGGAAGTCAAACAGTTGTGCCCTGCTTGAAAAGAACCTTCCTCTTGTGCCCTGAACTCAATATGCCAGCCTCAAAACCAAAGCTCACATCAGAAAATTCATTACAAACCTTGATAAATAAGAAAAATGAGAAAACATCCAATGAAATGCAAGAATCCATAATGATATTGGGCTTGATTTAGTTACAAGAAAACCGGCTGTTCCCGGATTCATCCACCCCTCCAGCTGACTGCCTGTGGAATTCTGACTGAATTAACCTGAAAATCTCAGTGAAACTCTGTTTGGAGGCTATTAATATCTGTCACCTCAGCCAAAGTGTTCCATTTTATTTTCCAAATCACAACAACTCACCTTGGTCATGTTACCTGTAGATTTCCAAGCTTCAAATGCCTATTCGTTGTGTTTTTTATTTCATAATGGCTACTCTGTCCAAACTCTTGTTTGTATTGCGTCAAAATACAAAATTTGGGAAGGAAGAAGGCAAAACCAACTCAGACCCAGGAAACATTTAAGAAATTGCCACTCAAGAAACCACACATTAGCTGAGGCACACAAAACAATGACAGCAAGCCAGAATTGGAGCTTGCCAACAGCTGTGGCCTGATTGTAAAGGAACCTTCCTCTTGTGCCCTGAACTCAATATGCCAGCCTGAAAACCAAAACTCACATTAGAAAATTCAATACAAATCATGATAAATAAGGGAAATGTGAAAAAGCCGAAGAAATGTAAGGGTCCTTTGTGATATTTTGCCAGATTTAGATGCAAGGAAACTGACTGTTTCCAGATTCATCCCCCCCTTCCACAGACTGACTTTTGAATCGTGATTGAATTCACCTCAAAATCACACTGACACTCAATTTGGAGGGAATTAGTATCTGCCACTCAGTAGAAGGGTTCCATGTCATTTTGCAAAACACAGAAACTCATCTTGGTCATGTTGCCTGTAGATTTCTAATCCTGAAAGGCCAATTGGCTGTGTTTTTTTTTTCTTTCCTACTGGCCACTTTGTCCAAAATCTTGCTTCTATTGCATCAGAATAGAAAATCTGGGAAGGAAGAATGCAAAACCAACTCAGACCCAGAAAACATTTAGAAAATTTCCGATCAAGAAACCAAAGTAGCTGAGGCACCCAAAACAAAGACATCAAGCCAGAATTGCAGCATGCCAACAGCTGTGCCCTGATTGTAAAAGAACCTTCCTCTTATGCCCTGAACTCAATATGCCAGCCTCAAAAACAAAGCTCACATCAGAAAATTCATTACAAACCATGATGAATAAGAAAAATGAAAAAAAAACCCAAACAAATGCAAGAATCCATAATGATATTGGGCTTGATTTAGTCACAAGCAAACCGGCTGTTCCCGGATTCATCCTCACCTCCAGCTAACTGCCTGTGCAATTCTATCTGAATTAACCTGCAAATCGCAGGGAACTCAGTTTGGAGTTAATTAATATCTGTCCCCTCAGCCAAAGTGTTCCATTTTAGTTTCCAAAACACAAAAACTCACCTTGGTCGTGTTACCTGTAGATGTCTAAGCTTCAATCGCCTATTTGTTGTGTTTTTTATTTCATACTGGCTACTCTGCCGAAACTCTTGTTTGTATTGCATCAGAATACAAAATTTGGGAAGGAAGAAGGCAACAACAACTCAGACGCAGAAAACATTTAGGAAATGGCCGCTCAAGAAACCAAAGGCCGCTGAGGCACCCAAAACAATGACAGCAAGCCAGAATTGGACCACGCCAACAGCTGTGCCCTGATTGAAAAAGAACCTTCGTCTTGTGCCCTGAACTAAATATGGCAGCCTCAAAACCAAAGCTCACATCAGAAAATTCATTACAAACCATGATCAATAAGAAAAATGAGAAAACAGCCAAAGAAATGCAAGAATCCATAATGACAGTGGGCTTGATTTAGTGGTATGGATACTGGCTGTTCCCAGATTCATCCACCCCTCCAGCTGACTTTCTGTGGAATTCTGACTGAATTCACCTGAAAATCGCAATGAAACTCAGTTGGGAGGCTATTAATATCTGTCACCTCAGCCAAAGTGTTCCATTTTATTTTCCAAAACACAAAACCTCACCTTGGTACTGTTACCTGTAGATTCATAAGCTAAACACGTATTTCTTGTATTTTTTATTTCATAATGGTTACTCTGCTGAAACTCTTGTTTGTATTGCATCAGAATACAAAATTTGGGAAGGAAGAAGGCAAAACCAACTCAGACCAAGAAAGCATTTAGGAAATTGCCGCTCTAGAAACCAAATGTCAGCAGAGGCACCCAAAACAATGACAGGTAGCCAGAATTGTAGCAAGCCAATAGCTGTGCTCTGATTGAAAAAGAATCTTCCTCTTGTGCCCTGAACTCAATATTGCAGCATCAAAACCAAAGCTCATATCAGAAAATTCATCACAAACCATGATAAATAAGAAAAAAGAAAAAAGCCAAAGAAATGCAAGAATCCATAATGATATTGTGGTTGATTTAGTCACAAGGAAACCGGCTCTTCCCAGATTCATCCATACCTGTAGCTGACTTCCTGTGGAATTCTGACTGAATTAACCTGAAAATCGCAGTGAAACTCAGTTTGGAGGCAATTAATATGTGTCACCTCAGCCAAAGTGTTCCATTTTATTTTTCAAAACACAAAAACTCACCTTGGTCGTGTTACCTGTAGCTTCAAATACCTATTTGTTGTGTTTTTTTATTTCCTAATGGATACTCTGTCCAAACTCTTGTTTGTATTGCGTCAGAATACAACATTTGGGAAGGAAGAAGGCAAAACCAACTCAGAACCAGAAAACATTTAGGAAATTGTCACTCAAGAAACCAAAAATCGGCTGAGGCACTCAACAAAAAGACAAAAAGCCAGAATTGGACCACGCCAACAGCTGTGCCCTGATTGAAAAAGAAGCATTCCTCCGGTGCCCTGAACTCAATATGCCAGCCTCAAAACCAAAGCTCACATCAGAAAATTCATTACAAACCATGCTAAATAAGAAAAATTTGAACAATCCAAAGAAATACAAGAATCCATAATGATATTGGGCTTGATTTAGTCGCAAGGAAACCGGCTGTTCCCGGATTCATCCACCCCTCCAGCTGACTGCCTGTGGAATTCTGACTGAATTAACCTCAACATCGCAGTGAAACTCAGTTTGCAGGCAATTAATATCTGTCACCTCAGCCAAAGTGTTCCATTTTAGTTTCCAAAACACAAAACCTCTCTTGGTCTTGTTACCTCTAGTTTTCTAATCTTCAAACACCTGTTTGTTATTTTTTTTATTTCATAATGGCTACTCTGTCCAAACTCTTGTTTGTATTGCGTCAGAATACAACATTTGGGAAGGAAGAAGGCAAAACCAACTCAGACCCAGAAAATATTTAGGAAATTGCCGCTCAAGAAACCACAAATCGGCCAAGGCACCCAAAACAATGACAGGAAGCCAGAACTGCAGCAAGCCAACAGCTGTGCCCTGATTGAAAACGAACCTTCCTCTTGTGCCCTGAACTCCATATTGGAGCCTCAAAACCAAAATTCACATCAGAAAATTCATTACAAAACATGATCAATAAGAAAAATGAGAAAAAAGCCAAAGAAATGCAAGAATCCATAATGATATTGGGCTTGATTTAGTCGCAAGGAAACCGGCTGTTCCCGGAATCTTCCACCCCTGCAGCTGACTGCCTGTGGAATTCTGACTGAATTAACCTGAAAATCGCAGTGAAACTCCGTTTGGAGGCTGTTAATATCTGTCACCTCAGCCAAAGTGTTCCATTTTATTTTCCAAAACAGAAAACCTCACCTTGGTCCTGTTACCTGTAGATTTATAAGCTAAACACGTATTTGTTGTGTTTTTTATTTCATAATGGTCACTCTGCCGAAACTCTTGTTTGTATTGTGTCAGAATACAAAATTTGGGAAGGAAGAAGGCAAAACCAACTCAGACCAAGAAAGCATTTAGAAAATTGACGCTCAAGAAATGAAATGTCAGCAGAGGCACCCAAAACAATGACAGCAAGCCAGAATTGGACCACGCCAACAGCTGTGCCCTGATTGAAAAAGAACCATGCCTCCGGTGCCCTGAACTCAATGTGCCAGCCTCAAAACCAAAGCTCACATCAGAAAATTCATTACAAACCATGATAAATAAGAAAAATGAGAAAAATCCAAAGAAATGCAAGAATCCATAATGATATTGGGCTTGATTTAGTCGCAAGGAAACCGGCTGTTCCCGGATTCATCCACCCCTCCAGCTGTCTGCCTGTGGAATTCTGACTGAATTAACCTGAAAATCGCAGTGAAACTCAGTTTGGAGGCTATTAATATCTGTCACCTCAGCCAAAGTGTTCCATTTTAGTTTCCAAAACAAAAAAACTCACCTTGGTCGTGTTACTTGTAGATTTCTAATCTTCAAAAGCCTATTTGTTTTTTTTTTTTTTATTTCATAATGGCTACTCTGTCCAAACTCTTATTTGTATTGCGTCAGAATACAAAATTTGGGAAGGAAGAAGGCAAAACCAACTCAGACCCACTAAACATTATGAAATTGTCGCTCAAGAAACCAGAAATCGGCTGAGGCACTCAACAAAATGACAAAAAGCAAGAATTGGAGCAAGCCAACAGCTGTGCCCTGATTGAAAAAGAGCTATCCTCTTGTGCCCTGAACTCCGTATTGCAGCCTCAAAACCAAAGCTCACATCAGAAAATTCATCACAATCCATGATAAATCAGGGAAATGTGAAAAAGCCAAAGAAATGCAAGAGTCCTTTGTGATATTTGGCTTCATTTTTCCACATGGAAATTGGCTATTTCCAGATTCATCCCCCCCCTCCACAGTATGACTTTATAAATCTGATTGAATTTACCTCAAAATCGCACTGACACTCAATTTAGAGGGAATTAGTATCTGTCCCCTCAGCAGAAGGGTTCCAAGTCATTTTCCAAAACACAAAAACTCATCTTGGTCGTGTTGCCTGTGGATTTCAAATCCTGAAAGGCCAATTTTCTGAGTTTTTTTTTTTCTTTCATAAAGGCTACTTTGTCCAAACTCTTGCATGTATTGCATCAGAATACAAAATTTGGGAATAAGAAGGCAAACCTGACTAAGACCCAGAAAACATTTAGGAAATTGCCGCTCAAGAAACCACAAATCAGCTGAGGCACCCAAAACGATGACAGCAAGCCAGAATTGGAGCACGCCAACAGCTGTGCCCTGATTGAAAAAGAACCAACCTCTGGTGCCCTGAACTCAATATGCCAGCCTCAAAACCAAAGCTCACATCAGAAAATTCATTCCAAACCATGATAAATAAGAAAAATGAGAAAAAAGGCAAAGAAATGCAAGAATCCATAATGATATTGGGCTTGATTTAGTCGCAAGGAAACCGGCTGTTCCCGGATTCATCCAACCCTCCAGCTGACTGCCTGTGGAATTCTGATTGAATTAACCTGAAAATCGCAGTGAAACTCAGTTTGGAGGCTATTAATATCTGTCACCTCAGCCAAAGTGTTCCATTTTAGTTTCCAAAACAAAAAAACTCACCTTGGTCGTGTTACTTGTAGATTTGTAAGCTTCAAACGCCTATTTGTTGTGTTTTTTATTTCATAATGGCTTCTCTGTCCAAACTCTTGTTTGTATTGCATCAGAATACAAAATTTGGGAAGGAAGAAGGCAAAACCAACTCAGACCCAGAAAGCTTTTAGTTAATTGCCCGTCAAGAAACCAAAACCGCTAAGGCACCAAAAGCCTTTAAAGCAAGCCAGAATTGGAGCAAGCCAACAGCTGTGCCCTGATTGAAAAAGAACCATTCTCTTGTGCCAAGAACTCAATATTCCAGCCTCAAAACCAAAGCTCACATCAGAAAATTCATTACAAACCATGATCAATAAGAAAAATGAGAGAAAAGGCAAAGAAATGCAAGAATCCATAATGATATTGGGCTTGATTTAGTCGCAGGGAAACCGGCTGTTCCCGGATTCATCCAGCCCTGCAGCTGACTACCTGTGGAACTCTGACTGAATTAACCTGAAAATCGCAGTGAAACTCAGTTTGGAGTTAATTAATATCTGTCACCTTAGCCAAAGTGTTCCATTTTAGTTTGCAAAACACAAAATCTCACCTTGTTCATGCTACCTATGGATTTCTAAGCTTCAAACGCCTATTTGTTGTGTTTTTTATTTCATAATGGAAATTCTGTCCAAATTCTTGTTTGTATGGCATCAGAATACAAAATTTGGGAAGGAAGAAGGCAAAACCAACTCAGACCCAGAAAACATTTAGGAAATTGGTGCTCAAGAAACCAAACATCAGCTGAGGCACCCAAAAGAATGACAGCAATCCAGAATTGGAGCAAGCCAACAGCTGTGCCCTGATTGAAAAAGACCATTCCTCCGGTGCCCTGAACTCAATATGCCAGCCTCAAAACCAAAGCTCACATCAGAAAATTCATTACAAACCATGATAAATCAGGGAAATGTGAGAAAGCCAAAGAAATGCAAGGGTCCTTTCTGATATTTGGCTGGATTTAGACACAAGGAAACTGACTGTTTCCCGATTCATCCCCCCATTTCACAGAATGACTTTGGAATTCTGATTGAATTCACCTCAAAATCATCCTGACACTCAATTTAGAGGGATTTAGAGTCTGTCCCCTCAGCAGAAGGGTTACATTTTAGTTTCCAAAACACAGAAACTCATCTTGGCCATGTTGCCTGTAGATTCCTAATCCTAAAAGGCCAATTTGCTGAGTTTTTTTTTTTTTTCTTTCATAATGGCTACTCTGTCCAAACTCTTGCTTGTATTGCAGCAGAATGGAAAATTTGGGAATAAGAAGGCAAAACCTACTCAGACCCAGAAAACATTTAGGAAATTGCCACTAAAGAAACCACAAATCGGCTGAGGCACCCAAAACGATGACAGCAAGCCAGAATTGGACCACGCCAACAGCTGTGCCCTGATTGAAAAAGAACCATCCTCTGGTGCCCTGAACTCAATATGCCAGCCTCAAAACCAAAGCTCACATCAGAAAATTCATTACAATCATGATAAATAAGAAAAATGAGAAAAAAGGCCGAGAAATGCAAGAATCCATAATGATATTGGGCTTGATTTAGTCACAAGGAAAACGGCTGTTCCCGGATTCATCCACCCCTCCAGCTGACTGCCTGTGGAATTCTGATTGAATTAATCTGAAAATCGCAGTGAAACTCAGTTTGGAGGCAATTAATATGTGTGACCTCAGGCAAAGTGTTCCATTTTAGTTTCCAAAACACAAAAACTCACCTTGGTCATCTTACTTGTAGATTTATAAGCTTCAAACGCCTATTTGTTGTGTTTTTTATTTCATAATGGCTTCTCTGTCCAAACTCTTCATTGTATGGCATCAGAATACAAAATTTGGGAAGGAAGAAGGCAAAACCTACTCAGACCCAGAAAACTTTTAGGAAATTGCCCCTCAAGAAACCAAAGGCCGCTAAGGCACCAAAAACCTATAAAGCAAGACAGAATTGGAGCAAGCCAACAGCTGTGCCCTAATTGAAAAAGAACCTTCCTCTTGTACTCTGAACTCAATATGCCAGCCTCAAAACCAAAGCTCACATCAGAAAATTCATTACAAACCATGATAAATTAGGGAAATGTGAGAAAGCCGAAGAAATGCAAGAGTCCTTGTCATATTTGGCTGATTTAGACACAAGGAAACTGACTGTTTCCAGATTCATCCCCTCCTTTCACACAATGACTTTGGAATTCTGAATGAATTCACCTCAAAATCGCACTGACACTCAATTTAGAGGGAATTAGTATCTGTCCCCTCAGCAGAAGGGTTCCATGTCATTTTCCAAAACACAGAAACTCATCTTGGCCGTGTTTACTGTAGATTCCTAATCCTAAAAGGCAAATTTGCTGAGTTATTTTTTCTTTCATAATGGCTACTCTGTCCAAAATCTTGCTTCTATTGCATCAGAATACAAAATTTGGGAATAAGAAGGCAAAAACTACTCAGACCCAGAAAACATTTAGGAAATTGCCACTCAAGAAACCACAAATTGGCTGAGGCACCCAAAACGATGACAGCAAGCCAGAATTGGACCACGCCAACAGCTGTGCCCTGATTGAAAAAGAACCATTCTCTTGTGCCCTGAACTCAATATGCCAGCCTCAAAACCAAAGCTCACATCAGAAAATTCATCACAAACCATGATAAATAAGAAAAATGAGAAAAAAGGCAAAGAAATGCAAGAATCCATAATCGTATTGGGCTTGATTTAGTCGCAAGGAAACACGCTATTCCTGGATTCATCCACCCCTCCAGCTGACTGCCTGTGGAATTCTGACTGCATTAACCTGAAAATCGCAGTGAAACTCAGTTTGGAGGCAACTAATATCTGTCACCTCAGCCAAAGTGTTCCATTTTAGTTTCCAAAACACAAAAACTCACCTTGGTCGTGTTACTTGTAGATTTCTAATCTTCAAAAGCCTATTTGTTGTGTTTTTTATTTCATAATGGCTACTCTGTCCAAACTCTTGTTTGTATGGCATCAGAATACAAAATTTGGGAAGGAAGAAGGCAAAACCAACTCAGACCCAGAAAACATTTAGGAAATTGCCACTCAAGAAACGAAAAGACAGCTGAGGCACCCAAAACAATGAAGGCATGCAGGATTCGAGGAAGCCAACAGCTGTGCCCTGATTGAAAAAGAGCTATCCTCTTGTGCCCTGAACTCCGTATTGCAGCCTCAAAACCAAAGCTCAGATCAGAAAATTCATCACAATCCATGATAAATCAGGGAAATGTGAAAAAGCCAAAGAAATGCAAGAGTCCTTTCTGATATTTGGCTGTATTTTTCCACATGGAAACTGGCTATTTAAAGATTCCTCCCCACCCCCACAGAATGACTTTATAATTCTGATTGAATTCACCTCAAAATCGCACTGACACTCAATTTAGAGGGAATTAGAGTCTGTCCCCTCAGCAGAAGGGTTACATTTTAGTTTCCAAAACACAGAAACTCATCTTGGCCATGTTGCCTGTAGATTCCTAATCCTAAAAGGCCAATTTGCTGAGTTTTTTTTTTTTTCTTTCATAATGGCTACTCTGTCCAAACTCTTGCTTGTATTGCAGCAGAATGGAAAATTTGGGAATAAGAAGGCAAAACCTACTCAGACCCAGAAAACATTTAGGAAATTGCCACTAAAGAAACCACAAATCGGCTGAGGCACCCAAAACGATGACAGCAAGCCAGAATTGGACCACGCCAACAGCTGTGCCCTGATTGAAAAAGAACCATCCTCTGGTGCCCTGAACTCAATATGCCAGCCTCAAAACCAAAGCTCACATCAGAAAATTCATTACAATCATGATAAATAAGAAAAATGAGAAAAAAGGCCGAGAAATGCAAGAATCCATAATGATATTGGGCTTGATTTAGTCACAAGGAAAACGGCTGTTCCCGGATTCATCCACCCCTCCAGCTGACTGCCTGTGGAATTCTGATTGAATTAATCTGAAAATCACAGTGAAACTCAGTTTGGAGGCAATTAATATGTGTGACCTCAGGCAAAGTGTTCCATTTTAGTTTCCAAAACACAAAAACTCACCTTGGTCATCTTACTTGTAGATTTATAAGCTTCAAACGCCTATTTGTTGTGTTTTTTATTTCATAATGGCTTCTCTGTCCAAACTCTTCATTGTATGGCATCAGAATACAAAATTTGGGAAGGAAGAAGGCAAAACCTACTCAGACCCAGAAAACTTTTAGGAAATTGCCCCTCAAGAAACCAAAGGCCGCTAAGGCACCAAAAACCTATAAAGCAAGACAGAATTGGAGCAAGCCAACAGCTGTGCCCTAATTGAAAAAGAACCTTCCTCTTGTACTCTGAACTCAATATGCCAGCCTCAAAACCAAAGCTCACATCAGAAAATTCATTACAAACCATGATAAATTAGGGAAATGTGAGAAAGCCGAAGAAATGCAAGAGTCCTTGTCATATTTGGCTGATTTAGACACAAGGAAACTGACTGTTTCCAGATTCATCCCCTCCTTTCACACAATGACTTTGGAATTCTGAATGAATTCACCTCAAAATCGCACTGACACTCAATTTAGAGGGAATTAGTATCTGTCCCCTCAGCAGAAGGGTTCCATGTCATTTTCCAAAACACAGAAACTCATCTTGGCCGTGTTTACTGTAGATTCCTAATCCTAAAAGGCAAATTTGCTGAGTTATTTTTTCTTTCATAATGGCTACTCTGTCCAAAATCTTGCTTCTATTGCATCAGAATACAAAATTTGGGAATAAGAAGGCAAAAACTACTCAGACCCAGAAAACATTTAGGAAATTGCCACTCAAGAAACCACAAATTGGCTGAGGCACCCAAAACGATGACAGCAAGCCAGAATTGGACCACGCCAACAGCTGTGCCCTGATTGAAAAAGAACCATTCTCTTGTGCCCTGAACTCAATATGCCAGCCTCAAAACCAAAGCTCACATCAGAAAATTCATCACAAACCATGATAAATAAGAAAAATGAGAAAAAAGGCAAAGAAATGCAAGAATCCATAATCGTATTGGGCTTGATTTAGTCGCAAGGAAACACGCTATTCCTGGATTCATCCACCCCTCCAGCTGACTGCCTGTGGAATTCTGACTGCATTAACCTGAAAATCGCAGTGAAACTCAGTTTGGAGGCAACTAATATCTGTCACCTCAGCCAAAGTGTTCCATTTTAGTTTCCAAAACACAAAAACTCACCTTGGTCGTGTTACTTGTAGATTTCTAATCTTCAAAAGCCTATTTGTTGTGTTTTTTATTTCATAATGGCTACTCTGTCCAAACTCTTGTTTGTATGGCATCAGAATACAAAATTTGGGAAGGAAGAAGGCAAAACCAACTCAGACCCAGAAAACATTTAGGAAATTGCCACTCAAGAAACGAAAAGACAGCTGAGGCACCCAAAACAATGAAGGCATGCAGGATTCGAGGAAGCCAACAGCTGTGCCCTGATTGAAAAAGAGCTATCCTCTTGTGCCCTGAACTCCGTATTGCAGCCTCAAAACCAAAGCTCAGATCAGAAAATTCATCACAATCCATGATAAATCAGGGAAATGTGAAAAAGCCAAAGAAATGCAAGAGTCCTTTCTGATATTTGGCTGTATTTTTCCACATGGAAACTGGCTATTTAAAGATTCCTCCCCACCCCCACAGAATGACTTTATAATTCTGATTGAATTCACCTCAAAATCGCACTGACACTCAATTTAGAGGGAATTAGAGTCTGTCCCCTCAGCAGAAGGGTTACATTTTAGTTTCCAAAACACAGAAACTCATCTTGGCCATGTTGCCTGTAGATTCCTAATCCTAAAAGGCCAGTTTGCTGAGTTTTTTTTTTCTTTCATAATGGCTACTCTGTCCAAACTCTTGCTTGTATTGCAGCAGAATGGAAAATTTGGGAATAAGAAGGCAAAACCTACGCAGACCCAGAAAACATTTAGGAAATTGCCACTAAAGAAACCACAAATCGGCTGAGGCACCCAAAACGATGACAGCAAGCCAGAATTGGACCACGCCAACAGCTGTGCCCTGATTGAAAAAGAACCATCCTCTGGTGCCCTGAACTCAATATGCCAGCCTCAAAACCAAAGCTCACATCAGAAAATTCATTACAATCATGATAAATAAGAAAAATGAGAAAAAAGGCAAAGAAATGCAAGAATCCATAATGATATTGGGCTTGATTTAGTCGCATGGATGCCGGCTGTTCCCGGATTCATCCACCCCTCCAGCTGACTGCCTGTGGAATTCTGATTGAATTAACCTGAAAATCGCAGTGAAACTCAGTTTGGAGGCAATTAATATCTGTGACCTCAGGCAAAGTGTTCCATTTTAGTTTCCAAAACACAAAAACTCACCTTGGTCGTGTTATCTGCAGATTTCTAAGCTTCAAACGCCTACTTGTTGTGTTTTGTATTTCATAATGGCTACTCTGTCCAAACTCTTCTTTGTATTGCATCAGAATACAAAATTTGGGAAGGAAGAAGGCAAAACCAACTCAGAACCAGAAAACTTTTAGGAAATTGCCCCTCAAGAAACCAAAGGACGCTAAGGCACCAAAACCCTATAAAGCAAGACAGAATTGGAGTAAGCCAACAGCTGTGCCCTAATTGAAAAAGAACCATCCTCTTGTGCCAAGAACTCAATATTCCAGCCTCAAAACCAAAGCTCACATCAGAAAATTCATTACAAACCATCATCAATAAGAAAAATGAGAGAAAAGGAAAGGAAATGCAAGAATCCATAATGATATTTTGCTTGATTTAGTCGCAAGGAAACCGGCTGTTCCCGAATTCATCCAGCCCTGCAGCTGACTGCTTGTGGAAGTCTGACTGAATTAACCTGAAAATCGCAGTGAAACTCAGTTTGGAGTTAATTAATATCTGTCACCTCAGCCGAAGTGTTCCATTTTAGTTTATAAAACACAAAATCTCACCTTGTTCATGCTACCTGTAGATTTCTAATCTTCAAATGCCTATTTGTTGTGTTTTGTATTTCATAGTGGCTACTCTGTCCAAACACTTGTTTGTATTGCGGCAGAATAAAACATTTGGGAAGGAAGAAGGCAAAACCAACTCAGACCCAGAAAACATTTAGGAAATTGCCCCTCAAGAAACCAAAACCGCTAAGGCACCAAAAGCCTTTAAAGCAAGGCAGAATTGGACCACGCCAACAGCTGTGCCCTGATTGAAAAAGAACCTTCCTCTTGTGCGCTGAACTCAATATGCCAGCCTCAAAACTAAAGCTCACATGAGAAAATTCATTATAAACTGTGATAAATAAGAAAAATGAGAGAAAAGGCAAAGAAATGCAAGAATCCATAATGATATTGGGCTTGATTTAGTCGCAAGGAAACCTGCTGTTCCCGGATTCATGCACCCCTCCAGCAGACTGCCTGTGGAATTCTGACTGAATTAACCTGAAAATCGCAGTGAAACTCAGTTTGGAGGCAATTAATATCTATCACCTCAGCCAAAGTGTTCCATTTTACTTTCCAAATCACAAAAACTCACCTTGTTCATGTTTCCTGTATATGTCTAAGCTTCAAACGCCTATTTGTTGTGTTTTGTATTTCATAACGTCTACTCTGTCCAAACTCTTGATTGTATGTCATCAGAACACAAAATTTGGGAAGGAAGAAGGCAAAACCAACTCAGACCCAGAAAACATTTAGGAATTGCAACACAAGAAACCAAAAGACAGCCGAGGCACCCAAAACAATGACAGCAAGCCAGAATTGGACCACGCCAACAGCTGTGCCCTGATTGAAAAAGAACCATCCTCTGGTGCCCTGAACTCCATATGCCGGCCTCAAAACCAAAGCTCACATCAGAAAATTCATTACAAATCATGATAAATAAGAAAAATGAGAAAAAAGGCAAAGAAATGCAAGAATCCATAATGATATTGGGCTTGATTTATTCGCAAGGAAACCGGCTGTTCCCAGATTCATCCACCCCTCCAGCTGACTGCCTGTGGAATTCTGACTGAATTAACCTCAACATCGCAGTGAAACTCAGTTCGGAGGCAATTAATATCTGTCACCTCAGCCAAAGTGTTCCATTTTATTTTCCAAAGCACAAAAACTCACCTTGGTCGTGTTTCCTGTAGATCTCTAAACTTCAAACACAAATTTGTTGTGTTTTTTATTGCATAATGGCTACTCTGTCCAAACTCTTGATTGTATGGCATCAGAATACAACATTTGGGAAGGAAGAAGGCAAAACCAACTCAGACCCAGAAAACATTTAGGAAATTGCCGCTCAAGAAACGAAAAGACAGCTGAGGCACCCAAAACAATGAAGGCACGCAGGATTGGAACAAGCCAACAGCTATGCCCTGATTGAAAGAGACCATTCCTCTTGTGCCCTGAACTCCGTATTGCAGCCTCAAATCCAAAGCTCACATCAGAAAATTCATCAGAAACCATGATAAATCAGGGAAATGTGATAAAGCCAAAGAAATGCAAGAGTCCTTTGTGATATTTGGCTGGATTTTTCCACATGGAAACTGGCTATTTCCAGATTCATCCCCCCCTCCTCAGAATGACTTTATAATTCTGATTGAATTCACCTCAAAATCGCACTGACACTCAATTTAGAGGGAATTAGTATCTGTCCCCTCAGCAGAAGGGTTCCAAGTCATTTTCCAAAACACAGAAACTCATCTTGGTCGAGTTGACTGTGGATTTCAAATCCTGAAAGGGCAATTTGCTGAGTTTTTTTTCTTTCATAATGGCTACTCTTTTCAAACTCTTGCATGTATTGCATCAGAATACAAAATTTGGGAAGGAAGAAGGCAAACCCGACTAAGACCCAGAAAACATTTAGGAAATTGCCGCTCAAGAAACCACAAATTGGCTGAGGCACCCAAAACGATGATAACAAGCCAGAATTGGAGCAAGCCAACAGCTGTGCCCTGATTGAAAAAGAACCATCCTCTGGTGCCCTGAACTCAATATGCCAGCCTCAAAACCAAAGCTCACATCAGAAAATTCATTACAAACCATGATAAATAAGAAAAATGAGAAAACAGCCAAAGAAATGCAAGAATCCATAATGATATTGGGCTTGATTTAGTCACAAGGAAACCGGCTGTTCCTGGATTCATCCACCCCTCCAGCTGACTGCTGTGGAATTCTGACTGAATTGACCTGAAAATCGCAGTGAAACTCAGTTTGGAGTTAATTAATATCTGTCACCTCAGCCAAAGTGTTCCATTTTACTTTCCAAAACACTAAATCTCACGTTGTTCATGCTACCTGTAGATTTCTAAGCTTCAAACACCTATTTGTTGTGTTTTGTATTTCATAGTGGCAACTCTGTCCAAACTCTTGAATGTATGGCATCAGAATACAAAATTTGGGAAGGAAGAAGGCAAAACCAACTCAGACACAGAAAACTTTTAGGAAATTGCAACACAAGAAACCAAAAGACAGCTGACGCACCCAAAACAATGACAGCAAGTCAGAATTGGACCACACCAACAGCTGTGCCCTGATTGAAAAAGAACCATCCTCTTGTGCCCTGAACTCAATATGCCAGCCTCAAAACCAAAGCTCACATCAGAAAATTCATTATAAACCATGATAAATAAGAAAAATGAGAAAAATCCAAAGAAATGCAAGAATCCATAATGATATTGTGCTTGATTTAGTCGCAAGGAAAACGGCTGTTCCTGGATTCATCCACCCCTCCAGCTGACTTCCTGTGGAATTCTGACTGAATTAACCTGAAAATCACAGTGAAACTCAGTTTGGAGGCAATTAATATCTGTCACCTCAGCCAAAGTGTTCCATTTTAGTTTCCAAAACACAAAAGCTCACCTTGGTTGTGTTACCTGTAGATTTCTAAGCATTAAACGCCTATTTGTTGTGTTTTTTATTTGATAATGGCTACTCTGTACAAACTCCTGTTTGTATTGCGTCAGAATTCACCTTGTCGTGTTACCTGTGTATGTCTAAGCTTCAAACGCCTATTTGTTGTGTTTTGTATTTCATAATGGCTACTCTGTCCAAACTCTTGTTTGTATTGTGTGGGGAGCAGCCCGGACTGGACTAAGTTACTGGAATTAAGACTTATTCTATGCATCTGTTCTCCCACAATATGGCGCTGGGAGAGAAGTAAACAGCTTCCGCACAGCTGCCTCCAGTTCAACCAATAAACTGTAGGACTTGCTCCTGATTGGAGAGCAGCGTACTCGGCGTGTGGGCAGCCGAGTTAGGATTGGTGGAGGAGGACTATAAAGGAGGAGAGAGACGGCATGCACCGGGAACATCTATGGGGAACATCTAGCTGAAGGAACACCCGTGCAGCCCCCGAGAAAGCCGGCCGGCGGTGTGCCGCTCCCCTGTGGAAGTGGGGAATGTGGCCGGGGGAACTGCCCTTCCACGGAGGTGGAAGGGATAGTAGCCAACCCGGGAAGAACCAGCAGCAAACCCGGGGAGGGCCGAGCAGACGAGAGAACAGCGCAGGGTCCTGTGTTGCTCCTCCACGAAGAGGGGGAGCGACATAATGGTGCCGTGACTCGGATTAGGAAACCTAGGATGGATAGGAAACTTAGGAGGGAAGAAACGGGAAGAACTGGGAAAATATCGGAGAGAGAAACTAGCAAACAGCCTAGGGAAAATATCGGAGAGAGAAACTAGCAGAGTCTAGGGAAATTACTGGAGAGAGAGACTAGCAAACAGCCTAGGGAAAAGCCGGACGAAAAGGGTGCCGGAAGAAGCTATTGAAAGCCTAGGCATAGACTCGGATACGGACTACGGTGGGAAGCTGGGAGAAATCTCTAAGGTCGAAAGCGAAAGTGAAAGCTAGAACAAACAGACTCGGATGCAGACTGTGGGGAGAGGCCAGGAGAAATGAGGGAGGAGTATTGTTGGAGGAAAGCTTGGGGAAACATACCGGGTAGAGAAAAATGTTAGGGAAATTGAAGCCGCGGGGGGCAGGCCAAGGCAGACACGAAAGCCACTTTGGGGTTCTCAAGTTAGCCCGGGAATAGGGGGTGAAAAGTTGAAACCAGAAGCTGAAACGTAAGCCAGATTGGGATCCGCCTGATTAGCCCGGGAAGCAAAGGACGGGAAGCCAAATCATGGGGCGGAGACGTATGCTGGGTTGAATTCGTCAGGCTAGCCCGGGGAACTTAGATTGAATGCTAGTGGCGGACACGTAAGCTACGCTGTGTTACTCGCGGAAGCCGCCGCGTGCAGAGAGAGCACGGGGCGTGAATAGATAGGGAACGGGGCTGGCGCGAGGCCGTGGTGCAGACGCGAAGGGCGTGGAGACCGCGGAGCGCGCGAAGCCAAGCCGCGCAAAGCCGGGAAGCTGCGCAGATGAGAGAGGCACGGGCTGAAGCGGCTCAGAGCCGGAAAGCTGCCGAGAAGCAGCCTCGGGGCAGGCGCAGCCAGGAAGCCGCGGGGATAAGAGAAACAGAAGTTTAGAAGTAAAGTGAGAGAAATAGGAATGCTGGAAGATAGAAGTAAAATGGGAGAAATAGGAATGCCCGGAGATAGAGTAATAGAGAAAAATAAGGCCTCCCCTCAACATGGCAGTGAGAAAGCTTGGATTCGGTCTGCCCGATTAAGTGAGGCGATGAGCACCTGCGGGCAGCTAGCAGCTTATGCGCCGCAGGTCACCGAAGACAGGCACGAATTAACATCAGTAAGGCCTCCCCACAATACAAAAACCTCCTCACAACATGGCGAAGAGAGGACCCGGATTCGGTTTGCCTGATTGATAGGACTTGTAAGAGCCTGTGGCAACTCTAGCAAGTAGAGCAGAGTGTGTGCCGCGGGACACCGAAGACAGGCGCGTATCAACGCCAAAAAATAAAAAGAAAGGGGGATCTGTGGGGAGCAGCCCGGACTGGACTAAGTTACTGGAATTAAGACTTATTCTATGCATCTGCTCTCCCACAATATGGCGCTGGGAGAGAAGTAAACAGCTTCCGCACAGCTGCCTCCAGTTCAACCAATAAACTGTAGGACTTGCTCCTGATTGGAGAGCAGCGTACTCGGCGTGTGGGCAGCCGAGTTAGGATTGGTGGAGGAGGACTATAAAGGAGGAGAGAGACGGCATGCACCGGGAACATCTATGGGGAACATCTAGCTGAAGGAACACCCGTGCAGCCCCCGAGAAAGCCGGCCGGCGGTGTGCCGCTCCCCTGTGGAAGTGGGGAATGTGGCCAGGGGGAACTGCCCTTCCACGGAGGTGGAAGGGATAGTAGCCAACCCGGGAAGAACCAGCAGCAAACCCGGGGAGGGCCGAGCAGATGAGAGAACAGCGCAGGGTACTGTGTTGCTCCTCGATGAAGAGGGGGAGCGACATATTGCATCAGTATACAAAATTTGGAAGGAAGAAGGCAAAACCAACTCACACCCAGAAAACATTTAGGAAATTGCCGCTTCAGAAACCAAAGGCCGCTGAGGCACCCAAAACAATGACAGCAAGCCAGAATTGGAGCAAGCCAACACCTGTTCCCTGATTGAAAAAGAACCATTCTCTTGTGCCCTAAACTCAATGTGGTAGCCTTAAAACCAAAGCTCACATCAGAAAATTCATTACAAACCATGATAAATAAGAAAAATGAGGAAAAAGACAAAGAAATGCAAGAATCCATAATGATATTGGGCTTGATTTAGTCACAAGGAAACCGGCTGTTCCCGGATTCATCCACCCCTCCAGCTGTCTGCCTGTGGAATTCTGACTGAATTAACCTGAAAATCGCAGTGAAACTCAGTTTGGAGGCAATTAATATCTGTCACCTCAGCCAAAGTGTTCCATTTTATTTTTCAAAACACAAAAACTCACCTTGGTTGTGTTACCTGTAGATTTACATGCTTCAAATGCCTATTTGTTGTGTTTTTTATTTCCTAGTGGCTACTCTGTCCAAACTCTTGTTTGCATTCTGTCAGAATACAAAATTTGGGAAGGAAGAAGGCAAAACCAACTCAGATCCAGAAAACATTTAGGAAATTGCAGCTCAAGAAACCACAAATCGGCTGAGGCAGTCAAAACAATGACAGCAAGGCAGAATTGGAGCAAGCCAACAGCTGTGCCCTGATTGAAAATGAAACTTCCTCTTGTTCCCTGAACTCCATATTGCAGCCTCAAAACCAAAGCTCACATCAAAAAATTCATTACAAACCATGATAAATAAGAAAAATGAATAAAATCCAAAGAAATACAAGAATCCATAATGATATTTGGCTTGATTTAGTCGCAAGGAAACCGGCTGTTCCCGGATTCATCCACCCCTCCAGCTGACTGTTTGGAGGCTGTTAATATCTGTCACCTCAGCCAAAGTGTTCCATTTTATTTTCCAAAACACAAAAACTCACCTTGGTCGTGTTACCTGTAGATTTATAAGCTAAACACATATTTGTTGTGTTTTTATTTCATAATGGTTACTCTGCTGAAACTCTTGTTTGTATTGTGTCAGAATACAAAATTTGGGAAGGAAGAAGGCAAAACCAACTCAGACCAAGAAAGCATTCAGGAAATTGACGCTCAAGTAACGAAATGTCAGCAGAGGCACCCAAAACAATGACAGCAAGCCAGAATTGTAGCAAGCCAACAGCTGTGCCCTGATTGAAAAAGAGTCTTCCTCTTGTGCCCTGAACTCCATATTGCAGCTTCAAAACCAAAGCTCTTATCAGAAAATTCATTACAAACCATGATAAAAAAGAAAAAAGAGAAAAAAGCCAAAGAAATGCAAGAATCCATAATGAAATTGTGCTTGATTTAGTCACAAGGATACCGGCTCTTCCAGGATTCATCCACACCTGCAGCTGACTTCCTGTGGAATTCTGACTGAATTAACCTGAAAATCGCAGTGAAACTCAGTTTGGAGGCAATTAATATGTGTCACCTCAGCCAAAGTGTTCCATTTTATTTTCCAAAACACAAAAACTCACCTTGGTCGTGTTACCTATAGCTTCAAATGCCTATTTGTTGTGTTTTTTTTATTTCCTTGGCTACTCTGTCCATACTCTTGTTTGTATTGTGTCAGAATACAAAATTTGGGAAGGAAGAAGGCAAAACCAACTCAGACCCAGAAAACATTAGGAAATTGTCGCTCAAGAAACCAGAAATCCGCTGAGGCACTCAACAAAATGACAAAAAGCCAGAATTGGACCACGCCAACAGCTGTGCCCTGATTGAAAAAGAACCATTCCTCCGGCGCCCTGAACTCAATATTGCAGCTTCAAAACCAAAGCTCACATCAGAAAATTCATTACAAACCATGATAAATAAGAAAAATGAGAAAAATCCAAAGAAATGCAAGAATCCATAATGATATTGGGCTTGATTTAGTTGCAAGGAAACCGGCTGTTCCCGGATTCATCCACCCCTCCAGCTGACTGCCTGTGGAATTCTGACTGAATTAACCTGAAAATCGCAGTGAAACTCAGTTTGGAGGCAATTAATATCTGTCGACTCAGCAAAAGTGTTCCATTTTAGTTTCCAAAACACAAAACCTCACCTTGGTCGTGTTACCTGTAGATTTCTAAGACTCAAACGCCTATTTGTTGTGTTTTTTATTTCATAATGGCTACTCTCTCCAAACTCTTGTTTGTATTGCGTCAGAATACAACATTTGGGAAGGAAGAAGGCAAAACCAACTCAGACCCAGAAAATACTTAGGAAATTACCACTCAAGAAACCACATATTGGCTGAGGAACCCAAAACAATGACAGCAAGCCAGAATTGCAGCAAGCCAATAGCTGTGATCTGATTGAAAAAGAACCATCCTCTTGTGCCCTGAACTCAATATTGCAGCCTCAAAACCAAAGCTCACATCAGAAAATTCATTACAAACCATGATAAATAAGAAAAATGAGAAAAAAGCCAAAGAAAGGCAAGAATCCATAATGATATTGGGCTTGATTTAGTCGCAAGGAAACCGGCTGTTCCCGGATTCATCCACCCCTCCAGCTGACTGCCTGTGGAATTCTCATTGAATTAACCTGAACATCGCCGTGAAACTCCGTTTGGAGGCTGTTAATATCTGACACCTCAGCCAAAGTGTTCCATTTTAGTTTCCAAAACACAAAAACTCACCTTGGTCGTGTTGCTTGTAGATTTCTAAGCTTCAAAAGACTATTTCTTGTGCTTTGTATTTCATAATGGCTACTCTGTCCAAACTCTTGTTTGTATTGCGTGAGAATATAAAATTTGGAAAATAAGAAGGCAAAACCAACTCAGACCCAGAAAATGTTTAGGAAATTGGTGCTCAAGAAACCAAACATCAGCTGAGGCACCCAAACCAATGACAGCAAGCCAGAATTGGAGCACGCCAACAGCTGTGGCCTGATTGAAAAAGAACCTTCCTCTTGTGCCCTGAACTCAATATGCCAGCCTCAAAACCAAAGCTGACATCAGAAAATTCATTACAAACCATGACAAATAAGAAAAATGATAAAAAAGCCAAAGAAATGCTAGAGTCCTTTCTGATATTGGGCTTGATTTAGTTGCAAGGAAACCGGCTGTTCCCGGATTCATCCACCCCTCCAGCTGACTCCCTTGGAATTCTGACTGAATGAACCTGAAAATCGCAGTGAAACTCAGTTTGGAGGCAATTAATATCTGTCGACTCAGCAAAAGTGTTCCATTTTAGTTTCCAAAACACAAAACCTCACCTTGGTCGTGTTACCTGTAGATTTCTAAGCTTCAAACGCCTATTTGTTGTGTTTTTTATTTCATAATGGCTACTCTGTCCAAACTCTTGTTTGTATTGCGTCAGAATACAACATTTGGGAAGGAAGAAGGCAAAACCAACTCAGACCCAGAAAATACTTAGGAAATTACCACTCAAGAAACCACATATTGGCTGAGGCACCCAAAACAATGACAGCAAGCCAGAATTGCAGCAAGCCAATAGCTGCGATCTGATTGAAAAAGAACCATCCTCTTGTGCCCTGAACTCAATATTGCAGCCTCAAAACCAAAGCTCACATCAGAAAATTCATTACAAATCATGATAAATAAGAAAAATGAGAAAAAAGCCAAAGAAATGCAAGAATCCATAATGATATTGGGCTTGATTTAGTCGCAAGGAAACCGGCTGTTCCCGGATTCATCCACCCCTCCAGCTGACTGACTGTGGAATTCTCATTGAATTAACCTGAACATCGCCGTGAAACTCCGTTTGGAGGCTGTTAATATCTGACACCTCAGCCAAAGTGTTCCATTTTAGTTTCCAAAACACAAAAACTCACCTTGGTCGTGTTGCTTGTAGATTTCTAAGCTTCAAAAGACTATTTCTTGTGCTTTGTATTTCATAATGGCTACTCTGTCCAAACTCTTGTTTGTATTGCGTGAGAATATAAAATTTGGAAAATAAGAAGGCAAAACCAACTCAGACCCAGAAAATGTTTAGGAAATTGGTGCTCAAGAAACCAAACATCAGCTGAGGCACCCAAACCAATGACAGCAAGCCAGAATTGGAGCACGCCAACAGCTGTGGCCTGATTGAAAAAGAACCTTCCTCTTGTGCCCTGAACTCAATATGCCAGCCTCAAAACCAAGGCTGACATCAGAAAATTCATTACAAACCATGACAAATAAGAAAAATGATAAAAAAGCCAAAGAAATGCTAGAGTCCTTTCTGATATTGGGCTTGATTTAGTTGCAAGGAAACCGGCTGTTCCCGGATTCATCCACCCCTCCAGCTAACTCCCTTGGAATTCTGACTGAATGAACCTGAAAATCGCAGTGAAACTCAGTTTGGAGGCAATTAATATCTGTCACCTCAGCCAAAGTGTTCCATTTTAGTTTCGAAAACACAAAAACTCACCTTGGTCATGTTACCTGCAGATTCATAGGCTTCAAATGCCTATTTGTTGTGTTTTTTATTTCATAATGGCTACTCTGCGCAAACTCTTCATTGTATGGCATCAGAATACAAAATTTGGGAAGGAAGAAGGCAAAACCTACTCAGATCCAGAAAACATTTAGGAAATTGCCGCTCAATAAACGACAAATTGCCTGAGGCACCCAAAACGATGAGAGCAAGCCAGAATTGGAGCAAGCCAACAGCTGTGCCCTGATTGAAAACGAACCTTCCTCTTGTGCCCTGAACTCAATATGCCAGCCTCAAAACCAAAGCTCACATCAGAAAATTCATTAGAAACCATGATAAATATGGAAAATGAGAAGAAAGCCAAAAAAATGCAAGAATCCAAAATGATAGTGGGCTTGATTTAGTCGCATGGAATCCGGCTGTTCCCAGATTCATCCACCCCTCCAGCTGACTGCTGTGGAATTCTGACTGAATTAACCTGAAACTCGCAGTGAAACTCAGTTTGGACGCTATTAATATCTGTCACCTTTGCCAAAGTGTTCCATTTTACTTTCCAAAACACAAAAACTCACCTTGGTTTTGTTACCTGTAGATGTCTAAGCTTCAAACGCGTATTTGTTGTGTGTTTTATTTCATAATGTCTACTCTGTCCAAACTCTTCTTTCTATTGTGTCAGAATACAAAATTTGGGAAGGAAGAAGGCAAAACAAACTCAGACACAGAAAACATTTAGGAAATTGCCGCTCAAGAAATCAAACGTCAGCTGAGGCACCCAAAATAATGACAGCAAGCCAGAATTGGAGCAAGCCAACAGCTGTGCCCTGATTGAAAAAGAGCCATCCTGTTGTGCCCTGAATGCCATATTGCAGCTTCAAAACCAAAGCTCACATCAGAAAATTCATTACATAGCATGATAAATATGGGAAATGTGAAAAAGCCAAAGAAATGCAAGAGTCCTTTGTGATATTTGGCTGGATTTAGACATAAGAAAACCGGCTGTTTCCAGATTCATCCCCCCCCGTTCAAAGACTCACTTTGGAATTCTGATGGAATTCACCTCATAATCGCACTCACACTGAATTTGGAGGGAATTAGAATCGGTCCCCTCAGCAGAAGTGTTCCATATCATTTCCCAAAACACAGAAACTCATCTTGGTCTTGTTGCCTGTTAATTTCAAATCCTGAAAGGCCAATTGGCTGTGTTTTTGTTTTCTTTCCTAATGGCTGCTCTGTCCAAAATCTTGCTAGTATTGCTTCAGAATAGAAAATTTGGGAAGGAAGGAGGCAAAACCAACTCAGACCAAGAAAGCATTTAGGAAATTGCCGCTCAAGAAACCACAAATTGCCTGAGGCACCCAAAACAATGACAGCAAGCCAGAATTAGAGCAAGCCAACAGCTGTGCCCTAATTGAAAAAGAACCATCCTCTTGTGCCCTGAACTCCATATTGCAGCCTGAAAATTTAAAGGTCACATTAGAAAATTCATTACATAGTATGATAAATATGGGAAATGTGAAAAAGCCAAAGAAATGCAAGAGTCCTTTGTAATATTTGGCTGGAATTAGACACAAGGAAACTGGCTGTTTCCAGATTCATCCCCCCCTTTCACAGACTGACTGGAATTCTGATTGAATTCACCTCAAAATTGCATTCACACTCAATTTGGAGGGAATTAGTATCTGTCCCCTCAGCAGAAGGGTTCCATGTCACTTTCCAAAACACAGAAACTCATCTTGGTTGTGTTGCCTGTAGATTTCTAATTATGAAATGCAAATTTGCTGTGTTTTTGTTTTCCTTCCTAATGGCTGCTCTGTCGAAAATCTTGCTTGTATTGCGTCAGAATACAAAATTTGGGAAGGAAGAAGGCAAAACCAACTCAGACCCAAAAACATTTAGGAAATTGCCGCTCAAGAAACTACACATCTGCTGAGGCACCCAAAACAATGACAGCAAGCCAGAATTGGAGCAAGCCAACAGCTGTGCCCAGATTGAATAAGACCCTTCCTCTAGTGCCCTGAACTCAATATGCCAGCCTCAAAACCAAAGCTCACATCAGAAAATTCATTACAAACCTTAATAAATAAGACAAATGAGAAAAAAGCCAAAGAAATGCAAGAATACATATTGATATTGGTATTGATTTGTCACAAGGAATCCGGCTGTTCCCGGATTCATCCACCCCTCCAGCTGACTGCCTGTGGAATTCTCAATGAATTAACCTGAAAATCGCAGTGAAACTCCGTCTGGAGGCAATTAATATCTGTCACCTCAGCCAAAGTGTTCCATTTTATTTTCCAAATCACAAAAACTCACCTTGGTCGTGTTACCTGTAGATTTCTAAGCTTAAAATGCCTATTTGTTGTGTTTTTTATTTCATAATGGATACGCTGTCCAAACTCTTGTTTGTATTACGTCAGAATACAAAATTTGGGAAGGAAGAAGGCAAAACGAACTCAGACCAAGAAAGCATTTAGGAAATTAACGCTCAAGAAACCAAATGTCAGCTGAGGCACCCAAAACAATGAAAGCAAGCTTGAATTGCAGCAAGCCAACAGCTGTGCCCTGATTGAAAAAGAACCTTCCTCTTGTGCCCTGAACTCAACATGCCAGTCTCAAAACCAAAGCTCACATCAGAAAATTCATTACAAACCATGATAAATAAGAAAAATGAGAAAAAAGCCAAAGAAATGCAAGAATCCATAATGATATTGGGCTTGATTTAGTCGCAAGCAGATTGGCTGTTCCCGGATTCATCCTCCCTCCAGCTAACTGCCTGTGGAATTCTCACTGAATTAACCTGAAAATCGCAGTGAAACTCAATTTGGAGGCAATTAATATCTGTCACCTCAGCCAAAGTGTTCCATTTTATTTTCCAAAACACAAAAACTCATCTTGGTCATTTTACCTGTAGATTTCTAAGCTTCAAACGCCTATTTGTTGTGTTTTTTTTATTTCATAATGGCTACTCTGCCCAAACTCTTGTTTGTATTGCGTCAAAACATAACGTTTGGGAAGGAAAAAGGCAACACCAACTCAGACCCAGAAAACATTTAGGAAATTGCCGCTCAAGAAACCACAAATTGCCTGAGGCACCCAAAACAATGACAGCAAGCCAGAATTGGAGCAAGCCAACAGCTTTGCCCTGAGTGAAAAAGAACCTTCCTCTTGTGCCCTGAACTCAATATGCAAGCCTCAAAAGCAAAGCTCACATCAGAAAATTCATTACAAACCTTGATAAATAAGAAAAATGAGAAAAAAGCCAAAGGAATGCAAGAGTCCTTTGTTATATATGGCTGGATTTAGACACAAGGAAACTGGCTGTTTCCAGATTCATCCCACCCTTCCACAGAATGGCTTTGGAATTCTGATTGAATTACCTCAAAACCTTACTCACACTCAATTTATGGGGAATCAGAATCTGTCCCCTCAGCAGAAGGGTTGCATGTCATTTTCCAAAACACAGAAACTCATCTTGGTCGTGTTGCCTGTAGATTTATAAGCTTCAAATGCCTATTGTTGTGTTTTTTATTTCATAATGGCTACTCTGTCCAAACTCTTGTGTGTATTGCATCAGAATAGAAAAATTGGGAATAAGAGGTCAAAACCAACTCAGACCCAGGAAAAATTGAGTAAATTGCCGCTCAAGAAACCACAAATCGGCTGAGGCACCAAAAACAATGAGAGCAAGCTAGAATTAGAGCAAGCCAACAGCTGTGCCTGTTTGAAAAAGACCATTCCTCGGTGCCCTGAACTCCATATTGCAGCATCAAAACCAAAGCTCACATCAGAAAATTCATTACAAACCATGATAACTAAGGGAAATGTGAAAAAGCCAAAGAAATGCAAGAGTCCTTTGTGATATTTAGCTGGATTTAGACACAAAAAAACTGGCTGTTTCCAGATTCATCCCACCCTTCCATAGACTGCCTGTAGAATTCTGACTGAATTCACCTGAAAATCGCACTCACACTCAGTTTAGAGGGAATTAGTATCTGTCCCCTCAGTAGAAGTGTTCCATGTCATTTTCCAAAACACAGAAACTAATCTTGGTCATTTTGCCTGTAGATTTCTAATCCTGAAAGGCCAATTTGCTGTTTTTTTTTTCTTTTATAATGGTTACTCGGTCCAAAATCTTCATTGTATTGCATGAGAATAGAAAATCTGGGAATAAGAAGGCAAAACCAACTCAGACCAGAAAACATTTAGGAAATTGCCACACAAGAAACCACAAATTGGCTGAGGCACCCAAAACAATGACAGCAAGCCAGAACTGGAGCAAGCCAACAGTTGTGCCCTGATTAAAAAGAACCTTCCTCTTGTGTCCTGAATTCAATATGCCAGCCTCAAAACCAAAGCTCACATCAGAAAATCCATCACAAACCATGATAAATAAGAAAAAAGAGAAAAATCCAAAGAAATGCAAGAATCCATAATGTTATTGGGCTTGATTTAGTCGCAAGGAAACCGGCTGTTCCTAGATTAATCCACCCCTCCAGCTGAATGCCTGTGGAATTCTGACTGAGTTAACCTGCAAATCGCAGTGAAATTCCGTTTGGAGGCAATTAATATCTGTCACCTCAGCCAAAGTGTTCCATTTTATTTTTCAAAACACAAAAACTCACCTTCGTTGTTTTACCTATAGCTTCAAATGCCTATTTGTTGTGTTTTTTTATTTCCTAATGGCTACTCTGTCCAAACTCTTGTTTGTATTGCGTCAGAATACAAAATTTGGGAAGGAAGAAGGCAAAACCAACTCAGACCCAGAAAACTTTTAGGAAATTGCCGCTCAAGAAACCACAAATCGGCTGAGGCACCCAAAGCAATGACAGCAAGCCACAATTGGACCACACCAACAGCTGTGCCCACATTGAAAAAGAACCATCCTCTTCTGCCCTGAACTCCATATTGCAGCCTCAAAACCAAAGCTCACATCAGAAAATTCATTACAAACCATGATAAATAAGAAAAATGAGAAAAATCCAAAGAAATGCAAGAATCCATAATGATACTTGGCTTGATTTAGTTGGTAGGAAACCGGCTGTTCCCGGATTCATACACCCCTCCAGCTAAGTGCCTGTGGAATTCTAACTGAATTAAGCTGCAAATCGCAGTGAAACTCAGTTTGTAGGCAATTAATATCTGTCACCTCAGCCAAAGTGTTCCTTTTTATTTTCCAAAACACAAAAACTCACCTTAGTAGTGTTACCTGTAGATTTATAAGCTAAACACATATTTGTTGTGTTTTTTATTTCATAATGGTTACTCTGCCGAAACTCTTGTTTGCATTGCTTGAGAATATAAAATTTTGAAAATAAGAAGGCAAAACCAACTCAGACCAGAAAACATTTAGGAAATTGGTGCTCAAGAAATCAAACGTCAGCTGAGGCACCCAAACCAATGACAGCAAGCCAGAATTGGAGCAAGCCAACAGCTGTGCCCTGATTGAAAAAGAACCTTCCTCTTGTGCCCTGAACTCCATATTGCGGCCTTAAAACCAAAGCTCACATCAGAAAATTCATTACAAACCATGATAAATAAGAAAAATGAGAAAAAAGCCAAAGAAATGCTAGAGTCCTTTGTGATATTGGGCTTGATTTAGTCACAAGGAAACCGGGTGTTCCCGGATTCATACACCCCTCCAGTGGACTGCCTGTGGAATTCTGACTGCATTAACCTGCAAATCGCAGTGAAACTCAGTTTGGAGGCAATTAATATCTATCACCTCAGCCAAAGTGTTCCATTTTAGTTTCCAAATCACAATAACTCACGTTGGTCGTGTTACCTGCAGATGCCTAAGCGTCAAACGCCTATTTATTGTGCTTTTTATTTCATAATGGCTACTCTGTCCAAACTCTTGTTTGTATTGCATCCGAATACAAAATTTGGGAAGGAAGAAGGCAAAACCAATTCAGACCCAGAAAACATTTAGTAAATTGCCGCTCAAGAAACCAAAGGCCGCTGAAGCACCCAAAACAATGACAGCAAGCCAGAATTGGACCACGCCAACAGCTGTGACCTGATTGAAAAAGAGCCTTCGTCTTGTGCCGTGAACTAAATATGCCAGCCTCAAAACCAAAGCTCACATCAGAAAATTCATTACAAACCATGATAAATAAGAAAAATGAGAAAAAAGCCAAAGAAAGGCAAGAATCCATAATGATATTGCGCTTCTTTTAGTCGCATGGAATCCAGCTGTTTCCGGATTCATCTACCCCTCCAATGACTGCCTGTTTAATTCTGACTGAATTAACCTGAAAATCGCAATGAAACTCAGTCTGGAGGCAATTAATATCTGTCAACTCAGCCAAAGTGTTCCATTTTAGTTTCCAAAACACAAAAACTCACCTTGGTCATATTACCTGTAGATTTCTAAGCTTAAAATGCCTATTTGTTGTGTTTTTTATTTCATAATGGCTACTCGGTCCAAACTCTTGTTTCTATGGCATCAGAATACAAAATTTGGGAAGGAAGAAGGCAAAACCAACTCAGACCCAGTAAACATTTAGGAAATTGCCACTCAGAAACCAAAAGTCAGCAGATGCACCCAAAACAATCACAGCAAGCCAGAATTGGACCACGCCAACAGCTGTGCCCTGATTGAAAAAGAACCATCCTCTGGTGCCCTGAACTCAATATGCCAGCCTCAAAACCAAAGCTGACATGAGAAAATTCATTACAAACCATGATAAATAAGAAAAATGAGAAGAAAGCCAAAGAAATGCAAGAATCCATAATGATATTGGGCTTGATTTAGTCGCAAGGAAACCGGCTGTTCCCGGAATCATCCACCCCTCCAGTTGACTGCCTGTGGAATTTTGACTGAATTAACCTGCAAATCGCAGTGAAACTCAGTTTGGAGGCAATTAATATCTGTCACCTCAGCCAAAGTGTTCCATTTTATTTTCCAAATCACAAAAACTCAGCTTGGTTATGTTTTCTGTAGATGTCTAAGCCTTAAACGCCTATTTGTTGTGTTTTTTATCTCATAAGGGCTACTCTGCGCAAACTCTTGTTTGTATTGCGTCAGAATACAAAATTTGGGAAGGAAGAAGGCAAAACCAACTCAGACCCAGAAAACATTTAGGTAATTGCCGCTCAAGAAACCAAAGGCCGCTGAGGCACAAAAAACCTTTAAAGCAAGCCAGAATTGGAGCAAGCCAACAGCTGTGTCCTTTTTGAGAAAAAACCTTCCTCTTGTGCCCTGAACTCAATATGCCAGCCTCAAAACCTAAGCTCACATCACAAAATGCATTACAAACCATGATAAATAAGAAAAAAGAGAAAACAGCCAAAGAAATGCAAGAATCCATAATGATATTGTGCTTGATTTCATCGCAAGGAAACCGGCTGTTCCCGGATTCATCCACCCCTCCAGCTGTCTGCCTGTGCAATTCTGACTGAATTAACCTGAAATTCGCAGTGAAACTCAGTTTGGAGGCAATTAATAAATGTCACCTCAGCCAAAGTGTTCCATTTTAGTTTCCAAAACACAAAAACTCACCTTGGTCGTGTTACCTGTAGTTTTCCAAGCTTCAAACGCCTATTTGTTGTATATTATATTTCATAATGGCTACTCTGTACAGACTCTTCTTTGTATGGCATCAGAATACAAAATTTGGGAAGGAAAAAGGCAAAACCAACTCAGAGCCAGAAAACATTTAGGAAATTGCAGCTCAAGAAAGCAAAAGTCAACACAGGCAGCCGAAACAATGACAGCAAGCCAGAATTGGAGCCAGCCAACAGCTGTGCCCGGATTGAAAAACAACCTTCCTCTTGTGCCCTGAACTGAAATGCCAGCCTCAAAATCAAAGCTCACATCAGAAAATTCACTACAAACCATGATAAATTGGAACAATAAGAAGAAAGCCAAAGAAATGCAAGAATCCATAATGATATTGGGGTTGATTTAGTCGCAAGGAAACCGGCTCTTCCCGGATTCATCCACCCCTCCAGCTGACTGCCTGTGGAATTCTGACTGAATTACCCTGAAAATCACAGTGAAACTCAGTTTGGAGGCAATTAATATCTGTCACCTCAGCCAAAGTGTTCCATTTGTGTTTCCAAATCAAAAAGTTCACCTTGGTCGTGTTACCTGTAGATTTCTAAGCTTCAAACGCCTATTTGTTGTGTTTTTTATTTCATACTGTCTACTCTGTCCAAACTCTTGTTTGTATTGCGTCAGAATACAAAATTTGGGAAGGAAGAAGGCAAAACCAACTCAGACCCAGAAAACAATTAGGAAATTGACGCTCAAGAAACCAAAGGCCGCTGAGGCAGCAAAAACCTTTAAAGCAAGCCAGAATTGGAGCAAGCCAACAGCTGTGCCCTGATTGAAAAAGAACCTTTTCTTGTGCCCTGAACTAAATATGCCAGCCTAAAAACCAAAGCTCACATCAGAAAATTCATTACAAATCATGATAAATAAGAGAAATGAGAAAAAAGCCAAAGAAATGCAAGAATCCATAATGATACTGTGCTTGATTTATTCACAAGGAAACCGGCTGTTCCTGGATTCATCCACCGCTCCAGCTGACTGCCTGTGGAATTCTGACTGAATTAACCTGAAAATCGCAGTGAAACTCAGTTTGGAGGAAATTAATATCTGTTACCTCAAAGTGTTCCACTTTATTTTCCAAAACACAAAAACTCACCTTGGTCGTGTTACCTGTAGATTTCTAAGCTTCAAACGCCTATTTGTTGTGTTTTTTATTTCATATGCGCTACTCTGCGCAAACTCTTGTTTGTATTGTGTCAGAATACATAATTTTGGAAGGAAGAAGGCAAAACCAACTCAGACCCAGAAAACATTTAGGAAATTGCCGCTCAAGAAACTATAAATTGGCTGAGGATCCCAAAACAATGACAACAAGCCAGGATTGGAGCAAGCCAACAGCTGTGCCCTGATTGAAAAAGAACAATCCTCTGGTGCCCTGAACTCAATATGCCAGCCTCAAAACCAAAGCTCACATCAGAAAATTCATTACAAACCATGATAAATCAGGGAAATAGAAAAAGCCAAAGAAATGCAAGTGTCCTTTGTGATATTTGGCTGGATTTAGACACAAGGAAACTGGCTGCTTCCAGATTCATCCCCTCCTTCCCAAGACTTACTTGGAATTCTGATTGAATTTACTTGAAAATCGCTCTCACACTCAATTTGGAGGGAATTAGAATCTGTCCCCTCAGCTGATGTGTTCCATGTCGTTTTCCAAAACACAGAAACTCATCTTGTTTGTGTTGCCTGTATATTTCTAATCCTGAACGGCCAATTTGCTATGTTTTTCTTTTTTTCTTTCATAATGGCTACTCTGTAAAATCTTGGTTCTATTGTATCAGAATACAAAATTTGGGAAGAAGAAGGCAGAACCGACTCAGACCCAGAAAACATTGAGGAAATTGCTACCCAAGAAACCACAAATCGACTGAGGCACCCAAAACAATGAGAGCAAGCCAGAATTGGAGCATGCCAACAGCTGTGCCCTGGTTGAAAAAGAACCATCCTCTGGTGCCCTGAATTCAATATGCCAGCCTCAAAACCAAAGCTCACATCAGAAAATTCATTACAAACGATGATAAATAAGAAAAATGAGAAAAAAGCCAAAGAAATGCAAGAATCCATAATGATATTGGGCTTGATTTAGTCGCAAGGAAACCGGCTGTTCCCGGATTCATCCACCCTTCCAGCTGACTGATTGTGGAATTCCGACTGAATTAACCTGAAAATCGCAATGAAACTCAGTTTGGAGGCAATTAATGTCTGTCACCTCAGCCAAAGCATTCCATTTTAGTTTCCAAAGCACAAAAACTCACCTGTTTCGTGTTACCTGTAGATTTCTAATCTGCAAACGCCTACTTTGTGTTTTTTATTTCATAATGGCTACTCTGTCCAAACTCTTGTTTGTATTGCGTCAGAATACAAAATTTGGGAAGGAAGAAGGCAAAACCAACTCAGACCCAGAAAACTTTTATGAAATTGCCACTCAAGGAACCACAAATTGGCTGATGTACTCAACAAAATAACAGCAAGCCAGAATTGGAGCAAGCCAACAGCTGTACCCTGATTTAAAAATGAACCATCCTCTTGTTCCCTGAACTCAATATGCCAGCTTCAAAACCAAAGCTCACATCAGAAAATTCATTACAAACCATGATAAATAAGACAAATGAGAAAAAAAGGCAAAGAAATGCAAGAATCCCTGATGATGTTGGGCTTGTTTTAGTTGCAAGGAAAACGGCTGTTCCCGGATTCATCCACCCCTCCAGCTGACTGCCTGTGGAATTCTGAGTGAATTAACCTGAAAATCGCAGTGAAACTCAGTTTGCAAGCAATTAATATCTGTCACCTCAGCCAAAGTGTTCCATTTTATTTTCCAAAACACAAAACCTCACCTTGGTCATGTCATCTCTAGATTTCTAAATTTCAAATGCCTATTTGTTGTGTTTTTTATTTCATAATGGCTACGCAGTCCAAACTGTTGTTTGTATTGAGTCAGAATACAAAATTTGGGAAGGAAGAAGGCAAAACAACTCAGACCTAGAAAACTTTTAGCAAGTGCCGCTGAAGAAACCAAAAGTCAGCAGAGGCACCAAAAACAATGACAGCAAGGCAGAATTGGAGCTTGCAAACAGCTGTGCCTTGATTGAAAGAGAACCTTCGACCGGCGCCGTGGCTTACTAGGCTAATCCTCCGCCTAGCGGCACCGGCACACCAGATTTTATTCCTGGTTGGGGCGCCGGATTCTGTCCCAGTTGCCCCTCTTCCAGGCCAGCTCTCTGCTATGGCCCGGGAGTGCAGTGGAGGGTGGCCCAAGTGCTTGGGCCCTGCACCCCATGGGAGACCAGGAAAAGCACCTGGCTCCTGCCATCGGATCAGCGTGGTGCGCTGGCCACAGCGCACCGGCCGCGTCGGCCATTGGAGGGTGAACCAACGGCAAAGGAAGACCTTTCTCTCTGTCTCTCTCTCTCAATGTCCACTCTACCAGTCAAAAAAAAAAAAAAAAAGAAAAAGAAAAAGAAAAAGAAAAAGAACCTTCGTCTTGTGCCCTGAACTAAATATGCCAGCCCCAAAACCAAAGCTCACATCAGATAATTCATTATAAACCAGGATAAATAAGAAAAAAGAGAAAAAACCCAAAGAAATGCAGGAATCCATAATGATATTGGGCTTGATTTAGTCGCAAGGAAACCGGCTGTTCCCGGATTCATCCACCCCTCCAGCTGACTGCCTGTGGAATTCTGACTGAATTAAACTGAAAATCGCAGTGAAACTGAGTTTGGAGGCAATTGATATCTGTCACCTCAGCCAAAGTGTTCCATTTTAGTTTCCAAAACACAAAAACTCACTTTGGTCATGTTACCTGTAGATTTCTAAGCTTCAAACGGTTATTTGTTGTGTTTTTTATTTCATAATGTCTACTCTGCCCAAACTCTTGTTTGTATTGTGTCAGAATACAAAATTTGGGAAGGAAGAAGGCAAAACCAACTCAGACCCTGAAAACATTTAGCAAATGCCGCTCAAGAAAGCAAATGTCAGCTGAGGCACCCAAAACAATGAGAGCAAGCCAGAATTGGAGCAAGCCAACAGCTGTGCCCTGATTGAAAAAGAACGTTCCTCTTGGGCCTTGAACTCAATATGCCAGCCTCAAAACCAAAGCTCACATCAGAAAATTCATTACAAACCATGATAAATAAGAAAAATGAGAAAAAAGCCAAAGAAAGGCAAGAATCCATAGTGATATTGGGCTTGATTTAGTCGCAAGGAAACCGGCTGTTCCCGGATTCATCCACCCCTCCAGCTGACTGCCAGTGGAATTCTGAGTGAATTAACCTGAAAATAGCAGTGAATCTCAGTTTGGAAGCTATTAATATCTGTCACCTCAGCCAAAGTGTTCCATTTTATTTTCCAAATCACAAAAACTCACCTTGGTCATATTACCTGTAGATGGCTAAGCTTCAAACGCCTATTTGTTGTGCTTTTTATTTCAGAACGGTAACTCTGCCCAAACTCTTGGTTGTATTGCGTCAGAATACAAAATTTGGGAAGGAAGAAGGCAAAACCAACTCAGACCCAGAAAACATTTAGCAAATGCTGCTTAAGAAAGCAAAGGCCGCTGAGGCACCCAAAACAATGACAGCAAGCCAGAATTGGAGCAAGCCAACAGCTGTGCCCTGATTGAAAAAGAACTTTCCTCTTGAGCCATGAACTCAATATGCCAGCCTCAAAACCAAAGCTCACATCAGAAAATTCGTTACAAATCATGATAAATAAGAGAAATGAGAAAAAAGCCAAAGAAATGCAAGAATCCATAATGATACTGAGCTTCATTTATTCACAAGGAAACCGGCTGTTCCTGGATTCATCCACCGCTCCAGAGACTGCCTGTTGAATTCTGACTGATTTAACCTGGAAATCGTAGTGAAACTCTGTTTGGAGGCAATTAATATCTGTCACCTCAGCCAAAGTGTTCCATTTTATTTTCCAAATAACAAAAACTGACCTTGTAGTGTTACCTGTGGATGTCTAAGCTTCAAACACCTATTTGTTGTGTTTTTTTATTTCATATGTGCTACTCTGCGCAAACTCTTGTTTGTATTGTGTCAGAATACATAATTTGGGAAGGAAGAAGGCAAAATCTACTCATTCCCAGAAAACATTTGGGCAATTGCCGCTCAAGAAACCATAAATCGGCTGAGGCACCCAAAACAATGACAGCAAGCCAGAATTGGAGCAAGCCAACAGCTGTGCCCTGATTGAAAAAGAATCATCCTCTGGTGCCCTGAACTCAATATGCCTGCCTCAAAACCAAAGCACACATCAGAAAATTCATTACAAACCATGATAAATCAGGGGAATAGAAAAAGCCAAAGAAATGCAAGCGCCCTTTGTGATATTTGGCTGGATTTAGACACAAGGAAACTGGCGGCTTCCAGATTCATCCCCTCCTTCCCAAGACTTACTTTGGAATTCTGATTGAATTTACTTGAAAATCGCTCTCACATTCAATTTGGAGGGAATTAGAATCTGTCCCCTCAGCTGATGTGTTCCATGTCGTTTTCCACAACACAGAAACTCATCTTGTTTGTGTTGCCTGTAGATTTCTAATCCTGAACGGCCAATTTGCTATGTTTTTCTTTTTTTCATCCATAATGGCTACTCTGTCCAAAATCTTGCTTCTATTGTATCAGAATACAAAATTTGGGAAGAAGAAGGCAGAACCGACTCAGACCCAGAAAACATTGAGGAAATTGCTACACAAGAAACCACAAATCGACTGAGGCACCCAAAACAATGACAGCAAGCCAGAATTGGAGCATGCCAACAGCTGTGCCCTGATTGAAAAAGAACCATCCTCTGGTGCCCTGAAATCAATATGCCAGCCTCAAAACCAAAGCTCACATCAGAAAATTCATTACAAACATGATAAATAAGAAAAATGAGAAGAAAGCCAAAGAAATGCAAGAATTCAAAATGATATTGGCTTGATTTAGTCGCAAGGAAACCGGCTGTTCCCGGATTCATCCACCCCTCCAGCTAACTGCCTGTGGAATTCTGAATGAATGAACCTGAAAATCGCAGTGAAACTTAGTTCGGAGGCAATTAATATCTGTCACCTCAGCCAAAGTGTTCCATTTTATTTTCCAAAACACAAAAACTCACCTTGGTCGTGTTACCTGTAAATTTCTGAGCCTCAAACACTTATTTGTTGTGTTTTTTATTTCATAATGGCTACTCTGTCCAAACTCTTGTTTGTATTGCGTCAGAATACAAAATTTGGGAAGGAAGTAGGCAAAACCAACTCAGACCCAGAAAACATTTAGGAAATATCCGATATAGAAACCAAAAGTAGCAGAGGCACCCAAAACAATGACAGCAAGCCAGAATTGGACCATGCCATCAGCTGTGCCCTGATTGAAAAAGGACCTTCCTCTTGTGCCCTGAACTCAATATGCCAGCCTCAAAACTAAAGCTCACATAAAAAAATTCATTACAAACCATGATAAATAAGAAAAATGAGAAGAAAGCCAAAGAAAGGCAAGAATCCATAATGATATTGGGCTTGATTTAGTCGCAAGGAAACCGGCTGTTCCCGGATTCATCCACCCTCCAGATGACTGCCTGTGGAATTCTGACTGAATTAACCTGAAAATCGCAGTGAAACTCAGTTTGCAGGCAATTAATGTCTGTGACCTCTGCCAAAGTGTTCCATTTTATTTTCCAAAACACAAAAACTCACCTTGGTCATTTTACCTGTAGATAACTAACCTTCAAACGACTGTTTGTTGTGCTTTTTATTTCATAATGGCTACTCTGCCGAAACTGTTGTTTATATTGCGTGAGAATACAAAATTTGGGAGGGAAGAAGGCAAAACCAACTCAGACCTAGAAAACATTTAGAAAATTGCCACTCAACAAACGAAAAGTCAGCTGAGGCACCCAAAACAATGACAGCAAGCCAGATTTGGAGCAAGGCAACAGCTGTGCACGGATTGAAAAAGACCATTCCTCCGGAGCCCTGAACTCCATATTGCAGCCTTAAAACCAAAGCTCACATCAGAAAATTCATTACAAACCATGATATAGCAGTAAAAAGAGAAAAAAGCCAAAGAAATGTAAGAATCCATAATGATAGTGGGCTTCATTTAGTCGCATGGATACGGGCTGTTCCCGGATTCATCCACGCCTCCAGCTGACTGCTTGTGGAATTCCGACTGAATTAATCTGAAAATCGCAGTGAAACTCTGTTTGGAGGCAATTAATGTCTGTCACCTCAGCCAAAGTGTTCCATTTTATTTTCCAAAACACAAAAACTCACCTTGGTTGTGTTACCTGTAAATTTCTAAGCTTCAAACGCCTATTTGTTGTGTTTTTTTATTTCATAATGGCTACTCTACGCGAACTCTTGTTTGTAATGCATCAGAATACAAAATTTGGGAATGAAGAAGGCAAAACCACCTCAGACCCAGAAAACATTTAGGAAATTGCCACTCAAGAAACCACAAATCGGCTGAGTCACCCAAACCAATGACAGCAAGCCAGAATTGGAGCAACCCTACAGCTGTGCCCTGATTGAAAAAGAATCTTTTCTTGTGCCCTGAACTAAATATGCCAGCCAAAAAACCAAAGCTCACATCAGAAAATTCATTACAAATCATGATAAATAAGAGAAATGAGAAAAAAGCCAAAGAAATGCAAGAATCCATAATGATACTGAGCTTCATTTATTCACAAGGAAACCGGCTGTTCCTGGATTCATCCAGCGCTCCAGAGACTGCCTGTTGAACTCTGACTGATTTAACCTGCAAATCACAGTGAAACTCTGTTTGGAGGCAATTAATATCTGTCACCTCAGCCAAAGTGTTCCATTTTATTTTCCAAATAACAAAAACTGACCTTGTCGTGTTACCTGTGGATGTCTAAGCTTCAAACACCTATTTGTTGTGTTTTTTTATTTCATATGCGCTACTCTGCGCAAACTCTTGTTTGTATTGTGTCAGAATACATAATTTGGGAAGGAAGAAGGCAAAACCAACTCAGACCCAGAAAACATTTAGGCAATTGCCGCTCAAGAAACCATAAATCGGCTGAGGAACCCAAAACAATGACAACAAGCCAGAATTGGACCACGCCAACAGCTGTGCCCTGATTGAAAAAGAACCATCCTCTGGTGCCCTGAACTCAATATGCCTGCCTCAAAACCAAAGCTCACATCAGAAAATTCATTACAAACCATGATAAATCAGGGGAATAGAAAAAGCCAAAGAAATGCAAGCGTCCTTTGTGATATTTGACTGTATTTATACACAAGGAAACTGGCTGTTTCCAGATTCATCCCCTCCTTCCCAAGACTTACTTTGGAATTCTGATTGAATTTACTTGAAAATCGCTCTCACACTCAATTTGGAGGGAATTAGAATCTGTCCCCTGAGCAGATGGGTTCCATGTCGTTTTCCAAAACACAGAAACTCATCTTGTTTGTGTTGCCTGTAGATTTCTAATTCTGAACGGCAAATTTGCTATGCTTTTTCTTTTTTCTTTCATAATGGCTACTCTGTCCAAATACTTGCTTCTATTGTATCAGAATACAAAATTTGGGAAGAAGAAGGCAGAACCGACTCAGACCCAGAAAACATTGAAAATTGCTACACAAGAAACCACAAATCGACTGAGGCACCCAAAACAATGAGAGCAAGCCAGAATTGGGGCATGCCAACAGCTGTGCCCTGATTGAAAAAGAACCATCCTCTGGTGCCCTGAATTCAATATGCCAGCCTCAAAACCAAAGCTCACATCAGAAAATTCATTACAAACCATGATAAATAAGAAAAATGAGAAAAAATCCAAAGAAATGCAAGAATCTATAATAATATTGGGCTTGATTTAGTCGCAAGGAAACCGGCTGTTCCCGGATTCATCCACCCTTCCAGCTGACTGCCTGTGGAATTCTGACTGAATGAAGCTGAAAATCGCAGTGAAACTGAGTTTGGAGGCAATTAATATCTGTCACCTCAGCCAAAGTGTTCCATTTTAGTTTCCAAAACACAAAAGCTCACCTTGGTCGTGTTACCTGTAGATTTCTAAGCCTCAAACGCCTATTTGTTGTGTTTTTTATTTCATAATGGCTACTCTGTTCAAACTCTTGTTTGTATTGCATCAGAATACAAAATTTGGGAATGAAGAAGGCAAAACCAACTCAGACCCAAAAACATTTAGGAAATTTACGCTCAAGAAACCAAAGGCCGCTGAGGCACCAAAAACCTTTAAAGCAAGCCAGAATTAGAGCAAGCCAACTGCTGTGCCCTGAATTAAAAAGAACTTTCCTCTTGAGCCATGAACTCAATATGCAAGCCTCAAAACCAAAGCTCACATCAGAAAATTCATTACAAACCATGATAAATAAGAAAAATGAGAAGAAAGCCAAAGAAAGGCAAGAATCCAAAATGATAGTTGGCTTGATTTAGTCGCAAGGAGACCGGCTGTTCCCGGATTCATCCACCCCTCCAGCTGACTGCCTGTGGAATTCTGAATGAATGAACCTGAAAATCACAGTGAAACTCAATTTGGAGGCAATTAATATCTGTCACCTCAGCCAAAGTGTTCCATTTTATTTTCCAAATCACAAAAACTCACCTTGGTCGTGTTACCTGTATATTTCTAAGCCACAAACGCCTATTTGTTGTGTTTTTTATTTCATAATGTCTACTCTGTCCAAACTCTTGTTTGTATTGCGTCAGAATACAAAATTTGGCAAGGAAGAAGGCAAAACCAACTCAGACCCAGAAAACATTTAGGAAATGGCTGCTCAAGAATCCAAAGGCCGCTGAGGCACCAAAAACCTTTAAAGCAAGCCCGAATTGGAGCAAGCCAAGAGCTGTGCCCTGATTGAAAAAGAACCTTCTTCTTGTGCCCTGAACTACATATGCCGGCCTCAAAACCAAAGCTCACATCAGAAAATTCATTACAAATCATGATAAATAAGAGAAATGAATAAAAAGCCAAAGAAATGCAAGAATCCATAATGATACTGTGCTTGATTTATTCACAAGGAAACCGGCTGTTCCTGGATTCATCCACCACTCCAGCTGACTGCCTGTGGAATTCTGACTGAATTAACCTGAAAATCGCAGTGAAACTCAGTTTGGAGGAAATTAATATCTGTCACCTCAGCCAAAGTGTTCCATTTTATTTTCCAAAACACAAAAACTCAGCTTGGTCGTGTTACCTGTACATTTCTAAGCTTCAAACGCCTATTTGTTGTTTTTTTTATTTCATATGCGCTACTCTGCGCAAACTCTTGTTTGTATTGTGTCAGAATACATAATTTGGGAAGGAAGAAGGCAAAATCTACTCATTCCCAGAAAACATTTAGGCAATTGCCGCTCAAGAAACTATAAATCGGCTGAGGAACCCAAAACAATGACAACAAGCCAGAATTGGACCACGCCAACAGCTGTGCCCTGATTGAAAAAGAACCATCCTCTGGTTCCCTGAACTCCGTATTGCAGCCTCGAAACCAAAACTCACATCAGAAAATTCATTACAAACCATGATAAATCAGGGGAATAGAAAAAGCCAAAGAAATGCAAGCGTCCTTTGTGATATTTGACTGTATTTATACACAAGGAAACTGGCTGTTTCCAGATTCATCCCCTCCTTCCCAAGACTTACTTTGGAATTCTGATTGAATTTACTTGAAAATCGCTCTCACACTCAATTTGGAGGGAATTAGAATCTGTCCCCTCAGCTGATGGGTTCCGTGTCGTTTTCCAAAACACAGAAACTCATCTTGTTTGTGTTGCCTGTAGATTTCTAATCCTGAACGGCCAATTTGCTATGTTTTTCTTTTTTTCTTTCATAATGGCTACTCTGTCCAAAATTGTGCTTCTATTGTATCAGAATACAAAATTTGGGAAGAAGAAGGCAGAACCGACTCAGACCCAGAAAACATTGAGGAAATTGCTACACAAGAAACCACAAATCGACTGAGGCACCCAAAACAATGACAGCAAGCCAGAATTGGAGCATGCCAACAGCTGTGCCCTGATTGAAAAAGAACCATCCTCTGGTGCCCTGAACTCAATATGCCAGCCTCAAAACCAAAGCTCACATCAGAAAATTCATTACAAACCATGATAAATAAGAAAAATGAGAAGAAAGCCAAAGAAATGCAAGAATCCATAATGATATTGCGCTTGATTTAGTCGCAAGGAAACCGGCTGTTCCTGGATTCATCCACCCCTCCAGCTAACTGCCTGTGGAATTCTGAATGAATGAACCTGAAAATCGCAGTGAAACTTAGTTTGGAGGCAATTAATATCTGTCACCTCAGCCAAAGTGTTCCATTTTATTTACCAAATCAAAAAAACTCACCTTGGTCGTGTTACCTGTATATTTATAAGCCTCAAACGCCTATTTGTTGTGTTTTTTATTTTATAATTGCTACTCTGTAAAAACTCTTGTTGTATTGCATCAGAATACAAAATTTGGGAAGGAAGAAGGCAAAACCAACTCAGACTGAGAAAACATTTAGGAAATTGCCACTCAGAAACCAAAAGTCAGCAGATGCACCCAAAACAATCACAGCAAGCCAGAATTGGACCACGCCAACAGCTGTGCCCTGATTGAAAAAGAACCTTCGTCGGGTGCCCTGAACTCAAATGCCAGCCTCAAAATCAAAGATCACAGTGAAACTCAATTTGGAGGCAATTAATATCTGTCACCTCAGCCAAAGTGTTCCATTTTATTTACCAAATCACAAAAATTCACCTTGGTCGTGTTACCTGTATATTTCTAAGCCTGAAACGCCTATTTCTTGTGTTTTTTATTCCATGAGGGCTACTCTGTCCAAACTCTTGTTTGTATTGCATCAGAATACAAAATTTGGGAAGGAAGAAGGCAAAAACTACTCAGACCCAGAAAATATTTAGGAAATTGCAACACAAGAAACCACAAATCGACTGAGGCACCCAAAACAATGACAGCAAGCCAGAATTGGAGCAAGCCAACAGCTGTGCACTGATTGAAAAAGAACCTTTCTCTTGTGCCCTGAATTCAATATGCCAACCTCAAAACCAAAGCTCACATCAGACATTTCATTACAAACCATGATAAACAAGAAAAATGAGAAAAAAGCCAAAGAAATGCAAGAATCCATAATGATATTGGGCTTGATTTAGTCGCAAGGAAACCGGCTGTTCCCAGATTCATCCACACCTCCAGTTGACTGCCTGTGGAATTCTGCCTGAATTAACCTGAAAATCTTAGAGAAACTCCGTTTGGAGGCAATTAATATGTGTCGCCTCATCCAAAGTGTTCCATTTTAGTTTCCAAAACATAAAAACTCACCTTGGTTGTGTTCCCTGTAGATTTGTAAATCAAACGCCTATTTGTTGTGTTTTTTATTGCATAATGGCTACTCTGCCCAAACTCTTGTTGTATTGCGTCAGAATACAAAATTTGTGAAGGAAGAAGGCAAAACCAACTGAGGCCCAGAAAACTTTTAGGAAATTGCTGCTCAAGAAACTAAAAGTCAGCTAGACACCGAAAACTAGGACAGCAAGGCAGTATTGGAACAAGCCAACAGCTGTGCCCTGTTTGAAAAAGAACCTTCCTCTTGTGCCCTGAACTCAATATGCCAGCTTCAAAACCAAAGCTCACATCAGAAAATTCATTACAAACCATGATAAATAAGAAAAATGAGAAAAAAGCCAAAGAAATGCAAGAATCCATAATGAGATTGGGCTTCATTTAGTCGCAAGGAAACCGGCTGTTCCCGGATTCATGCACCCCTCCAGCAGACTGCCTGTGGAATTATGACTGAATTAACCTGAAATTCGCAGTGAAACTCAGTTTGAAGACAATTAATATGTGTCACCTCAGCCAAAGTGTTCCATTTTATTGTCGAAAACACAAAACTCACCTTGGTCGTGTTACCTGTAGATTTATAAGCTAAACACCTATTTGTTGTGTTTTTTATTTCATAATGGCTACTCTGTCCAAACTCTTGTTTGTATTGCGTCAGAATAGAAAATTTGGGAAGGAAGAAGGCAAAACCAACTCAGACCCAGAAAACATTTAGGAAGTTGCCGCTCAAGAAACCACAAAATGCCTGAAACACCCAAAACAATAAGAGCAAGCCAGAATTGGAGCAAGCCAACAGCTGTGCCCTGATTGAAAAAGAACCTTCCTCTTGTGCCCTGAACTCAATATTGCAGCCTCAAAACCAAAACTCATATCAGAAAATTCATTAGAAATCATGATAAATAAGAAAAATGAGAAATAAGCCAAAGAAATGCAACAGTCCTGTGTGATATTTGGCCAGATTTAGATGCAAGGAAACTGACTGTTTTCAGATTCATCGCCCCTTTCCACACACTGACTTTTGAATCGTGATTGAATTCACCTTGAAATTGCACTCACACTCAATTTGGAGGGAATTAGTATCTATCCCCACAGCAGAAGGATTCCATGTCATTTTTCAAAACACAGAAACTCATCTTGGTCGTGTTGCCTGTAGATTTCTAATCCTAAAAGGCCAATTTGCTGTGTTTTTTTTTTTCTTTCATACTGGATACTCTGTCCAAAATCTTGCTTGTATTTCATCAGAATACAAAATTTGGGAAGGAAGAAGGCAAAACCAACTCAGACCCCGAAAACATTTAGGAAGATGCCGCTCAAGAAACCACAAAATGCCTGAAACACCCAAAACAATAAGAGCAAGCCAGAATTGGAGCAAGCCAACAGCTGTGCCCTGATTGAAAAAGAACCTTCCTCTTGTGCCCTGAACTCAATATGCCAGCCTCAAAACCAAAGCTCACATCAGAAAATTCATTACAAACCATGATAAATAAGAAAAATGAGAAAAAAGCCAAAGAAATGCAAGAATCCATAATGATATTGGGCTTGATTTAGTCGCAAGGAAACCGGCTGTTCCCGGATTCATCCACCCCTCCAGCTGACTGCCAGTGGAATTCTGACTGAATTAACCTGAAAATCGCAGTGAAACTCAGTTTGGAGGCAATTAATATCTGTCACCTCAACCAAAGTGTTCCATTTTAGTTTCCAAAACACAAAAACTCACCTTGGTTGTGTTTCCCATGGATTTCTAAGACTCAAATGCCTCTTTGTTGTGTTTTTTATTTCATAATGGCTTCTCTGCCCAAATTCTTGTTTGTATTGCGTCAGAATACAAAATTTGGGAAGGAAGAAGGCAAAACCGACTGAGACCCAGAAAACATTTAGGAAATTGCCTCTCAAGAAATTAAAATGGGCTGAGGCACCCAAACCAATGACAGCAAGCTAGAATTGGAGCAAGCCAACAGCTGTGCCCTGATTGAAAAAGAACCTTCCTCTTGTGCCCTGAACTCAATATGCCAGCCTCAAAACCAAAGCTCACATCAGACATTTCATTACAAACCATGATCAATAAGAAAAATGAGAAAAAAGCCAAAGAAATGGAAGATTCCATAATGATAGCGGGCTTGATTTAGTGGTATGGAAACCGGATGTTCCCAGATTCATCCACCCCTCCAGCTGACTTTCTGTGGAATTCTGACTGAATTCACCTGAAAATCGCAGTGAAACTCCGTTTGGAGGCAATTAATATCTGACACCTCAGCCAAAGTGTTCCATTTTAGTTTCCAAAACACAAAAACTCACGTCGGTCGCGTTACCTATAGATTTCTAAGCTTCAATCGCCTATTTGTTGTGTTTTGTATTCCATGATGGCTACTCTGTCCAAACTCTTGTTTGTATTGCATCAGAATACAAAATTTGGGAAGGAAGAAGGCAAAAACTACTCAGACCCAGAAAACATTTAGGAAATTGCCGCTCAAGAAACCACAAATCGGCTGAGGCACCCAAAACAATGACAGCAAGCCAGAATTGGAGCAAGCCAACAGCTGTGCCCTGATTGAAAAAGAACCTTTCTCTTGTGCCCTGAATTCAATATTCCAGCCTCAAAACCAAAGCTCACATCAGACATTTCATTACAAACCATGATCAATAAGAAAAATGAGAAAAAAGCCAAAGAAATGCAAGAATCCATAATGATATTGGGCTTGATTTAGTCGCAAGGAAACCGGCTGTTCCCAGATTCATCCACACCTCCAGTTGACTGCCTGTGGAATTCTGCCTGAATTAACCTGAAAATCTTAGTGAAACTCCGTTTGGAGGCAATTAATATGTGTCGCCTCATCCAAAGTGTTCCATTTTAGTTTCCAAAACATAAAAACTCACCTTGGTTGTGTTACCTGTAGATTTGTAAATCAAACGCCTATTTGTTGTGTTTTTTATTTCATAATGGCTACTCTGCCCAAACTCTTGTTGTATTGCATCAGAATACAAAATTTGGGAAGGAAGAAGGCAAAACCGACTGAGACCCAGAAAACATTTAGGAAATTGCCTCTCAAGAAATTAAAATGGGCTGAGGCACCCAAACCAATGACAGCAAGCTAGAATTGGAGCAAGCCAACAGCTGTGCCCTGATTGAAAAAGAACCTTCCTCTTGTGCCCTGAACTCAATATGCCAGCCTCAAAACCAAAGCTCACATCAGACATTTCATTACAAACCATGATCAATAAGAAAAATGAGAAAAAAGCCAAAGAAATGGAAGATTCCATAATGATAGTGGGCTTGATTTTGTGGTATGGAAACCGGATGTTCCCAGATTCATCCACCCCTCCAGCTGACTTTCTGTGGAATTCTGACTGAATTCACCTGAAAATCGCAGTGAAACTCCATTTGGAGGCAATTAATATCTGACACCTCAGCCAAAGTGTTCCATTTTAGTTTCCAAAACACAAAAACTCACGTCGGTCGCGTTACCTATAGATTTCTAAGCTTCAATCGCCTATTTGTTGTGTTTTGTATTCCATGATGGCTACTCTGTCCAAACTCTTGTTTGTATTGCATCAGAATACAAAATTTGGGAAGGAAGAAGGCAAAACCAACTCAGACCCAGAAAACATTTAGGAAATTGCCGCTCAAGAAACCACAAATCGGCTGAGGCACCCAAAACAATGACAGCAAGCCAGAATTGGAGCAAGCCAACAGCTGTGCCCTCATTGAAAAAGAACCTTCCTCTTGTGCCCTGAACTCAATATGCCAGCCTCAAAACCAAAGCTCACATCAGAAAATTCATTACAAACCATGATAAGTATGGAAAATGAGAAGAAAGCCAAAGAAAGGCAAGAATCCAAAATGATAGTTGGCTTGATTTAGTCGCAAGGAAACCGGCTGTTCCCGGTTTCATCCACCCCTCCAGCTGACTGCCTGTGGAATTCTGACTGAATTAACCTGAAAATCGCAGTGAAACTCAGTTTGGAGGCTATTAATATCTGTCACCTCAGCCAAAGTGTTCCATTTTAGTTTCCAAAACAAAAAAAACTCACCTTGGTCGTGTTACCTGTAGATTTATAAGCTTCAAACATCTAATTGTTGTTTTTTTTTATTTCATAAAGGCTACCCTGCACAAACTCTTGTTTGTATTGCGTCAGAATACAAAATTTGTGAAGGAAGATGGCAAAACCAACTGAGGCCCAGAAAACTTTTAGGAAATTGCTGCTCAAGAAACTAAAAGTCAGCTAGACACCGAAAACTAGGACAGCAAGACAGTATTGGAACAAGCCAACAGCTGTGCCCTGTTTGAAAAACAACCTTCCTCTTGTGCCCTGAACTCAAATGCCAGCTTCAAAACCAAAGCTCACATCAGACATTTCATTACAAACCATGATAAATAAGAAAAATGAGAAAAAAGCCAAAGAAATGCAAGAATCCATAATGATATTGGGGTTGATTTAGTCGCAAGGAAACCGGCTGTTCCCGGATTCATCCACCCCTCCAGCTGACTGCCAGTGGAATTCTGACTGAATTAACCTGAAAATCGCAGTGAAACTCAGTTTGGAGGCAATTAATATCTGTCACCTCAACCAAAGTGTTCCATTTTAGTTTCCAAAACACAAAAACTCACCTTGGTTGTGTTTCCCATGGATTTCTAAGACTCAAATGCCTCTTTGTTGTGTTTTTTATTTCATAATGGCTTCTCTGCCCAAATTCTTGTTTGTATTGCGTCAGAATACAAAATTTGGGAAGGAAGAAGGCAAAACCGACTGAGACCCAGAAAACATTTAGGAAATTGCCTCTCAAGAAATTAAAATGGGCTGAGGCACCCAAACCAATGACAGCAAGCTAGAATTGGAGCAAGCCAACAGCTGTGCCCTGATTGAAAAAGAACCTTCCTCTTGTGCCCTGAACTCAATATGCCAGCCTCAAAACCAAAGCTCACATCAGACATTTCATTACAAACCATGATCAATAAGAAAAATGAGAAAAAATCCAAAGAAATGGAAGATTCCATAATGATAGTGGGCTTGATTTAGTGGTATGGAAACCGGATGTTCCCAGATTCATCCACCCCTCCAGCTGAGTTTCTGTGGAATTCTGACTGAATTCACCTGAAAATCGCAGTGAAACTCCGTTTGGAGGCAATTAATATCTGACACCTCAGCCAAAGTGTTCCATTTTAGTTTCCAAAACACAAAATCTCACGTCGGTCGCGTTACCTATAGATTTCTAAGCTTCAATCGCCTATTTGTTGTGTTTTGTATTCCATGATGGCTACTCTGTCCAAACTCTTGTTTGTATTGCATCAGAATACAAAATTTGGGAAGGAAGAAGGCAAAAACTACTCAGACGCAGAAAACATTTAGGAAATTGCCGCTCAAGAAACCACAAATCGGCTGAGGCACCCAAAACAATAAGAGCAAGCCAGAATTGGAGCAAGCCAACAGCTGTGCCCTGATTGAAAAAGAACCTTTCTCTTGTGCCCTGAATTCAATATTCCAGCCTCAAAACCAAAGCTCACATCAGACATTTCATTACAAACCATGATAAATAAGAAAAATGAGAAAAAAGCCAAAGAAATGCAAGAGTCCTTTGTGATATTTGGCCAGATTTAGATGCAAGGAAACTGACTGTTTTCAGATTCATCGCCCCTTTCCACACACTGACTTTTGAATAGTGATTGAATTCACCTTGAAATTGCACTCACACTCAATTTGGAGGGAATTAGTATCTATCCCCACAGCAGAAGGATTCCATGTCATTTTTCAAAACACAGAAACTCATCTTGGTCGTGTTGCCTGTAGATTTCTAATCCTAAAAGGCCAATTTGCTGTATTTTTTTTTTCTTTCATACTGGATACTCTGTCCAAAATCTTGCTTGTATTTCATCAGAATACAAAATTTGGGAAGGAAGAAGGCAAAACCAACTCAGACCCCGAAAACATTTAGGAAGATGCCGCTCAAGAAACCACAAAATGCCTGAAACACCCAAAACAATAACAGCAAGCCAGAATTGGACCACGCCAACAGCTGTGCCCTGATTGAAAAAGAACCTTCCTCTTGTGCCAAGAACTCAAATTGCCAGCCTCAAAACCAAAGCTCACATCAGAAAATTCATTACAAACCATGATAAATAAGAAAAATGAGAAAAAAGCCAAAGAAATGCAAGAATCCATAATGATATTGGGCTTGATTTAGTCGCAAGGAAACCGGCTGTTCCCGGATTCATCCACACCTCCAGTTGACTGCCTGTGGAATTCTGACTGAATTAACCTGAAAATCTTAGTGAAACTCCGTTTGGAGGCAATTAATATGTGTCGCCTCATCCAAAGTGTTCCATTTTAGTTTCCAAAACATAAAAACTCACCTTGGTTGTGTTACCTGTAGATTTGTAAATCAAACGCCTATTTGTTGTGTTTTTTATTGCATAATGGCTACTCTGCCCAAACTCTTGTTATATTGCATCAGAATACAAAATTTGGGAAGGAAGAAGGCAAAACCAACTCAGACCCAGAAAACATTTAGGAAATTGCTACTCAAGAAACCACAAATCGGCTGAGGCACCCACAAGAATGACAGCAAGCCAGAATTGGAGCAAGCCAACAGCTGTGCCCTCATTGAAAAAGAACCTTCCTCTTGTGCCCTGAACTCAATATGCCAGCCTCAAAACCAAAGCTCACATCAGAAAATTCATTACAAACCATGATAAGTATGGAAAATGAGAAGAAAGCCAAAGAAAGGCAAGAATCCATAATGATATTGGGCTTGATTTAGTCGCAAGGAAACCGGCTGTTCCCAGATTCATCCACCCCTCCAGCTGACTGCCTGTGGAATTCTGACTGAATTAACCTGAAAATCGCAGTGAAACTCAGTTTGGAGGCTATTAATATCTGTCACCTCAGCCAAAGTGTTCCATTTTAGTTTCCAAAACAAAAAAAACTCACCTTGGTCGTGTTACCTGTAGATTTATAAGCTTCAAACATCTAATTGTTGTTTTTTTTTTATTTCATAAAGGCTACCCTGCACAAACTCTTGTTTGTATTGCGTCAGAATACAAAATTTGTGAAGGAAGAAGGCAAAACCAACTGAGGCCCAGAAAACTTTTAGGAAATTGCTGCTCAAGAAACTAAAAGTCAGCTAGACACCGAAAACTAGGACAGCAAGACAGTATTGGAACAAGCCAACAGCTGTGCCCTGATTGAAAAACAACCTTCCTCTTGTGCCCTGAACTCAAATGCCAGCTTCAAAACCAAAGCTCACATCAGACATTTCATTACAAACCATGATAAATAAGAAAAATGAGAAAAAAGCCAAAGAAATGCAAGAATCCATAATGATATTGGGGTTGATTTAGTCGCAAGGAAACCGGCTGTTCCCGGATTCATCCACCCCTCCAGCTGACTGCCAGTGGAATTCTGACTGAATTAACCTGAAAATCGCAGTGAAACTCAGTTTGGAGGCAATTAATATCTGTCACCTCAACCAAAGTGTTCCATTTTAGTTTCCAAAACACAAAAACTCACCTTGGTCGTGTTTCCCATGGATTTCTAAGACTCAAATGCCTCTTTGTTGTGTTTTTTATTTCATAATGGCTTCTCTGCCCAAACTCTTGTTTGTATTGCGTCAGAATACAAAATTTGGGAAGGAAGAAGGCAAAACCGACTGAGACCCAGAAAACATTTAGGAAATTGCCTCTCAAGAAATTAAAATGGGCTGAGGCACCCAAACCAATGACAGCAAGCTAGAATTGGAGCAAGCCAACAGCTGTGCCCTGATTGAAAAAGAACCTTCCTCTTGTGCCCTGAACTCAATATGCCAGCCTCAAAACCAAAGCTCACATCAGACATTTCATTACAAACCATGATCAATAAGAAAAATGAGAAAAAAGCCAAAGAAATGGAAGATTCCATAATGATAGTGGGCTTGATTTAGTGGTATGGAAACCGGATGTTCCCAGATTCATCCACCCCTCCAGCTGAGTTTCTGTGGAATTCTGACTGAATTCACCTGAAAATCGCAGTGAAACTCCGTTTGGAGGCAATTAATATCTGACACCTCAGCCAAAGTGTTCCATTTTAGTTTCCAAAACACAAAAACTCACGTCGGTCGCGTTACCTATAGATTTCTAAGCTTCAATCGCCTATTTGTTGTGTTTTGTATTCCATGATGGCTACTCTGTCCAAACTCTTGTTTGTATTGCATCAGAATACAAAATTTGGGAAGGAAGAAGGCAAAAACTACTCAGACGCAGAAAACATTTAGGAAATTGCCGCTCAAGAAACCACAAATCGGCTGAGGCACCCAAAACAATAAGAGCAAGCCAGAATTGGAGCAAGCCAACAGCTGTGCCCTGATTGAAAAAGAACCTTTCTCTTGTGCCCTGAATTCAATATTCCAGCCTCAAAACCAAAGCTCACATCAGACATTTCATTACAAACCATGATAAATAAGAAAAATGAGAAAAAAGCCAAAGAAATGCAAGAGTCCTTTGTGATATTTGGCCAGATTTAGATGCAAGGAAACTGACTGTTTTCAGATTCATCGCCCCTTTCCACACACTGACTTTTGAATAGTGATTGAATTCACCTTGAAATTGCACTCACACTCAATTTGGAGGGAATTAGTATCTATCCCCACAGCAGAAGGATTCCATGTCATTTTTCAAAACACAGAAACTCATCTTGGTCGTGTTGCCTGTAGATTTCTAATCCTAAAAGGCCAATTTGCTGTGTTTTTTTTTTCTTTCATACTGGATACTCTGTCCAAAATCTTGCTTGTATTTCATCAGAATACAAAATTTGGGAAGGAAGAAGGCAAAACCAACTCAGACCCCGAAAACATTTAGGAAGATGCCGCTCAAGAAACCACAAAATGCCTGAAACACCCAAAACAATAAGAGCAAGCCAGAATTGGAGCAAGCCAACAGCTGTGCCCTGATTGAAAAAGAACCTTCCTCTTGTGCCCTGAACTCCATATGCCAGCCTCAAAACCAAAGCTCACATCAGAAAATTCATTACAAACCATGATAAATAAGAAAAATGAGAAAAAAGCCAAAGAAATGCAAGAATCAATAATGATAGTGGGCTTGATTTAGTCGCAAGGAAACCGGCTGTTCCCGGATTCATCCACCCCTCCAGCTGACTGCCAGTGGAATTCTGACTGAATTAACCTGAAAATCGCAGTGAAACTCAGTTTGGAGGCAATTAATATCTGTCACCTCAACCAAAGTGTTCCATTTTAGTTTCCAAAACACAAAAACTCACCTTGGTCGTGTTTCCCATGGATTTCTAAGACTCAAACGCCTCTTTGTTGTGTTTTTTATTTCATAATGGCTTCTCTGCCCAAACTCTTGTTTGTATTGCGTCAGAATACAAAATTTGGGAAGGAAGAAGGCAAAACCGACTGAGACCCAGAAAACATTTAGGAAATTGCCTCTCAAGAAATTAAAATGGGTTGAGGCACCCAAACCAATGACAGCAAGCTAGAATTGGAGCAAGCCAACAGCTGTGCCGTGATTGAAAAAGAGCCATCCTCTTGTGCCCTGAACTCAATATGCCAGCCTCAAAACCAAAGCCCACATCAGACATTTCATTACAAACCATGATCAATAAGAAAAATGAGAAAAAAGCCAAAGAAATGGAAGATTCCATAATGATAGTGGGCTTGATTTAGTGGTATGGATACCGGCTGTTCCCAGATTCATCCACCCCTCCAGCTGACTTTCTGTGGAATTCTGACTGAATTCACCTGAAAATCGCAGTGAAACTCCGTTTGGAGGCAATTAATATCTGTCACCTCAGCCAAAGTGTTCCATTTTAGTTTCCAAAACACAAAAACTCACGTCGGTCGCGTTACCTATAGATTTCTAAGCTTCAATCGCCTATTTGTTGTGTTTTGTATTCCATGATGGCTACTCTGTCCAAACTCTTGTTTGTATTGCATCAGAATACAATTTGTGAAGGAAGAAGGCAAAACCAACTCAGACCCAGAAAACATTTAGGAAATTGCCACTCAAGAAACCACAAATCGGCCAAGGCACCCAAAACAATGACAGCAAGCCAGAATTGGAGCAAGCAAACGGCTGTGTCCTTTTTGAAAAAGAACCTTTCTCTTGTGCCCTGAACTCAATATTCCAGCCTCAAAACCAAAGCTCACATCAGAAAATTCATTACAAACCATGATAAATAAGAAAAATGAGAAAAAACCAAAGAAATGCAAGAATACATAATGATATTGGGCTTGATTTAGTCGCAAGGAAAACAGCTGTTACCAGATTCAACCACCCCTCCAGCTGACTCCCTGTGGAATTCTGACTGAATTAACGTGAAAATCGCAGTGAAACACAGTTTGGAGGCAATTAATATCTGTCACCTCAGCCAAAGTGTTCCATTTTAGTTTCTAAAACACAAAAA